>NW_022146168.1:6069313-6077995 GCF_002938485.1 Sitophilus oryzae
GTTTTTGGGAACATAAGAAACAAGTACGCAGGTCTCCGAAAATGCAAACATGCTACTACATTGCTTTCTTTCTTTGATAATAAGAAATTCTGGGGGAATTTCCTTTTTATTTTTTCTCAGCGTCCCGACTAGTGTCGTTCTGTATAAGTTTGTAAGTCCTAATGCTAAAGGCACTGACGTAAAGTAGTTATCGATGGTTAAATTACGACCGGTATTTAGTATTGGTTGAGCTAATCGCTTGATAACAGACGCTGCTTTATTATCACGTTGAATGGGCCATCCGCTTGTTTGCCGGCATATATTTCTAAATTGGAGGTATAGAAAGTACGAGCATCTACCATCGCATAAATTTTAATGCCATATTTTGCCGGTTTATTAGATATATACTGGCGGAACATACAACGGCCTCTAAAGGCATCAAGCATTTCGTCAATAGTGACATATTCCATCACTTGATAGTTTGCCGTGCATCGTCCTACAAAATCGTCAAACAGAAATATGATAGGAGCTAGGTTATAGGTCTTTAGGCAGTCTTTTCTGTCATCATTATCAAACCGTAAAGCTTGTAAAAGTTCGTAAAACCTTCTTTTACTCATAGTAGCAGTGAAGCACTCGGTGAAGTACCGTCTTTGGTCCATAAAAAATCTTAAATATTCTATAATCCATAATATTTATTTCATATTAAGTGTTACTAACTTGAATTAACATAGAATGTGTCCCTTTCCGGTTATAATAAGAATCGTCACCTCTTGGTCCGTTAATTAATATGTGTGACCCATCTACACAATATTAGGAAACAATGAGTTTCCCCGTAAGTTGTTAAAATCTAGTATCTTTCTTCGGCCATATTATATAACGATCTCGAGCAGCATATATTCTTTTCACTGTTTGTATAAATATCGTGTGGGCATGAGCTCGACTTAGACCAAATCGGCCGCTATTCCTCTAAACGATTCTTGGTTTGAAAGAACCCAGAGCGTCAACAAGAAAGCGTGTTGCGGTGACACCGATGGTTTTGTAACATTTAATTTTATTGGTTGGAGTTGTAGGTCTTCCAACACGTTCTAACACGTTCTTCTTCGTACGTCTTCCAACACGTTCTAAAAAAGTGATACAGATACAAACAGATTTATTTATATTGTCTTACCTCCACAACAGACCTCGTAAGTCTAAAGTGTGACTTAAAATCCATGTCACAGTATCGTGGAACCACTGACAAAATATAATTTTCAATTTTCGCATACATTTTTGGTTGGTTTCTCACGAGATGGATTAAGAGTAAATCTTCATCCGATGAACTTTCTTAGAAGATGCCTCTATAATTTTTCTAACCAATTGTACACTGCCCAGTCATTGTTTATTAATGTTTATTCAGAACTGCTTAACAAGTAACAACCATAAAGATAAAGATGGTAACAACTCACTCTTCCACAATACGGTTATTTATTATGTTTTCAATATTTCTGTCGTCTGTTGTCAGTAGTCTGTTGTCAATAGTTCTGTTGTGTTTTTCTGACAGTAAAATACACCGGTAGTTTCCGATGAATTTTGATGACGCAGTAGAAATCGTGTGCTCACCGCTAAGTGGACATTCTGCATGTAGTCAAATGTTATTACTTCCAGGTCATCACAAATCTTGCACTCATCAGTAGATTGCTTTAACGATAAATAAAACTTTTTTGCTCTTCTTTTATCCACCGCGAGTTCGGCAGATGCTGTTCTTTTAGCTGCACCTCCTAGTGAAGGACTTTTTATTTTATGTCAAATTCTTCACATTTGCAACAAGTGTCTATTTGTGGACAGCCAAAATGAATGTCAAAAGTCCATGAAAATATTTCCCAAAGTAAGAATATCGAATTTTGGTTGTTGGATATTTTACTCTGAACATATCAAACATAATTTTCATATTGAGTTTAGCATCAAGATATAGATAGGTTTTACTGCTGTAATGAGTTTACTTAACAGGGAATGATTCAATATGCTGACGAATTAACACGTTGTTCTCTTCTGAAATAGCATTGCCTTTTATGTTGTGTCCACGCCTGTTATACGGAGTTATATTTTGTTTTAGAAGACCTTTTAAACTTTTTAACCTTTTAATGGTAATGCTAAACAAACAAAGAAATGCCTTTTGACATACTTTTCTTCGTTTACCATCAACAGGAATATAGTGATGAAAGGAGCAAGTTTTTCCCTCGGAATTTTGTGGTTGATATTTTCTTTTTATGTTAACTACTTCTAAAAGACCTTGCAAATATAAGTCCTGATCATACTTAGTGTTAAGAGCATGAAAGCGAGTAAAAAGTCCATCTTTTATATCATCATTCAATTTTTCAAAGCATTTCATTCGTCAGCTAAAAAAAAGAATGGTCAGTACATAATTACAGAAAGAATTTATCTATTACAAACTTACCGGCATCCATCTCCAAGCTTTCTTGCTGCTACAGTTTTTCCTTTATAATTTACGTAAGTTCTCCCTGAACTCTAGCTTTCTTGATAAAACTCCTTTTGTAATTTTCGTCATTTCTAATCCCTCGTTTTCTTTCTTTGTAGCTTCTTCTACTGATCTTTCTGACTGGGTATCGTCGGTATCATTCATTATTATTATTTTATAAAGATATTTTTTGTTAATAATAAACACTCTCAAATATAGGCTTTGACACAACAAATCTGATAGTACTTTTTGATTTTGGTATAGAAAATATTGTAATGTGATTTTTACCGCATGTGTATTGTTTAACGATTATAGACTAGATATTTGTTTGGCCAAGGATATTAAATCAAACATCTTTTATAACATATTTTTTAAAAAATATATTGTATAAGATGTTTATTTAAATTTACTTGAAACAAATTATCTGGCATAAAATCATCCTAGTTTAAATATTGTATGATCGAAGAATACGACTTCAAGTTAACTTAGAAATGACTATTGATGATGACATTAACCATATAACTTTACAAAGAAAATGTTATCGATCGTCATTTTTAAGTTAACTTGGAATCGTTATTTTTCGAACATACGGTATATTAAATTAATAAGTTGTAAATATAATACTATAGATGGCGCTGCTAAAATTGCTTTGAATGCAATGCAGATTTCTTTTTAAAATTTAATTGCAGATTTCTGTTTTTAAATTTAATTTGTAGTTCTAAATCCGTGTCATAGATGGCGTACCAAAATGTTGTCCTAATTTTTTGTACGGAAGATTTCGTTCTGTTTTAATCTGTTCTGTGGTACCAAGCAACTGATGACTTTTGATTTTTTAACGGTACTGCTCTCGCCTACAGGAGTGGGGAAAGCAGCACACAGTAGGGATCACTGTGGGGCGCGTGCCGTATTTCCTCGAGCATCGATCGACACGAACCAAGACTACTACTTACTTTTAACAAAATAATTATTTTATAAATAATTTGATAATTAAAAGCTAATTAATTTAATCATAACAAATTAATTATCACAAAAATTTAGTATCATCGTTACAAAGTGATTAAAAAGAAAACTACTTACTCTTTATTCTAAAGATAAAAAGCTTGTTTCATTTTGTCTGACTTCAAATAGGTAAATGGTAAATAAAAAACTAACTATTATAAGTTTTATCAACCTTACCTCAATTCACTATTATTATTCACAATATCACAATTAATGTAAAATTTATTTCTTAACTTAAAGACACAGAAATGATAATCTTGCAAATTCAAACCTTTGAAATGTTTTTAAAACCAGGGAAATTCCCGGTTGCCAACTTGAAAAACAGGCATTTATCACTGAAACCCAAAGCATAAAACACCTAAGTAGGAATCTGTAATTTTTTTTTATTTGCTTATAGTTTATTATCTTGAGTGTAGGTGACACCATTTTCTACAGCGATCTATATAACCTCACATATTTTTTGAAAAAAAAACTAAAAAAAATAAAATCCTAGCGAATTTCAGAATTATTTTTTTTTAAAAGTAAAAAACCTATCTTTGCCCCGAAAAAAAAATAAAAAAAAACATTTGAAACGTTAACTGTTACTTGAAAGGGTTTTATTTCATAAACTGATTGCAACTAAATGTATAATGAAAAAAGTAAATCTACATAAATGATGAATCAGACTCATAGGCTCGATCTTCAACTATTCCGTCTTCACGTGGTCGTTCAACAGTCGTCGCCTCTTCTCCAAAAATATGTTTATAGTAGCATTGATCTGCGGCTGGAACATACTTTTCTACGAGGGTTTTAACATCTTGGACCTTTTAGTATTGAAAATACTTCTGGCCGCGTTTATATGGGACCCATCTTTGAAAAAACGACATGCTCGATGCCACACGAGTTCAATAACCTGCCTAATCAACTTGTAAACAGTAAGTCTATAGTTTAGCCGGAGTTGATCATTGAAGGACGTTTGAGGGCCGAAATGAGGTCTTATTAATTTATCAGTGTGTGTGTGTGTGTGTGTGTGTGTGGGCCAACTATTTTATGGATATGGATGTTTGTCTGGGCCGGCGGATAAAGAAAGCCCATATTATTATAAAAAAGAATATGCGTCAAGGCATATGGGTTGTTAGATACAGTTTGGCTATTTTTAATCTAACTCTTTCCATATGAAGCAAGGACTTCTAAATTATACGTGAGAGAGTGGAATCACATAAATAATAAATTTAGACTAATGCAATATTTTTTCTTGGCGCGTAGGATAGGTAAATGCATTAAAGGGAACAATTAATTAAATCATTAAATTCCAAAACATAATAACTCGGATCTCATCGGATCTGCTGATACATTTTGCTAAAATTTAGGCTATTAGGACCTATATTTTTTATGATTATTATTTTTTTAATTAACAACTTAGGCCAAAGAAAAAGCTTGCATGGTTTCCATCGCCAACAGGCGTAAAAACACATGAATCCAAGGCGTTGCCAAATATTTATTGGGATAAGATTTTATCCTTTGAATATTGTTGTAAATAATAATTATCATTTAATTAGTGCTAACTTATCAAAGTTCACAACATGGCGAAATTTCAACAAAATCGGTCAACGGATCTTTGGGATATTAATAAAAAAGGTCTATTAGAAAACACCTTGACACCCTGTATCTTTAAAATTATACATTTCCGGACTTCATAAATGTTTATATGAACTTTTTACCTTAAAACACTCAAAGAATCACCTCCTGAAGTTTAGCCCAGGCGGTGGCTTGCCCGCAGTTTTTAATGGCTAGCTAGTGATCTAGTAAGCTATGTTTATTTTAATGGGAAAAAATACATTTCATAAAAAATAAACAAACTCATAATACAAATACTATACACTAATTAATTCATTTTAAATGTATCTAAATAGGCACTTTAATAATTGAAAAATGGCCAGGAGCACTTAAAATCACTTCATAGAATACCAAATATGCAAAAAAAATCCAATAAAAAAAACATAAATGGCACATTAAAATCTGCATTATCTGAAATCAAACTATACCTAAACGGCTAATAAAATAATAGTGACAGGACTAAATAAAAGTGACAAGACGCCAACATCGATAACGCGAGGAGCAGTTTTAAATAATTATTATATTATTCCGAGTTATTATTACATACGTGTTTTACAATTATTGTAATACAGTAGCATTCCTTCATATAAATTTGTATTTAAGTATTGTTAATATAGTCATATTAATTATTATAGCCCGTATGATTTCTAAAATAAAAAAATCAAGCGTGTTTTTATCAGAATTATTAAACGATTAAAAATAAGTAGAAATAGTTAATATTTATTAACTTCGTAAGTGTTATATTTTAATATAATTAGGGATTATCTTAAGTTTAAAATATGGTAAACTTGTATGAGTTTCAATCATTTATATTGAAAATGTTAGGAAAGACAATATAGATTTTAGGCAAGAGGGAAGCCAATATGGGGGGAAGGACTGCGTAACTAGTAATTAAAACTTAACAATCTTTATTACTTGATATTTTTCTGGTCATTCACGTTGCACTTTAACTCTTCGTTGTGTCACACACAATCTAAATTTCGAATATGATGCAGAACTGAAAAATTGGATTAAATATATTAATTGCAAGGTATGCAAAGATATATTTTTGTTAACTTTGCAAATACTTAAGGCATGCAATAATTTTAAAAAATTTTGACGTGAGATTACTTCATAATTCTTGGAAGTCTTGAATGATAAAGATTTGAATTATTATGGGTCTATTTTGTTTAAGAAGCTAACAAATAATTTCAAAAACTGAACTATAAAAATATATTGGTAGCAAATTTTTAAAAATATGCATAGTTATAATGCTCTATATTAATTGGACATACTGAGTGTAAACTAGGTATAGTTGTTGCAATAGATAATATATTTTGCTGCTTATTTTCAGTACAACAAAATCCGTTATGATGAAACGAAAAAAGAAATACTGCTACTCATATTATGGGCACCTATGTATTTTTAATTTCATAATGATGTTTAAAAATACATAGGTACATACTATGAGTAGTGGTTGTGACGGTTTTTTATTAGGTATGATGAAAAGAAGCTGCAAACTAAATTATCGTTGGAATAAAAAATATGCCTATACTGTGAGGCAACTCCATTCGAGTATAAATTAACATTTACATTCCAAGTATCTTCTTGGTCTACGGAAATTTTTATAGAAATGGGGGAATAAGGGTGAACGGCGCGGCACCCCGTTCACCCTTATTCCCTCATTTCTATAAAAAAATATTATGATTTATAACTTTTAATTTTTATTGTGAAAATTGGTGAAAAGTTTTTTTTTGTACGGCGAATATAAATTTATGGGCCATCCATAAATTTAAATTTACACCTAAGTTCGAATATTGGTTAAACAAGGAATACCAAGTATCGAAATACAAAGAAGAGTGAGTTTAGGTTAGATTGGAATTAGGTTTTAGTTGGTTTTACATTAATAAAAAATATAGACCTAATCTAAACTTAAGCTAAACTGACCCCCATTTTGCATATTTTGGGCTACTACGTGGGTATAAGAGCCCGTCATAGTGTCGTGACCAATGATCGTGACCAATCACGAATCCACACACGTTCATATCCATCATTAATATTTTCCTCACTAAAGTCTTCACTTTTACAATAAACCATCACGATAAAAATCAAATATCAAAATTATTTAACGTTGCAAACGTTAAACTTGTTCACTATACATATTATCTGGAATATATTTGTGAATAGCGATCAATGATACGTTAGACTGCCAGAATACTGACGTCACGAATGTCAAATTACTTTCCAAACAAAGGTTTAGTTCTTTATATTTCTATTGAGCTCTTCCAAATGACGCCACAAGTTAATATAAAACGTAAAAAACAAGCGATTGTCAACAACCGCCGACTTGTGTCTGGTATTTTCAATACGCCTATGATGGTTACGCATGTTGCAAAATCCTTGATTTTTTTCAGTTGATTGTCGGGATACGCTTGGATCATTTTGGATATTGATAGTGACAAAACAGTAGTTTTTCCAGATTTCAATGCGGAAAATCTAGTGAACAATGACATCCCCGTAGCAAGACCGTATCCAACTAGTTAGATCCTTCTGGTATTTAAATATCCCGTAAATTGAAATATGAAATTTGGATTTGTCTGTGCTTGAAAAGGTCGTTTTGAATATTGGTTTAAAATGGTCGTTGAAGTCTCTAACCATATCCTGATTTACTTCTACTACGCAAAATTTTTTGGATGTTCTGCGCACTAAATCTTTCCACTCTTCTGGAACATGAACTCTTCCTTCTTCCTCTCCCTATCGATCAGACCAAGGAATATCGCAATGACAAGCAAACCGTGGCCGGGTTCTGGATATTGGTGTATCACTTCATTAATCCGATTGTTTGTATTAACTACCGTATAAAGGTAATTTCCATACATTGGTTATTTTTATTTTGTGCAAAGGCGTTATCAGAAAACAAGTACAGCTTTGTTACAGTATCGGGTAGAAAGTTCTCAATATAATGTTCTAAGAAACTGATTACCTCATTGCTGCCCTTCTTTAAAGTAACCTCATCACACATATAAAAAGTAGACCAACCTGATTTTCTCCAAAATACACAAAAGTTGTATAGCCATAGCTGGCGTTTATAAAAAACATCCCCGGCAGGAACGTGTGGCAACGGTAGATTTTGCTGGAAATCAAAACAAAGCGTTTCTATAGTGTCATCCGTTTTAGCTTGGGTTGTTTTTCCTTATGCAAAATGTCTCAGCTTTTTTTACATGAAGTTGTTTCTCTATTTCCAACACCTTTTTTGCGTTAACATCCTGTTCAGCTTGAATGGCATTCTGGAGTCTGTCACATGTTTGACAGGTATCTGATCGGGGCGATCCGAAACTTATGTTAAAAGCAACGATGATAAAAATCGTATGTAACTCGGGGTTTACACTGCTTATTCCGTTTTAGTTTATAAAAATATCTGTTTCATATTTTTCTACGTATAACGAATGCATTTTTGAAACATTAAGTTCAGACGGTAAGTAAGTCCTTCCTTCCATTTTTCCTTCGGCTGTAGTGTGAGGAACGACGCGGGAAACGTTTAATGTGATCGTCAATAGTGCGAACAATATTTTCTGGTACTTTGTAAGGCCTGGATGAATGCTTACCCCTAATATCCGGTGGAGCTGAAGTTTTGTTTCTTAGAACAGCAATACGTAAACTGAACGAAGTACTGT
>NW_022146168.1:6079796-6087995 GCF_002938485.1 Sitophilus oryzae
TTAAAATTTTTACTGCAATTTCACAAAATTGAAAATATTTCAAAAACGGTAAGGTTTAAGTATAATAAACCTTAATCAAATTTACCTTTATTTTAATCGTAGAAACTAAAAAGGCAATAATATACAGGGTGTTCCATTTAAAAAAATACAACTTTGATATTTTTTACTTATTTGGGACACCCTGTATCTTGTAAAATTATTTTTAAATTGTACCTCTAATAGTCCTTCATCGAACCCAAGACTTAAAATTTGTAAAAATCTCATCGTTTAGCTACAATACTCCGTGTCGTATGTGGTGAACAACCCTGTATTATATTCAGAATTCAAAAAATGCAGTAATATACAGGGTGAGTTACTTAAATAAGTGCAAATATTTTAGAGGTAGTGTGTTTCGACCCCAGAAATATGTGTATGAGGCGTTTTTCACGAAAAAAAAATTGAAAATTTGGAATTTTTGGGAAAAAAAATGTTGAAAAAAAAATTGAAAAATCATTTGATAAATTAACAGAAATACTGAGATATGCTTTATAGATACTTTTTTTTTCTATATTATCCTCATTTTGTCGAAGATTCTCTGTCTATAGTTTTCGGTTAAAGCTTGAGAAGTACACCTCAAGTACTTGGTTACGAAGTCAAAACTTTAAATTGTATTTCGTTTGAGTAGAATGACATGTACTTAATAAGATTTTCTTATCTGTATCAACAAGATGTATCGTCGATGTTAAATTACCTGTGTTATATCGATCACTGTTTGAGAGAGTTTATGGAATTTTAATCTGAAAGTTTAAAATTTTTTGATTACGTAACTAAATTTTTAATTGGTATCGAATATATCTGATTAATTATATTTGCACTATGCATTACCCGCATAACTTAAAAATAATTTCTGGCTTGAAACTAAAATAAAAATGAAGGAGAATTTGTGTGAACATTTCTGTAAATAGTTTTAACTCTTAATAATTCTAAATAAATGTGAATTATGTTTACAAAAAAAAGTATTTCTCACAATTTACTTAGTTCAAGTGTTTGAAGGATCAGAGTGATTTGAACATCAAGTATTTTGCAGTAAGTACCTACATAGGAAAATTTTGTTTTTCTTTAAAAAAATTCCAGTATTTATATAATCCCATACTAACTCAATTCACGGGGGTCCTCAAAGTGTTTATTATTTGTAGCGTTGGTTGTGAAAAAATACTGACTTTAAAATTATCAGCAAAATCATCATCAAGTGTAAAGGAAAGTTTTGATAGGTATATAGTTGGAATTTAAATCGAGTGTATTAAAATAAATTTACAGTATAGTTACATATCAGATAAACTATAAAAAAATCAAGGTAATATGTTCCATATGAGCACTGTAAAAGTTTTGTGAGCACTGTAAAAGTTTATATATACAGTGTTTAAAACAAATGCGAAACACTTTAGGGGTGATTCCTTGTTCAAAATAAAGGGTGTTTGCTTTATAAACGTTGGGTCAAAAAGTCAACCATTAGAGATATCGCGGTACAAAGATGGCGGAAAAATAATGTTTTATTTTGTATTGAAGCATTACATTGTTATGAAAACACACTTTCAGGTACTTTTTTACCTTTTTAAATGAGGAAGGGGTTGAAATAAACTCTCCCCTATCATTCTTGTTAACGAAATTTAAAGAAAAAATCTTATCAAACAACATGAAAATGCTTTAATTTGGATAGTTTAGTTTGTTTAGAAACTTTTTACCTCTTGTGTTTTTGATAAAACTCACCGATTGGAAATTAAAAATAAAATGTAAAGCATTACATGTCAGGACAAAAAACATTTTTAGATTAAGAATCTAGTGATAATAACGATAATAATAATCATCTAGATAATAACGTATTGCAGTAGAGTAATGTCAAATAAAATAATATTAGGAACATCTTAAAAAGTAACAGCGGCCGACTAGATTTTTTCCTAAAAAATTACAGCAGCCCACTAGATTCTTTATAAGAAAATGTTATTTGTCCTGACATGTAATGCTTTACATTTTATTTTTTAATTTCAAATCGGTGAGTTTTATCAAAAAATAGAAGAGATAAAAAAGTTTCTAAACAAACTAAACTATCCAAATTAATTTTTTTGCATGTGTTTGATAAGATTTTTCTTTAAATTTCGTTAACAAGAATGATAGGGGTAGTTTATTTCAACCCCTTCCACTCATTTTAAAAAAGTGAAAAAATTACCAGAAAGAGTGTTTTCATAACAGTAATGCTTCCATAAAATTTTATTAGTCTATCTCTTTTCGTTTTCAAGATAAAAAATAAAAACATTATTTTTCCGCCATCTTTGTACCGCAATATCTCCCTAATGGTTGACTTTTGACCCAACGTTTATGAAGCAAACTACCCTTTATTTTGAACAAGGAATCACCCACTGAAGTTTTTCGCATTTGTTTTGAAACACCCTGTATATTTGGGATTAATCTTATAAAAATACAGTTACTGTACTACACAGATTATACAACTAAATGTTGCCTTCCCAGTCTCAATCGCCAGCCATCTCTGTCGTACACGAGATCTTCTTCGATATTCCGATCTCTCATCGCCTGTCGTATACCATCGTTCCAGGACCGACGCGGGCGTCCCCTTTTGTTTCTTCCAGTGGGTGACCATTTGAATACACGTTTTGGCCACCTTGTGTCCTCCATCCTCATTAGATGACCAAACCATCTCAAACCTCTTTTCTCTATTCGTTGAATTACTGTTTCTTGTGCCGATGTCCTGTTTCTGATTTCCTCGTTTCTCATTCTTTGGAATCTGGACACTCTAGCACTTCTACGTAAGTAATCTATCTCTACACCCAATACTCTCCGTTTATTTTCTTCTCTTAGGACCCATATCTCACTCCCATAGGATAAGACCGATTCTACCATTGTTTGGTCAATATGTTTTTTATTCTTTATATTAATATGTTTGTCCCACCAGATTGAGTTGAGTGCCCCTACCACTCTTCACGCGTTCTGAATTCTCTGTCGTATCTTTGTCCCACCGATTCCATTTTTATCAACTATAGCTCCTACATATTTGAATGTGTCTACCTGTTGTATTTCTGCCTTGTCGTCAATTAGAATATCAAATTTGGCGTCGGAATTTAATACCAAGTATTCTGTTTTTTTCTAAACTGACTTCTAGACCCCATTCCTGATACTCAGTATATATTCTCCTGAGCATAAACTCCATGTCAAAGGAATCTTGAGCGAATACTGCTTGATCGTCTGCAAAATTAAGTGTCAGAAGATGTTCCTCATTATTTGGAATACCCATTCCTTGACATGATCTCTTCCACCTCCTAAGAGCTATCTCCAGGTAAATATTAAACAAAAGAGGGGATACGCAACAACCTTGTCTCAGACCTTTCGTTGTACATATGGGTTCCGAGAGTATCTTTCCTTGTTTTATATAACTGACGTTATCGGTGTACAGTTCTTTGATAACTTCTATAAGATGTTGTCTAACCTCAATAGTTTCTAATGCTACCCACAGCTTATTTCTCGGGACAAAATCATATGCTTTCTTTATATCCACAAATGTTATATGTATTTCTTCATTTTTTCTTATCTTTTTTTCTGCTATTTGTTGTATAACAAATAAATTGTCAGTACATGACCGACCTGGGGTAAAGCCATTCTGATCTTCGGATATAGTTTCCAACTTCAGCTCTTATTCTGTTTTGTATAATTCTTCCCCAGAGTCTTGAGAAAGTAGCAGTGACGCACAACCCCCTGTAATTATTTGGATCATTTCTGTTTCCTTTCTTATGCAGAGATGAAATATATCCAATTTTCCACTCACTCGGTGTCTTTCTCTGTTGTAAACAATTATTAAATAAGCCTTTAATTCTCCCATATATTGTTATCCCCCCACACTTGATCATTTGATCATTTTGTAAGTTTTAATATCTTATATTTTCATGTGTAATATGCCAACTAATAAGTTTGGTACTTTATTCTTTGATTTCCTGTTTAATGGTTGGTTTATCTTTTATACGTGGCTAATGGAATATTATTGATATTTTCATAAAATTAATAGTTATATATGTAAAATAATGAATACCAAATAATAAATTTATATATTTACGTATTTTTGAGACATCTGTGATATCATTTGAGTATGTACTTGGAAAAAACGATTTTTAATATATTTATCAGTGATTAATATTCATGTGACATAGATATATATTGCAATTTCATTGACTATCTATTTTTTCTATGACCTTCACATTATTTTTAATATACGGGGTGGTCTGAATTGCAATTGAGAAAACTCCTATTCTGCTGATAAAAATAAATAATAAAGTTTTTGTTTAAATTAATGTCCTAAAATGCTTCGTTTCGAAGATACAGATATACAGATATTGATTAATTACGTACTTAATTGTGTTAGTTAATAAATTATTCTAAATAAATGTAGATTTGAATCAGAAATCAATATAATAATAATAATAAGCTATGAATGATGAACGTTTCTGTTGTTATAAAGAAGCATTCCTCAAAAAAAGAAATGAAATTTATAACGTGCTATTTTTAACCATACTGTCTAGCACACATACAAAATTCATTTTTTTTAGTATTTGGAGCAATTTTTTACAACACAAACAGTCGATAATTAATGTAGTTCGAATACTGAGATCATATTAATTGGGTCTCTTTTACAAATATTTAAAAAGTTTTTTTTTATTTTTTAATAAAATAAACGAACTATGTCGACAATATTAGTGTCTGTACTCTTTGAAACTTTTTTACGTTTTTAAAAATAATCTTAAATGTCAATATTCCATTGGTATATTAATAAGTTAGATCTAAATTAGTTATAAGAAAATGCATTTTCTACGAAAACTCGTAGTGATAGTTAAAAAATGGTACAATACAATTTGATAGACAATTAAATTGTATATCTGTTACTGTTTGTAAAATGTACAGGGTGTTCCTTTTAAATTAAACAAGTTATTGCCGTTTAAAGGTAGTAGTTATTTAAAATAAGTTTTTAGACACTCTGTATAAGGTGATATTATTTTTATTATTGCAGCATAAAATTTAGTAAATAGAAAAAGTTTAGTACAATATTTGATTTTAAAAATTTAAATGCGCCTAGAGAAATGAATAGCATTAAAAAATTATTACCTACTGTATTTTCACAAAATCGTAAATATTTCAAAAACGCTACGATTAAACTGCGATAAACCTTAATTAAATTTACCTTTATTTTAACCGTAGAAACGAAAAATCTAATAATATTCAGGGTATTTCATTTAAAAAATACAACTTTGATATTTTTTACTTATTTGGGACACTCTGTATCTTTTGAAAATAATTTTAAATTGTAGCTTTAGTAGTCCTCCAACGATCCCAGCACTCACAATTTTTAAAAATTTAATCGTGTGGCTACATTATATTAATAAACTATAATGTAACACAATCTTCATGATTATGAAGAACGCTTATTTCTGTAGTAGGGCATCAATAGACTCGAAGAAAAGCCCTCAGTGGCGGATCTAGGCGTGGGCAAGATGGGCACCTGCCCACGACGCCAGGCGCCAAGGAATATGTCCGAAATCGATAGGTAAAAACTGCTTGGCAGAGGCCAACGCTTTCGATCGCGGAGGCATCTAAATTGCTGAATTCATTACAGAGTTTCTTAGCTAAATTTAGAGACAAAGTCGACGATTGCTTTAAAGAAGCAAAGATCCTTGCAGAGGCAAGCAATATTGAGCCTGTTTTCCCAGAAAAACGGGCAAAAAGTAAAAAGATTTTTTTTTTTTAATATAATAATTATTAAAGTTGTACAGTGCTATTTACCATCAAAATTCAGCATTCAAGAGCAATTTTTCTGGAGGTTTAATGCTATGGAAGCTGTTGTCGAAGATTTTTATTTCTTTTTTTTTTTTTTTTATTTTATTTTAGAAGAAATAAAAAAAAATGCTGCAGATTTAGCAATTAAATGTGCTAACGACTTGGATGCGACAGAGCTGTATTAGAATTTAGAATGAGTGGGGGGTTTATCACTGCGACTTTACAGATCCATTGTGTTTACAGATCCATTGTGTCCCCCTTTCTTAATGTCATCTCATCATACAGTCTGAAGGCTTTGACAAAAAGTCAGTATCTGGGACGGTTTTACTGAGGTAAGTTCTCCATCTCCAATATCAGTCGTACCAAAATTCATGGCACGAATGGTTGTGCGATCTCGGCGCACTCGTGGTGTTTTGGAGGTTGTTACTGATGTTCCCCCACTTCCCCACCAGAGAGTCTGGCAGATTCGGGCCGTTCCTTTTCTTTTTAGTTTGTCTAATTCTACTAGGGTGGTTCATGAGGGGAGAAAACAGTGTCCTGTTAAAAAACCCCGTGACAATCCGAAGATTTTTTTTTTTTTTTTTTTTTTATTATTTTTCTTGTTTTTGGCTTTTTTCCTTGAATCATAACCCCCTCGAGAAAAGACTTCTTCTTCGAGTGTCTTAGACCGTTGCCAAGATTTCATTCCAGGTTGCGGATGGAAGCTTCCAAGTTCTTGAGTTACGCCCACCCCCCCCCTTTGAAGATGGGTTATCCAACTTGGAAAAGCAGAACGGTTCTGGTCCAGGTTTATTGGAGTGGTTCCGCTTCACTTTTTTCCTAGCTAGATTATTTTGCCATTTTTCGCATTGCTTTCCGGGATTCCTTGGTGAGCAGGCACCAGAGTAGGAGGACCTGTTTTCTTGCTCTTCACACTTATTATTGCACAGGAACCTTACATATTGTTGCATTCTGTGTTGTAGATACAATTTCGACAAAATTTGGGCTTTAATAGCAAGGCTAGAATAATATTGCGACATCCGGGCTTTAATAAACGCTTGCTTGAGCGATTCAAGACCAAGATGGCTATTTTCTGTTTCCGATAGCTTTCCTATCTTAAAGATCAAGTTGTAACGCATTCTTTTCGATATGCGTAGATTTCTGCCTGTAGGATACTAGAGAAAGTGCCCATTGGTTCGGAAGTATTTAGCTCTCGGCCCAAACAAACTTCCGATCCCTAAATTCCTCGTATTGGGTTTTGGAAGCATCAGTATACAAGTTATGGTATGGGTATGGCCTTTTAACTGCTGGGCAAGCGTTTCACTCTTCCAATCCTTTTTAAATTGCTCAATAACTAAACATTGAGATGTTTCTCAAACTTGTACGTTCTTGGCATATCACCCACTGGGAGTTGGAGGAGTGGTATTTCCCTTTTTGAGGGGTGTTCCCAAGCCCCTGATCTGAATCTCCAGCCGCAGGTACTTAATCCCTTAGGTAATGCTAACCATTCTAAATCATTGTCCGCATTGGCCATATCTACCCAAATGAACAATTGTGCAGTGGTGGGTTAGAACTCTAAGAAAATATGACCTCCCATTTTCTTGCTGTTGGACCACAGTTTCTCATGGCTTCCTGTGATGCAAAAACGCAATGCCAAGATAAACTCCATGTACTGTCTGCATAGATTTTATCGCTTGTAGCGTGAGCCTTCTCAGCTGAGTTTGAGAGGCCAACTGCACACTCAAATATTTCCTTACTATCATGGTATACATGCAGCGCAAAATGTTAGGCGAGCAGCCCCATCTATTTCCGGCCAGTCTTCTGCATAATATCATGAGAGCCTTTATGCCTTTGCTGGTAGTATTCCTTAATTATCCCGTTCACAGGATTTACCTGTGGAGGGTTTATTCCCAGGTCCCCGTTCGCCTGTTGTCACCCTGTATATTTGAACTAAAAAATTTTTCAAAAATTGTTTTTTTTTATGAAATTGAAAATATTCCTTTAAAAATATGCTTAAGAAATAAATTGCTTAATTCCGAATTATACGAACTTGCAGACAGCGCTGCGAATGTTTCTGTGTCATGTGGGCGGTTTTAGGCGTTCAACTATAACACAGAGAGACTGACCTGACTTGGAAAATTATTTAAGTATAGAGTAATCAAATATCCGAAAAAAAAATAATTATGAAAAATAAAAGAGTTAAATAAAGTTTAAGTTTGTAGTTTATTTCTAGAAAAAGTCAAATTTTAAGGCAATAATTTTTTGTAACTAAGCAGGTAATTTTTCGTGATCCTTCGCCAGGGTTTTTTTAAGGGGGGGGGGGTATCTACACATTTTTTTTGAAGTTGTGGGGGCCCCCAATTTTGTCTTTACCCACGAAGTATTTTACCCTAGATCCGCCACTGAAAGCCC
>NW_022146168.1:6089109-6091890 GCF_002938485.1 Sitophilus oryzae
GATGGATTTCGCAGAGAAGATGAAAATGGTGTATAGTTTGCACCATCAGACTATTGATGCAGAGATGAATAAGACCGATTAACGTAGGGGTAATTGTTTGATAATGTCATTTATCAGAGAACACTGTGTAAATAACACGAGTTTTTTTTTATAGAAATGTCAAGAGAAGTTGATATTTTTATCGTTTTCAAGTCAAGTCATCTTTTGTTGTCTATCCAAGGAGGTATCGAGTTCAAATTAAAACCATCAGTCCCTTGAAACTGTGAAAAAATCAAACTTCTAAATTAACGTAATAGAAAGATACAAATCAAAATTTATAGGGTATTTTTCCTTGACCTCAAACTTTGAAATTTGACATGTAATACCGTCTGCTTCTACAAGTATCAAGAAAAAATCTGAAAACTATACATTTGTAATTAAATCATAAAAAATACTTATATTGTTTATTTAAAATGCGTAATCAATCATCGAGGTTATAGTACAAGAGCTAGCAACGTCGGAAAAACAAGTATTTTAAGACGTCTGGCTCCTTGATACATCTTTTACTATGCTCTCTAGAACAGCGTGCGGCCCGTATGGCTGCCGGTAAACGATGCGTTCCCTACTGCGCAATGAAAGAAGATCCTATATTTTTATTAGTCCTTTAAATTCTAGTATTGAATTTAAACCGACCGAGCCTTCATAGCTCAGTGCGTAGAGGTTTCGCCTATCAAGCGAGGAGTCAGAGTTCGAATCCGGGTCTGGGCAAAAACTTTTTTGTTTTATTTTCGTTTATATTCTGATAGTAAAGTATTAAATATTTGTTTTTTTTTGAATCACCAGAATTATTTAATACTTTACTATTAGTATATAAACGAAAATAAAATAAAAAAGTGTTTACCCTGACCCGAATTCGAACTCTGAACCCTCGGTTCGTAGTCGGAAACTCTACGCACTGCGCTATGGTAACATGTTCGATTTATATTCAATACTAGAATTTATAGGACTAAATTTTAAAAAAAATGTAATAGGATCTTCTTCCGATGCGCAGCAGTGAACGCAACGGGTATCGGCAGCCAGACGGGCCGCATGCTGTTCCAGAGAGCATTGTAAAAGATATATCAAAGAGCCCAGACGTCTAACGCGGTCATAATTGTATGGGTGACCAAATCTTTTTGTAGATTTTTTTACTAATTTTGTTTTCATAAAAAATGACAAAAAATCAGTGTCTTTATGCAAGGATTGGTAATATATAATGGTAATCGCCATTGGCCAGGCTCATTAGTAATCTATTTCCGAAAATATTGCCTAGAGCAATTCAAATCAATTTACTGCCCCATTGTGACCCGTAATGAGTAGATTCTGGTATAATTGCTCGAACCTAGCCGGCAGTTAGCTGTACAAGGGTATATTTTACTTATGACATTATTGTGTTCACTGTGCCAACAAATAAATTGATATTTTGTATTAATGTACTTAAACTGTCGCATTTTCTTAAACTTCATTTAGAACCTCGCAATTAGTGGATTAAATTAGTGGTTTCAATTACACTTTATACTTTTCCGTTTACGATCATTCACAATGTCTAAAAAACACAATTAAAATTAATAAAATATCCTAGCAACAGCTTGCGGTAGTCTGTTGTATCCATAGAGAAATCATAATATTTAGCTTATAAAACAATAAACTTTTGGTTTCTAACCACATTTATGGAATAACCCTGGATAGTAAACTTCTCTGGAACAGGCATATTAAGAACATTACCAGCAAAGCCACAAAGGCTCTCATGATATGCAGAAGACTGGCGGGAAATAGGTGGGGCTGCGCCCCTAACATTTTGCGCCGGATGTATACAATGATAGTAAGTCCCATGATTCCTTATGGAGCACTTGCTTGGTATACAAAACTAGAGCAACGTACAGCAAGGCAAAACCTGTGCAAAGTACAGAGACTGGCATGTATCTGCATCACAGGTGCCATGAGAACATGTCCAACAGCAGCAATGGAGGTCA
Source organism: Sitophilus oryzae (assembly GCF_002938485.1). NCBI lineage: Eukaryota > Metazoa > Arthropoda > Insecta > Coleoptera > Curculionidae > Sitophilus > Sitophilus oryzae. Next base: position 6,091,101 of record NW_022146168.1, read on the forward strand.
TTCTAGACCTAACACCATTGCACATTTTGTTCGGTAGTGATGCCAATGCGACAATGATTAGAATGGTCATTGACCGAAACAGTACTGGGAGAATTTTCAGGTCAGGGGCTTGAAACATCCTCGAAAAGAAAATTCCACTTCTCCAACTCCCAGTGGATGACATACCAAGAATTTACAAGTTTGAGAAACAACTCACTGTAGTAATAAGTAATAAAAAGGATTGGGGGGAAGAAAGAAACGCTTACTCAGCATATAAAAGACCATACCATCACGGGGTATACTGATGCTTCCAAAACCAAAGCAGGGACAGGGATAGGAGTATTTGGGCCGAAAACTAAATACTCCGAACCAATGGGCACCTACCCCAGTATCCTTCAGGCAGAAATTTACGCTATCGAAACATGCGTACAATTTATCTTAGATAGGAACTATCGAAAACAGGAAATTGCCATCCTATCCGATAGTCAAGCAGCACTTACCGCGATCAACTCGGTAACCATCAATTCGAAGTTGGTCAAAGAATGCCTAGAGAAGCTCAACAAATTAGGCAAAGAAAATAAAGTCCTCCTACTCTGGGTGCCTGCTCACCAAGGGATAGAAGGCAATGAAAAAGCTAATGATCTAGCTAGAAAACGAGCGAACACTCCACTAACTGAACCAGAACCGTTCTGTTTTCCAAACGGGAACCAACTGAAAGCGGAACTGAAGAATCTGGAAGACTACATCCGTAACTTGGAATGGGTGTCCTCCAACGGTCTAAGACACTCGAAAAAGTTCCTCAGAACTTACG
>NW_022146168.1:6097221-6106520 GCF_002938485.1 Sitophilus oryzae
ATTACATTCTAATTAAAACTATCAAGTTGCACTAATTGTTCTGGACATGCAACGATATCAAAAATTTACTGCCAAGTAATTATATAGGATCGTTCGTAAGAGCACGCATGTTCCAAGTATGCAAGTATGTGCGATGTGTTTGATAAGAAAACTTCAAGAAGCTTGCCTTTATTAAAGTAAGTTGTTAATTGATTTGATCATACATAATCATGGTATTTTTCAAACAAAGTTGCAAATATTTTTCTGGAAATTGTGTTCATAGTATACAGGGTGATTACAGAGTGTATGGAAGGGGAGAGTTAATCATCGCAACCTTATAGATCTATTGTGCCCCCTTTTCTTGAGTTATAACTTATCATACAGTCTCAGGGCTTTGATAAAAACCAGTATCTGAGGCGGTTTTGCAGGGGTTACTTCCCTATCTCTGATGTCAGTCGTACCAAAGTTATGGCACGAATGGTTGTCGTCCCGGCGCACTCAGTGATAAGGTCTTCTGGTGTTTCCCCATTTTCCCCACAGAATATGCATTTGCCGTTGTTTCTTAGCTTCAATCTATTGAGGTGTTCATTGAGGAAACAGCGTCCTGATAAAAACCCAGTGACAATCACAAGTCAAGGAAAATCTTTGGTTTTTTTCGGTCGTTCGTCGGAGCCCTAACAACTAAATGTTCGAACAAACAAAAATTTTTTAAAAACCTCTATTTTCATGAACTGAATTTTTTACATTTAAGAAATACATTAAAAATATATTAAAATCTAACATTTCTAATGACTATTTAAATAGTTTAGTTTCTATAAACATTAAAATACACTGTAGGCCAATAAATAAACAAAAATATTGCACAATATCATGCCATCTAAATGTTCGGACACTTCCCAAGAAACCGTTGCTCATTTAACGATGATATTAAGTGAATTATGGCAATTTTTTTTATTCTGGCGTATGTCAACCATTAATAAAAACAATGCCAACCAGGTTTGCAGTGGTTGCAAAAGTTTATGCCGATGTAACAGTTATATTTTAAAGTGTCCGAACATTTAGTTGTCACGATTTTGTGCAATCTTTTTGTTTATTTATTGGCCTACAGTTTATTTTAATGTTAATAGAAACTAAACTATTTAAATACTCATGAGGGATCTTGATGTTCATGTCCCTAAACCATGTTTTAGTAGTTTTAGCCATATGGCATGTCCCACCATCCTGTTGAAATATAAATTCATATCCTGGTAAAGGTCTTTCGCACTTGGCACAAAACTGTTTTCAAAAATTTCTTGATATTTTGACACATTAGTTGTGCCTTTCTACCACCTCATACCTTCCTAGAGCCCATTGCGGGCATGAGACTCTAAAAGTATATAATCTTTCTTCTCTTCTTTCTTTCTCAGCCTGGTTCCATCCAGTGTTGGATATAGGCCTCTTCTAGGTTTTTCCATGCTTCGCGATCTCTAGCCAATCTTATCCATTGTCTTCCCGCCACTGCCCTGACGTCATCGATCCATCTCTTTTTTGGTCGGCCCACACTTCTTGTTGTTCCCCTAGGTCTCTATAGGATTGCTTTTTGGGGCCATCGGTCTGGATCCTATCTTGCCACATGTCCCATCCATTGCCACTTCAGACTTGCCACTCTTTTAACGACATCTATTAATTTTGTTTTTTGATGTATGTGGGTATTCCGTATTTTTTCCCTAATGGTGACTCCCAACATGATTCTTTCCATGGCTCTTTGTGCGACTCGTAGTTGTTCTGCTGTTTTTCGTGTAATTGCCATAGTCTCTAAGCCATACGTAAGCACAGGTAGAATGCAGCTGTCGTAAGCCTTTTTCTTTAGGTTCACGAGCACCTTTTTATCCTTGAAAATATCGCTCGTATTTCCAAATGCTACCCATGCCAAATGGATCCTGCGTTTGATCTCCGTATTTTGGTTTTCCTTGCCCAGCTTGATTTTATGACCTAAATATATATAATGGTCGACGTTTTCAATAATAACGTTGTCAACGGTAATGTTATGGATATTGTTGCTCATTATCTTGGTCTTCTTCAAGTTATTTTAAGGCCAATTTTCTGGGATTGGTCATTTAGCTCATTTAGCATGGTGTTTAGTTCTTGAATGTCGGTGCTCAGCAAGACAATATCGTCTGCGAACCTCAGATGGCTAAGGTGTACCCCATCGATGTTTAGACCTCTATTTTCCCATTCTAATTTCTTGAAGACATTTTCCAGTGCCAGTGTAAATAACTTGGGAGAGATGGTATCTCCTTGTCTCACGCCCTTGCCGAGTAGTATTTTTTCTGTTTTGAGGTCATCATCTAATTTAACTTGGAAGGTTGCACTATCATAGATATTTTTAATAATGGAATAATATCTGGAATCAATTCTCGCGTCCTCCATTGCAGCTAGAAATGACCAGGTTTCGATGCTGTCAAAGGCTTTTTGGTAGTCTACAAAGGCCAAATGTAGAGGTATATTGTATTCTGTTGTTTTTTCAATGACTGTTTTAATTGTTTGTAGATGATCGATGGTACTAAAACCTTTTCGAAAGCCTGCCTGTTCTATTGGCTGATAGGAATCTAGTTTCGTAGACAGTCGGTTGTTGATAATCCTAGTGAAGAGCTTGTATAGATGCGAGAGAAGGCTTATTGGTCTATAATTCTCTATATTTGTAAAATCTCCTTTTTTGTATAATAGCACAACTTCTGCGTTTTTCCATGCGTCCGGGATTCTAAAAAGTATAACGTCTTTGGGAAATTCCACTGTCCATCTTTCATAAAGATCATGCATGCGTGCAGATGTAATCCTTGAACTTGCAGTTTGCGATTAGAATTAACAGCGTCGGATTGGAACTTCTGATGTCACAAACTACAAAAATGACATTAAGGTAAAAAATTTAATTATTTCCCAATCCGACGCTACTAATTCCACTCGCAAATGGCAAGTGCACGGATTACATGTGCACATGAGCCACCTTAATATCGATATAATAAATATAACCGCTAGAGTGTCTATTTGATGAAGATTGCCTCAAAAGGACAGTGAAATTTCCTAAAGGCATTATGATTTGAAGGTATATGTCCAAAATAGACCCAGAAAAGTATGAGGTGGTAGAAGGCATAATTGATGCGTCAAAAAATCAAAAAATTTTGAAAAATATTCTTGTGTCAAGTGGGAAGGACAAAGGTCCTTGTAACCAATTGTTCTGGTAAAGACCAGGACAATAATTTTATATTTCAACAGGATGGCGGGGCATGCCATACAGCTAAAACTACTAAAAAATGGTTTAGGGACATGAACATCAATGTTCCCTCATGGCCTTCCCACAGTCCGGACCTTAATGTTATCGAGACATGTGGCATAAAACAAAACAAAAATTGTGCCACGATCTTCAAGAAACCGTTTCTCATTTGACGATGGTATTAAGTGAATTATGGCAAAATTTTTATTCTGGCGTATGTCAACCATTAATAAAAACAATGCCAAACAGGTTTGCAGTGGTTGCAAAAGTTCATGCCAATGTAACGCCATATTAGAACAGTTATATTTTAAAGTGTCCGAACATTTAGTTGTCACGATTTTGTGCAATCTTTTTGTTTATTTATTGGCCTACAGTTTATTTTAATGTTAATAGAAACTAAACTATTTAAATACTCATTAGAAATGTTAGATTTTAATATATTTTAAAAGTATTTCTTAAATGTCAATAATTCAGTTAATGAAAATAAAAATTTTTAAAAAATTTTTGTTTGTCCGAACATTTAGTTGTTAGGGCTCGTATACAGGGTGATCCGGTTTTCCGGATTTTCTTTATATTTTTGTTTGCATATTTGATTCAAGTATTTTCTATAGATTTCAATACCTTTCTAGATTTGAATATATACTATTTTTCCACTATTTTCCGTTGATTTTCTGTTCTATAATATTTATTATGTTACAAAGACATAATTCCAGACACACCAATCTTCATCCAAATATTGACGGAATTGCAGAAATTTTTTGAAAAAAATCGAAATAAAAATGAAACTTCTACACCCAGTATCTCCGAAACTAAGCATTTTAAGACATAAATTTATACAAACTTTTTACAATAATACAATTCGGACCATCCTGTATAATAGATAATTCTGTACTCTTTAAATAGAGTCATAAATATGTGGTAATGACTGCTGTTCGTGATATATATGCGGATTTGTAAACATTAAAAGGACATTTAATTTAGTTGCAAACAGATATTTCAATTAGTAGAATATAACAATTGATAGGACACAGGTTCGGGTTTACATAATATATTTAAATATATTTGCCTGATTTCATTCACATAATAATGCACCGTAACCAATTCCATGATGTCAATAATAAATTTTCTCTAATTAATTTATTTGGTTCTATCTACCGAATTAGTTACATTAGTACCGAATAATATTACATCTATAGATAGAAATGACAGTTGGTTTGTACCATCAACAATGAATGAGGAGAATTTTTTAGAATTTAGAATTTAGAATGAGTGGGAGGTGGGTTAATCACTTCGACCTTACAGTTCCATTGTGTCCCCCTTTCTTGAATCATAACTCATCATACAGTCCCAGGGCTTTGACAAAAGCCAGTATCTGGGACGGTTTTATAGAGGGTAGTCACTCGGCGCACTCAGTGATGAGGTGTACTGGTGTTACCCCATCTTCCCCACAGAATCTGCATTCGCCGTTTCTTCTTAGTTTCAATCTACTGAGGTGTTCATTGAGGAGACAGTGCCCTGTTAAAAACCCCGTGACAATCCGAAGATTGTTCTTACTCAGACCCAGGAAGGTCTGTGATTTTTCTTGATCATAAGCCCTCAGAAACTTCTTCGAGTGTCTTAGACCATTGCAAGATTTCCATTCCAGGTTGCGGATGGAATCTTCCAAGTTCTTTAGTTCCGCCTTGAGTTGGTTACCACTTGGAAAGCAGAACGGTTCTGGTCCACTTAGTGGAGTGTTCGCTCCTTTCCTAGCTAGATTATTTGCTTTTTCATTGCCTTCTATCCCTTGGTGAGCAGGCACCCAGTGTGGAGGACTTTGTTTTCTTTGCCTAATTTATTCAGCTTCTCTATGCATTCTTTGAGCAATTTCGAATTGATTGAGACTGAGTTGATCGCTTTTAACGCTGCTTGACTATCAGACAAGATGGCTATTTCTTGTTTCCGATAGTTCCTATCTAAGATAAGTTGTACGCATCTTTCGATAGCGTAGATTTCTGCCTGTAGGATACTAGGGTAAGTGCCCATTGGTTCGGAGTATTTAGCTCTCGGCCCAAATACTCCGATCCCTGTTCCCGTATTGGTCTTGGAAGCATCAGTATACCAAGTTATGGTATGGTCTTTCAACTGCTGGGCAAGCGTTTCGCTCTTCCAATCATTTTTATTGTTCAATACTACATTGAGATTTTCTCAAAGTTGTACGTTCTTGGCATATCGTCCACTGGGAGTTTCAGGAGTGGTATTTCCTTTTTGAGGGTGTTCCAAGCCCCTGATCTGACAATTCTCCCAGTTCTAATTCCGTTAGTGACCATTCTAATCATTGTCGCATGGGCATCTCTACCAATGACAATGTGCAGTGGTGTTAGATCTAGAATGACCTCCATTGCTGCTGTTGGACAGGTTTTCATGGCTCCTGTGATACAAACGCATGCTAGTCTCTGGACTTTGCACAAGTTTAGCCTTGCCGTCCGTTGCTCTAGTTTTGTGAACCAGGCAACTGCTCCATAAGTAATCATGGGTCTTACTATCATGGTATACATCCAGCGCAAAGTGTTAGGGGAGCAGCCCCATCTATTTCCGGCCAGTCTTCTGCATATCATGAGAGCCTTTATGGCTTTGCTGGTAGTGTTCTTAATATGCCTGTTCCACAGGAGTTTACTGTCCAGGGTTATTCCCAGGTATTTAACTTCCTGCGTTGGCAGTATTTCCTTTCCATCTAGTTGGATTCTTTTCAAGTTTTTCAGACTTCGCCTTCTGGTGAATGGCACTATCGCGGTTTTGTCTGAGTTGATACTCAGCCCGACAGTCCATGAATGAGGAGACTTTTTTATAAGCTTCTTATAACTTTTTCCACAATTCCCGTAAACAAGGGACCTTAAATTTGACCAAAAATCGAAAACATATCAAAGAAAACCGCATTTTTAAAGAAACCTATACAAAATAAAGACATAAATCGAACTCTCACTGCGGATGAGCTGATATATAAAGAAGGTTTGGACCCGTTCAATATTACCTATACAAAACAAAATTTATTGGGCATTATTTTCACTTTATTCGACACTTAAGGGGCTCTTTTTCGGATCCGAAGAAGCAACCCTTCCCTAAAAAACCAACGGCCTGGATAATGGACTCGACCCTTTACCGTATCCAGGAAATTTCCAGCACGTACGACCAATAGGCGTCGGTCGGTCCAAGTTTCATTCGCCTGGATTGAATTTCCTCTTTAACTTAGAAATTCAAAATAAATAGACTTTTTTTTTTCATTTGTCACAAATGTATTAGTTTTTGCAACAAGGATATACAGGGTCGCTGTTATGTATGGAAACGGTCGATTATTAGGTCAAATATAGGAGGTACCGCAAAAAGTTAAATACAAAAGTTATAGGATTTTTAAATATCTATTAGCGAGTAATAAATTTAAGTATACAGGGTCGGTCATAAAGTCGTGGCACATAAAAGTTTCATTTTTCTTAAATAGAACCCCCTGTATTATTAGATATTTCAATATTGTTCCTTCAATTTGTGCGAAATCGAATATCACACGTGTACTTAAATCAGCTGTTCCCGAGTTATTCACTTTTTGAACATATCGAAATTAATGAAATCGAATTGTTTAAGTGATATTTTCAAAAGTCAATAACTCGGAAACGGTTGGTTTGAGGTACATTGTGTGTATTTCGATTTTTGCTTAGAATTGAAGGAAGAATTGAAATATGCAATAATATACAGGGGGTTCTATTTAAAAAAAAACTTTTATGTGCCAGGACTTTATGACCGAACATGTATACCTTGTATTACTCGCTAATTGATATTTAAAATCTATATATATATATATATATATATATATATATATATATATATATATATATATATATATATATATATATATATATATATATATATATATATATATATATATATATATATATATATATATATATCGTATTAATCGCCTTGGAAGGCAAGGTAGAACTTGCCATGCTAGAGCCGTTCGGTATTCAAGGAAGGTAATGTGGCTAACTATTTTTGTTTTATTAAATATAGTCGGCTGATGAAATGCCGGCTGTGGGATTCGAACCCACAACCTTTAGATTGGTAGACGAGAGCTTTACGCCACCGGGCACCTTTAGGAAATCCTATAACTTTTGCGGTATTTAACTTTTGCGGTATCTCCTATATTTTACCAAATAATCGACCCTTTCCATACATAACAGCGACCCTGTATTTGTTGCACGACGCATGAGTTTTACGCAATCATGCTGAGTTCAACAAGTATACTTTTTGTCACATGTTGCACACAACATTCTTTCTACGATCGGAATGAAATTCTGATTTAAATGATTATTAAAAAGTTTTTTACATTAATTCACAAAATAATGTTACCACTAACAATGACACTTTTATTTTTTTTAATAACTTTTTTTGAATTCATTTTAATTTTAATATCGCAGTTTGAAAAATTTACTATTTAATGGACAAACTTCATTTCCAGTAGCCTTTTATTTTCATTTCTGCTCGTGGAGGGGTCTCGGGTTCTTGTTCTTCACTTAAAACCCTTCTGGAATGTTGCTGCGAGGTGTCCAGGACTGGTACTTGGTTTATCTTCCAGGATTTGAGACATTTTTACAAAAAATTACAATTTTTTTCTCTTTAAGCCTCAGGACCTCGCAATTAGTGGAATAAATCAGTGGTTTCAATTAACATAGAGGTTTATTCCAACAATTTCAATGTAAGCATTCAGAACAGGGGTGGATGGGCCATATGGAAAAACGGTAAAATTCCCGGTGGGCCGGTCCCGATCAGAGCCCAAAAAAAGATTGGATTAGCAAAAATTAAATGGTTCTTCAGAAGAAAAACCATTTAATTTTTGTTTACTTCGTAATTTTTGTTTACTTACATAATTTTTGTTTACTTACGTCACTTTAGTTAGAAAACTAAAGTGACGTAAGATCCTTAGTGACTCCATAACTCACTAATCAATTTGCATCAGTATAATCGTCAGATGATTTTAAACATAAACACCAATTTGTAAAATAACTATTGTAAAATGTCTTTCTCTGGGACACTTATAATTTTAATAATCATCTATTCGCAGCAGAAAAAAAGAATGAATAGCATTAGGTAAATTTAAATAGTCTCGATATAAATGTATACTAAGAATACGGTAGCGTAGATTGACAAGTGAGGGCCTCGGTGCAATATTTTTCGAGCTCCCCTTTGTAAAAAGGTAGACGAATTTGAAGCGAACTCTGCGGTTGACGGAGAAAACATATCTATGCTTGGTTTGAATTGATTGCTAAAATTAATTTCCTAAAAATTACTGAGACGGCAGAGAAGAGTTGAATAAGATTTAAACTAGATTAGATAATAAAATATTAATATGTCTCGAAAATCCAAATATTCTTATTATGGACTGTAACATAGCATTACACCAGAACACATTTATATCTACTGCATTAGGTATTGCCTAGGTTTTTGGCATTATCATACAAGATGCCAAATGTAGAAAAGTATAGAGGAAAAGTCTCGTGATAAGAACTATATAATAACCTAAAAAATGCTGCAGTTTTAATGGCGACCGCGGTTCATTCAGTTAAAAACACGTATACATGACGAGGCTGCTGCTGTAGCAGAAAAGAGAGAATTTCTTTCTACAATGTGTAAGAAAGTATATACCCAAAAAGTTAAAAGTAATGTATTTCACAGAGGATTGGGTCAGCTGAACTGAATGAATCAGGAAGTCTTAAAGTTTCTCAAAATCGTAGCCTATTCAATATCAAATTACCGTTATCGGTAATGGAAATAAAGTAGTATAGAACCTGAAAAACTGAGCCATTTTGTAGTAAAAATTCAGATGTCCAACCCAATTTATATATTTATCGTATGACTGCACATGACATAAAATGCATAAAAGTGTATAAAAACTATTCCAATTCACAAACAAACATTTAAATTGTATATATAGTTAATTGAGGCGTCAGTTGCCACCAGGAAGTCGTCAAAGTTTCCCTCATATGCTGTATTTGGGCATTCCATCACCATATGTAGAATGGTTTGTTTTTCCGCTCCGCAG
>NW_022146168.1:6122433-6185605 GCF_002938485.1 Sitophilus oryzae
TATGGGCAGGCCCATTGACATGGTTTTAAGTCCAAAAGTTTATCTCTACAATGGTCAATTAAAGTAGCAATAGCCGATATATTTGGGGAGCACAACGTATAAAAATAGCTTCCCGTGGGAAACTTCACGAAGGGAAGGTACCAGTGGAGTTGTTTTATCAGAAAAAGTATGTATTCCATTAATTTTTATGGTGACACCGTCACAGATGTTGCGTTTGTTTGGAGTGCGTTAAACAAAATGTTAAAAAACATATCGTCGCCGCTATTTAACCGATTTCATTTTTTTAGCTTGCTAGAAAGATAATGTAAACAGAAAAACAATTAATTCTTGAAAGTATTGCGAAAAAATAATATTTTGGTTGCTCGTTGGATTTAAAGTGAAAAAAAAATAGAAAATATTGTGTTATTTTATTTTGGTAAAAATATTTTTTTTCTTAAAATACGCTCACTCTAATGAATAAATAAGCTATATAATTTGCACATATATATTAATAAATTGTTAAATCGAACTATCACTATCAAATTAATACCATTCACTGCAAAATCAGGCGGATGCAAATTATCACAAGTTGATTGGTCCGCATTACAACTACACATTTCTATGCATAAGGCATATTGTTTGCTAAACATTTACATTGTAGTGAACATCGATTTTTAAGACACGAACATCTAATCAGTTGAAGAAGAGACCCTGGAGCACATGGTTCTTCACACAAAACAGGGGTAAGCACTCCTTCTTCCAAATACCAGCCGTGTCTAACTGGATTAAGGATGACTTTGATGATGAGGTTAGCTCTCTTAATTGCAGGAGGCTCAATTTAAGCATTTAACATTTAGACATAGCAACACCAGTAGTGTATCTGCACCTCTAACTTTCGCATTAACAGCATGAAGTATAATTTTCGTGTCGGCTTCTTCTTGAGTACTCTTTAAATAATCCAAAGAGCAGTGCGTCGCAGAAACTTCAGTGCGCCATGAAACAACATATATTTTTGCTTATATCTTGGCATGACTTGAATTGTATGTGCAAGACAGGTGGTTAATTCATCCTTGGTACAAGTATGTGACAACAACTTTTACAAATTTATAGTTGATATGTCAGTTGTGTCAAATATTTTGTACTGTGTTGCGACACCCTCATGAAGCTTCTTATCCCTAGTAAGGTTTTTTTTATTGATTCGTCCAAGTACGTGTCGAAAATAACATGAAATTCGTCATATTGCCAGTATTTTCTTTGGATCTTTTGGGCGAACAAATCTACAAGATCTTTACAAGTTTTCACTGCGCTAGTTTTATCAAGAGCCTGCAATTCTCCCATTGCATCTACAACTGCAATGCAGTTATTTGACTGGTAACTTGAGCAGATGACAAAGAATCTTTGGCAGTGGATCCCACTACAGATTTGAATTAATTTACTTTTAGTTGGACACTGATGCATTGTTCCGTCTAATGCAAACATGGATCTGGGCACAGCTGACATTTCTTACTTTCCTAAGGTTGTGCGTAGGTCTATTTCACGTTGAGATTAGTAGTGGGAACTATCGAATGAATACTATCGAAACATTCGATAGTTGCAATTCATTCGAATAATTCAATAGTTAGTAAGAAAACATTCGTTGAAAACTATTCGAATAAAAATTATCGAATAGATCCGTCATCTGCCTTGAAATATTGTATTCTAGTAATTCAAGCAGCAAAACCATTCATTTATAAAATTCATTCATTTTCATGAAATCTACTTCTTACTCGTCAGGATCGATTATAATTAAATATTAACTGGATTTTAGTTGACGTAGGTTTCTTTCCGAGAACAGCGGTCGGTGGCAATGCCAAGAAAGAAGCCGGTATCTTCGATTTTGCGGAGTCAGATATAGATAAGGAAATATTATTTTTCATTGAGGTGCTTATTTACACAGTAGTACGTTATGAAGGACGCTGCCATATTTTGGTATTAATTGATATTAGCAAAGAATATTATTGTTTCATTTTAGTTAGTTAGGGGATAGTACAAGTCTACATATTCTGCATTTTTTATTAATATTCTGTTGTTACACTGCAATAATAATTTTGTTATTTTGATGTAAGAAAATTATTTCTAATGTTTTAAGGTAAGACTGGTTTAATATATAATAATAACAGTAATAATTTTGTTATACCCCATTAACAACTAAATTTAAAATGATTTAATATAAATATTTTTAAGTAGTAGTAAAATATAAACAACAAATTAGATGTCAAATATTTATATTAGATCCTATTTAAAAATAATATAGTCTCAAATTTTGGCAACGTTATTTATATTAAATAATAATTACAGAACTAATTTTATTATACTAAAAACAAATTTTAAAATCATGAAATATAAACATTTATTAATTTTCTAGCATGCAGTGTAATGGAACGAATATATATATAAAAAAATTAGAAATCAAAATTATTTATATTAGGTGCTTTATATTTCTATTTAAAATTATATTTACTTTTACCTGGCATTTACTTTAAAAAATAAATGAAATATTTCTTCAAAACTACATAAGAGAATTAGCATGTAAACAAAATACAAGCAACGTTAATCCTTTTTTAAAATTGACACGTGTAAAACTTCATTTTAATTTTCTCACCCCATAGTTTGAGTTCGATAACCATTTACTTAACTATATGACTAAATATGATTATTAGGTTCAACTAATTCATATTATTAAAACATCTAAAATACAAATATGTATTTTTAAATTAATTGTAAGTTCATTTCATCTCTTTTAAAAATTGCTACTTCAAAATTTCCCATTAAAAAAATAGACCATATACCATATAAAATTAAATAATTGAGAGATCGGACTACGGAAAACGATTACCAAATTTTCGGAAAAATTTGACCACCTGCACATGCACACAATCGTCAATAAATAAAATTAAAATAACTACTATTTTAGTATTTTAACTATTTTAATAAACGCAAAATAAAGTACAGTATTTATAATGGCGAAATTATAAAAATTTGAAGAACTAATAATGCACTGACGCATACAAAATCAAACGAATACTAAATTTCATTTATCAAAAGCATTCGATAGTCGTGGCTCAACGATAACCATTTAGTCGCACGGCGAGGTTGTCACATATGCTTTAGTATACAAATGAATGAATGATTTTATTCGAATAAAACCATTCGATAGTTGAAATCATTCATTCATTAACCATTCGATAGTCTAATTCATTCAATAGTTCCCATCGCTAGTTGAGATCGTGCGACAATGAGAAGTCAAGTAAAAAGAGAACGGTCTGCATTTAACTCTGTAAGGGATCCAGCAATTTTCACTTTTTATTTGTTTCTTGTCGGTAGAACATAGTTTAAGTTTATTTATTTTATAGGTGCCCAAAGACTGACTGATCCATTATGAAGTCTATCTGTCTTGAAGGCTCGAAATAAGATAAATTGGAATCGGTTCAGCAGGGAGATATGCCACTTGGTTCATAATAAAGCGACATAGTCATCATAGCCACACGCAACATCTATGAAAGTGTCACCATCGACATTATTGGACTACATGTTTTTATCTATCGATTAATACTAGTACCCTCTCTTCAATTAATTTCCCAATGGGACACACAGTGCTTCCGTACTAATAGTTCAGAACTTAATAAACAATAATAATACGACTTTTCAGTGACAGTGACATTACAAAAACAATAAACACTATTTTATAAGTATGTTGATGAGGACCCAAAATCAATGCTAAAATTGCTGTAAATCGATTGCTGTCTCCTTCAAAAACGAATATCTCCAATTAGATATATTAGTCAATAAAAAAAGACAGGAGCAAAAATAAAATAAAAAAAAAAAAAAAATAGTATTTAAAATTTTTTTTTTTTTTATTTTACTTTAAATGACAGGAACACATGGTACAAAGAATACAAGGTATGATATTGCGCAGGTTGGTCGCTACGTCACAGGTGATAACAGGCGCTATTGGTCAGTACGCTCCGCGCGCCAGTTCAAATCGTCAAGATATTATTGAACCTGTTTTTGTTTATATACCGTCATTGGATTATCGCTAAGCAAGTTACTGTGGAGAAGTGCGTAAGGAGTCGGGATAGAAAGCGAGAGACCGGAGTTCGAATCTCGGCCGGGACATAACTTTTATTTATTTTTAAATACTGTTGTATTCTATGTTTATTTTGTAGTATAAAAAGAACTATTTATTCTTCTTATCTATTCTTATTTTTTAATCTCCGGTATTAATATAAATTGGATTGTTGGTACAATACCCCATTTAATATGTGCAATATTCTACCTTTGAAATGTATCGACCCTAATTAAAATCTAAAAGTACATATTTTAATGATATACCATATTGTGTTATTATTTCAGTCACTTAAAAGTTAATTTGCATTGAATAATTGGCTACCATTAAAGGAAATTTGAGCTATATAACCTTTGATGGGCATATTCTGTATGCAAATACCTCTAAATTTTGCCTTGTTCAACTGATTTATTCTCAAAACCTGAAACATCTACATAGAAAAAGAAGCACAGGTCACTAATATACAACTTCACCCTGGAATTACTTCCACTAATTATAATAAACTTCAATCTTGGAATTACTTCTATCACAATTTCAATACATTCATCTGCATTGGTATTTTCTACTTTTCGATGGAAATACCAAAATTTCAACACATTTTAAATGATGTAACAATTCCTCTTGTGGTTGCTTTTCCATATATATCCTCATCTCTGTCCTCATGTGAAATCAGAGGTAATGAACATGAAAAATTATTTACCATAAACATCGCAAACTAAAACCTAATAAACAATTTTATAGGTACCGGAATATAGAAAATAAATTTTAGTATTCTACCTATTATGGTCCAAAAGTCCAAATCCATGTTAATAGATAATTATTATTTTAAATATATTTTTGGAACTGGCTGGTTTTAGTAATTATTAAATTAAACGAACTAAAAAAGTCTTAAAATAAACAAATTCTAACCATAAAATCAAAAATGCAGATCTCCTGTCAACTTTTTTATTTTTTATTTATTTCTTTCTAGATGAGTTAAGGTGGTATGGGAACTGAAAGAAATTGGAGTCGCTATCGATCATATCTTGTTTACTTTGTACCATGACAGGACATCTAAAAAATATTAAGGATATTCTTTACGGTTCTCAAGGGCTGATGGGGCAAAAAAATCTGAGTGGGAATCTACAATTCGACATAAAATCGGGTTTATGGTAATAGCTACCTTGGCTAATAAGTATTTTCAGTAGTAATGATCTACTATTTTCTTTTTTCGTGATGATAAACCCGGGTTTTATGCCTAGTTTTATTAGACAAGGGTAGATGATTACCCGGGGGTATTTTATACCCGGGCAATTCCTAAAATGGGATGCAATTATTTTAACGATTTTGAATATAATCCTGACATTTTAAGTAAAATTTTGGGATATTAAAACATGAATTCACTTTGGATGGAGCTCAAAATGGGATTGCAAATTTCTTTTCTAGAAATAAAAATAAATGTTAATAATAAAAGAAATGTTTGTAACAATAAAAACATGTGGTTAATTATATGCTAAAAATGTGATATTCTTCAATTAGTAATAATTGTTATGATATTTTAAGATATTGTAATAATTGTATAATAATTTTTTTTTTTTTTTTTTTAATTATTAATTTAATAACATAGCGATATAGGTATAGAACGAGTGTGTATGCTGTTTGAAAAACAGCGTGTAACTTTTATTGCACAAATAATTTACATTGAGTTGTAAAAAATCTTGATCAATATTTTATATTAATATATCTTTCGATTGTGTTAATCATAACATCCTAACAAATTGCAGTACTATGGTATCAGGGGAGCGCCTCTTGAATGGTTTAAGTCCTACCTTAACAACTGAAACCAGCGTGTGAGGGTTAATAAGACTGTGTCTTCTTGCAAGCCAATAGAATGCGGAGTACTTCAGGGCTCAGTGTAGTCCTTTTTTTTGTTTCTGTTTGTTTATCACGATATTGCTAGCCTGGACATCAGTGGTAAAATCTGTCTCTTCGCGGATGATACTTTTTCACATGGAGCAGCCCGGACGCCACGGCACTTCATAGAACAATTTCCAGTGACTTAATTAACATAAAAACATGGTGCGATTCTAATTATCTGTGTTTCAACGTCTCTAAAACTAAAGTCTTATCATATAAGTAAGTTGCTACTTCAACTTGATAATACACCATTGACGCCGTTGATTCTGTGAAATTTTAGGCCTTGTTGTGGACAACTATTTAAAATGGGATTTGCACATCGATGCTTTAGCTAAAATATTAAGTTCTGCCTGTTTTGCACTTAGATCAGTTGCTAAAGTGCTTAATTTGTCAACAACTAGGACAGTCTATTATGCCCTTTTTTGAGTCGCATCTCCGTTACGCACTTCCATTCTGGGTGCGTGTTGTGCGCTCAATTTTGAGCGTATCTTAAATTCAAAGGAGCTGTGCGATATTCATTGGGCTAACAAGTCGTGCTCACTGCGGGACTGTTTAAAGAATATAAAATATTTTTTTTTTTTTTTTTTTTAAAAAAAAACATGTCTAACCGCCCTCCTGCCTGTGAGCAGTATTGCCTCTGTTTTCTCTAGTGCCAGTTCATGGCTATCCCATTAGGAACGCAGAGCATAACATGTATATGCCAACCCCTCACTCTGAGTTAGTAAAGAGTTCCTTGTACAATGCAGAAAAAAAATGCACAATCATATGCCATCATGAAATTAATTCCATTTCAATCCTTTCTGCATTTCGCGAAGCTCTGAAATCGTACTTACTGGAGAAAGCCTTTTACGCGGTTACCGATTTTTTTTATTAAATATCTAGGGTTCTAAATTTAAAACACACAGTACCCATATTCATATTTTGTAAAATTTAAAAAAAAAAAAAAAAAAATTATATACAGTTTGTTTATTTACATGTATGTTTATATTTCCTTTATATTAATGTAATAAATTTGACAATGTACAATTTCTATAGTTGGTATAAGTTATTGTTTTGTTTGTATGTTTCTGTGTTTTTATATTTTTTTTTTTTTATTGTTAAGTGAAGTTTTTGTATGTTTTTTATATTTCTTTTTTTTTTAAGCTTTTTTTTTTTTTTTGTTTAATTTTTTATGACAATAAAGCATTTTCTTTCTTTCTTTCTATATTTTATTCCAATAGTTAATTTATTTCTACAATGATATCGTACCGGTGTACCGTATGATCTATTAAAAGAAAGACTATTGTCACTATAAATTTATTCCAGAAAAGAATATTGCAATCCATTTTGAGGTTCAAATGAGGTTCAATTTTTCAACATTTTATTATAATATATTTTTTTAATAATTTTTTCAATATAAAAATAAACTAAATTACATTAATAAAAAAGTGCTTCTTTTTTATTAAGGGCCATAAATGAGGTCTAGGGGCTTCGAACTCGCACATTTTCTATCGAACAATAATTTATACCAGCCGTCTTTAAGTCCTTGTGTTCTTCGATTGTATGGGGATAATATTTGTGGCTGTTATAATTTATTTATGTTTATTGTTATTTTTTTTTTTTTTTTTTTTTTTTTTTTTTTTTTTTTTTTAAGCAAATATTTATATTATTGTTAAAAATAAACTTTTTTGTTTATTTTTTTTTTTTTTTTTTTATATGGCACCCTCGATATTTTTTAACTTTATTTTTTTTTTTTTTTTTTTTATAAATCAAAGAAAACATATCGATATGTTAACTTTGATGACCATTTCGCATATGGCTATTTGAAATCGTAACATGCGTTCATAACGAAATCTTGACTAAAATACCGAATGTTTGGTAACAATTATTATTGGGGAAAAAAAAAAAAATTTAAAAAATTTTTCCAAAAAAAAAATTTTTTTTAAATATGTTAATGAGCCCTCGTTCCATTTGAAAAATCGAGAATGATTAAAAATACGATTTTTTTTTTTTTTTTTTTAATTTGAAAAGAGATTAAAAAATGAAACGATCAAATCTATTTTCCAAGGCTTTGATAAAACTTAGTGTTTTTAAAACACAGCCAGATTGAGCATCAAAGATTGAAATTTAAAAATACAATTTGTTTTTGGTGCATATAAAAATTGACTATGATAAGTCGTGCTTCAGAGTGTCATGTTTCTATCGAATAATTCAAAACATATCGAGGGCGCCATTTAAAATAAAAGTTGTAGTCATTCCGGTGAAACGGAAGTTGGCGAAAAACATTGAATACGTCAATCATGCCAATTTATGTTAATATACTAACATAAATTCGGTTGTTTTATCTGAAAAATTATTAATATTTTTTTATTTTATTATAGAACTGCCTTGGTAAATGTTAGGAGAGAAATTTTTGAAAGAAAACATGAAAATTAAGTAATATCAAATCACCTTTCTATGGTAATACAATTTCGTTTTCATTCTTTCATGATTATTATTGATAGAATGTTAGAAAGACATGTTAAAGAAGCAGTATAAACAGTTTGCTGAAGTCATGAAAATCAGGCTAACAATAAAATATAAAGCTTTATTTGAATTATTTTAGTTTTGGGTAATTATAAACAATGTTTGAAAAATAGAAAAAAAACATTTTTTTTTTTTATTAAAATACACATTGTATTGTAAACAACCGTAGGTACTTAAAAATTCATATTTAACTTATACGTACTACAAATAACAAATAAGATTCGCCCACTTACGCATGCATTTGTTTTTAACCCGTTCATAACGCGTTACTTCTTGCGTTTCGATTGGTGGTCCATGCTGTCCCGATCGTTGACGTTCAGATTCCTGAGATTGTTCCATTTTTTACGGTACTTCACTTTCAAACCGGCCGGTTTTAGAAACCACTCATTCAAGTAAATGCTGGCAACAACAAACCACTGAAAAGGTAGTCCGCATCGTTTACGTGAGCAAAGCAAGTTGCGCATTGGGCAAAGTTTGAGTTAAGACATTTGATTTTTTTAAAAATAACGTCTTTGAAGTTTTTTTTGTGAAAAAATAGAAATTTTGAAATTTTGTGAATAATTGTAATTTTTTCTTTGGCTCTTTGTTAAAAACATAGTATATTCGTAATATGTCAAATAGGTATATTTAAAAAGAAAGAAAACCCAAAAAAAAAAAAAAAAAAAAAAAAAAAAAAAAACAAAACATATTTTTTAAAAGTTTTTTTTTTTTTTTTTTTTTTTTTTTTTTTTTTTTTGAAAAACGGTAAGAGAGAAATACGTTTCTTGATGAAAATTTTTGTTCTAAAAAACGTATTGAATTAATTCATTAATTGTTTTCAATGTCAAATAAACCATAATCAGCTATACGTTAGACAAAACAAACGCATGACTATTTGAATATACATCTGGCAACCTCGACGGTGGTACTCGTTTTTTTATATCGGAACAAAAATAAAATCTTAGAAACCGTAGAAACGTCAAGTTTTTGTGTTAGCTAATCCGATCGTGTTTAATATATACAGAATGTTTATTGAAGGTTGATAATTATTGGTGAGAATTATTTATAATTGTAGCTTGTAGGTTTGATGTTGAAACAAGAAAATTTAATAAACATCATGATCTTTTTTTACAAGTTGTTTTTTTAGGGTTTTGGATATATAATTATTTTTTTATATGATTATTAACTTTTGTTGTTGGAATTTTAATCATTTGATGTTCTTATTTATTTCGCTTAACTCCGTACTGCCTAAACAGTGAAGTGGAGTGAAGTTAGATTTCTTTTATCAGTCTTGTGGTACGGATGACTGACCGAATGATGTGGAATGATTGAGACCAATCAATTTGACAGTTACGGCTATATTTTTGTTGACATTTCGATTCAGCTATTTTCTATACCGGGTGTGTTTCAAAAGTGGCTCATCCCCGAGGGGTAAACCGCAGAGAAACTGTACACCGTAATTCCTTTTACTCAAATAATTCCTCAGAATTCCTCGTAATTCCTTCGGAATTCTTCGGAATTCCTGGTCTTTAAGGTCAAGGTCAATCATTCAAGGTATTCCTTGGTATGAACTCGTTAACTCTTTCAGTCTGAACCAGCGTTGCCACCTTGGTTTCGCAGTTCCGCTATGATTTTTCTGGTGATTTTTATAAATGTCTAATGTCTCTATTAGTACTAGATCTAACAATAAAAAGGGACTCTTGCGAGATTTACGTTTTTTTTAGTTAATTTTTTTTTTTTAATTTTGTCTAGGTGAAAATCTGGAATATGTCGGACTTACTTATTAGAATTAATTTTCTCGAGATTTTTTGAAAATGATAGGTACCTAGTTCTCGTATCTTAGAGAATTAAAAATTTCAGTTGCAGTCATAATAAGATCACCAGTAAATTCCATAAGTTTACGCATGGTATCATTGATGAAGTGCACCTAAAGTTGTATTATTTCCCTATAGTATATAACTAGGTATTATTCCGAGGAAATGAAAAAATCAACTTTACACTTTCTGAGTAATGAATAAAAAATCTTTAGGGGTTTCTTAATGGCGAAATCAGGCGAAGTTATAAGTAGATTCTCCGGGGTTTTGGGTGGCCCAGTTCTATTGGAATATATTTTAGATTATAATCGCGGGTAATATAAATAAAAGAATATCTATCTAACTGTAGATATTTGATATTGGAAATTTTGGAAGCGATTCTAAAACGAAAAACGGATAGTAAAAATCGCCTGAAAAGCGTTTTTCTTTTAAATTTTTTTTTTTTTTTTTTTTTTTTTTTTTTTTAAATGTTGTTAATTTTTTATAAAGTTTTTTTTTTTTTTTTTATAAATATTCATTGTAATTCTTACGGAAATAATTGGAATTCCTAGTAATTCCTATGGAATTCCTTGGAATTCCTCGTAATTCCTTGGAATTCCTCCTAATTTCTTGGAATTTCTCGTAATTCCTTGGAATTCCTCGTAATTCCTTGGAATTCCTGTAGAATTCCTTCATAGTGTACACCATAATTCCTCTGCGGTTTACCCTTCGCTCATCCCTATAACTTGAGTATATGACATAAAGATTGATTGATGTTTTCGGTCACTTTAGTTCATTTTCACAAAATATGAGATATGCCAAAATCCTCAGATTTTAGGTATGTATATGCTTCTTGAATAAAACTCACCATTATTTTTCTCCTAGAATCCGAAAATCAATTAAAAATTGGGATTAATAATAGGACCATTAGAAAAAACAAAACTTTGATATGTATTTTTTTGGGGACCCTTTATATTCTATATATTTTTATAAAATGCTTTCAGTTACCTACATACGACTCAAATTTATTTTGAATAAACTACGTTCTGCGTATGAAGGGGCGCACTGTACATTTATACGAACTTTTTTACCTATTTTATTTTTTAAAAATTCATTTTTTGTTGACACTTTTTTAGCGCTAAAATATGTTCACTTTCAAAGTCAGAATTTTTTTTTTGGGGTTTATATTAGATTTAATTAATATTTTTTTTTTTTTTTTTTTTTTTTTTTGATCATATGGTAGGTATAAATTTAACAAATAATTACAAGACTTTCTGACGGTGATGAATATTAAAGTGAATTTTGATGAACAAGCCGCGAAGTGGGGTGTGCCAGGTAGGGCCGTCAACCCCTAGTGGGAATTTCGTATATAATGCCCTACAGGTAAACTGTCTCCCTTGTTTATTTTGGAGATATGATCCCTTGTACGTGAAGTGTGGCGTAATATACCTGCGTTTTACGACACCGTTACGTAAGAAACTTAAATAATGTAGAATGTATACTACCCCTTAAAACATATGTATATACGGCTTTCAAGGGATTATATAAATTTTTTAATTACTTTACATGGTCTTTTATCGTTTCCATTCTATACTTTTACGATCTCTCTCGTTAGTTTAATTAATTAATTATATTAATTTTAACATTGAAAAAATATAACTCTCTATAGAATTAGTAACATTGAAATGCATACGATTTAAAAAAAAGGCATCAAAGAGGGCTTAGCAGTGAAGTGTGGTCAGGCCCTATAGACGTCATTTACTTGGCCTCTTTTTTTGTTACTGCCAGCTGGCTTTAACAAGGTTGTAATTTATTTTTGTATTGGGTAAAAATGATTTTTAAATGGTGTAGTTTAAAACTTTAGAAAAAAATATTTTTTTGGAAATAGGATATTAAAAATATTCTTTTTTAGTCTTTCCATAATTATTAGTGTTAATTTTTTCAAGTTTCATGTCAATTTTTAGTATATGACGTCCTTGAGAGTAACCTCGTCAAAATGATCATTGCCTCTCATGCCTCATTCGTCTTTGACCCCGTTTTTTTTCGATCATACGGTATATTATATGCAAATACAACTACGCAAAATCTGATATTATTATAATGAAATAATAGACAATTAATACGCCCAAGCCATTACTCAATTTATTTATAAACAACTAAATTGGAAAAAGTGTATCGAGTATCCAAATATTTAATTTATCGAATTATCGAAATCGGCAATGATTCACGAACCCTATTTCAATTTAAATATTTAATTCAATAAAATATGAAAATATTTAATATTACATTAAATAAAAATCATACACCTACTTTCAATGCGAGTTCTTGATTATTATAGAAAAATATTTAAATATACACACTGGAAAAGTCTAGGGATATTACAATTTTATCCCGCCATCGTCAGTAATTTTATTATTTGCATTTCTGATATAATAAAATTGAAATAAACAAATAGTTTACAGGACGTATTGGAAATAAAAATTCCAAGTTTACCGAATTTTTCAAATTCACCTTGATTTTTATTGAACTCAAAAAAATGCACACATTTTTTTTTATTCTAAACTGTGAATTAAAAAAAAGATAAAACCATTTTTACTTAATAAAGGGCCTCCTCTACTGTTCATTACAGCCCTACATCGTCTCTCCATGCTCCTGATCAGGTTGTCGATCTCTTCCTGAGGTACAGCCTGCCACGCTGCATTCACGGCCCAATCCAGATCCCTACGAGTTTCACGAGGCATACCCATTCTCAAAATTCTTCTTTGGATCGCGTCCCATACGTCCTCGACGGGGTTTTTGTTTGGGAAGATGTTTAATTGATGACCATTGATAAACTCACTTACCACTCCGGCTGTATGAGGCCGTGCATTGTCATGCATGAGAATAAAGTTTCTCCCAAGATCATTGGCATATGGTAACACGACAGGCTCAAGAATTAAATCACGATATGTGATTCCTGTTAGAAACCTTTCAAGAAAAACGAGATCGGTTTTTCGGCCTAACTGGACTCCTCCCCAGACCATAACTGTTCCACCTTGATAAGGGTGCACTTCCTGAACATGTTCCAACCGAATAAGATTTCCCGGTTCTCTCCATACCCTAAGCCTTCTCGAATCCGGATGAATTCCAAAGCGTGACTCATCCGTGAAAAGAATATTGGCCCGTTGTTCATTCGACCACTGAACATGATCTTGAGCCCACAAATATCGTACCTCTCGATTTCCTCTCGTTAAGGGTTGAGCTCTCCAGGGGCGTCTGCTTCTTAGGTTGACCTCTCTTAATCTATAGCGAACAGTGTCAGGACTAACGGTTACATTATGTGTTTTCTGGAGAATTAAACTAAGCTCTGTTGCTGTAAGAGTCGGTCGGCGTCGAGCATTTAATTGTAAAAAATGATCTTGCTGAGTGGTAATAATGCGATGTCGTCCTGTGTGCCTTTCAGCAACATCACCACTTTCACGGTAGCGTGCACTTAATCGCGATATTACACTTTGCGTTGTATTTAATGCTCTAGCTACGTCAATTTGGCGCATTCCAGCTTCGAGCATACCCATGGCCCTTAGCATTTCGTCTCTGTTAAGATGTCTACGCTCCATAATGTCGTTTAATACTAAACAGAGTTATTTGAATGAATTCTGACCAGTTATCATAAAAACATAGCCAGTACAGGTTAAATTCGAACAATTGATGCTAGGTGCTTTTTATACATTTGACAAAAAATGCACAAACACTTCTGCAAATATCCCAAATTTAGAAATGACTAGTGTGACTACTTCGTTTCAATTGAAGTAGAAAGAATCGGCCTACTAATATGTGGTTGTTTATTCAAAACATTTATTTTTAACTTTAATAAAATTATATCCCTAGATTTTTCCGGTGTGTGTATTTACAGTGTCCTTATGAGCACTGTCCTATCTAAACTTGTTTAATTTTCTGTGTTTCTAGATTTTAGATAGGACCATCATCATTTCTTTCTGAGTTTGTTTGTTCAATAGTTTATTCACTTTAGTTATCTCGATAACAAAAGGATACTCTGCACTGACTAAACCCTTCATAATAAGATAAGGTTTTATTGACCACCTTGCCGAAACGTGTGCGTTTCCCTTTCAATAGACCCAGGTATCGGGTTTAAATAGGGTATCGGACCGGGATCCCCGATGGACGATTGGGGTTGCCTACGCACTAATAAACTCCATCGGATATCCAGTGGCTTAGCCACCGGACTCTATTTGTAAGCTCCCTAGAGATAGCGCCTGAATTATATATGTATAGAGCGTATTCATTATTTTCTCGAGTAAAATTAGTGTCCCTGTTATATGTGATCTAACGAAAACTATACAGATTTTTGTTATAAATTTACAACGATAAAGTTTTTTGAACAAGCTGTAGTAATGAGTATAATACCTATTATGCGATTAGTATATTATCTAAAAAATGTCTATACCTATGTGGCGGATTCATCTTTCCAAAAAAATCCTTTATGGGTATTTCGCCACTGCACTGCAAGAAAATCTACAAAATAAAATAATTATTTTTTGTAAACACTTCTGCGTTAAACCTAAACGGACGCTGCTTGTCAGAAGTTATGTTTACAGTAATATAAATTTGCCTAACAAGGAAAAAAAATGCTTAACGTTTCGGAAAGTTATCTCTTTCCCTCGTCGGAAGCAAAAAAATACAAAAAATAAAGAAAAAAACTATTTAAAATATTTAAATTCGACTATTCGAGAACACTTTACTTTTTTAAAACAGATACGTCTACAAGAAACCGTTGACGTTCTGTTAAAATGACATTTTTAACTTCAAAATTAACAATTACTACCTGATAACAATTACTTAATAAGGTAAAACCAAAAAGCCCCGAACTTTCTGTATGATTATTTTATAAATAAAAAAAAATAAAATAAAAAAAAAATTATCTAACTATATGATTCTTTGGACGGTTTTGCATCTTTGTCCGTAACGTATACCGGGTCTCAAAAGTGGCTCACCCCTATAACTTCTTAACTTTTTTCTCAAAGCCATTTTTCCGGATAAAACAACGAGGTTTGGTATGTTGGTATATGAAATAAATCAGGATTGGTTGACGTGACGTACTGAATTGTTTTCGTTCACTTCCTTTTATTTTTAAATGGCACCCTCGGTATTTTTTTACTTTATTTCATAGAAAATGACAAAATAGAATGGCATATCATATCAATTGAATACGTTAATTAATCAAACCGTGATTGATGTCACATACTGACGTATCAAATCTCGTTTTTTTTATCCGCAAAAATATAAAAGTTTTAGAAGTGAGTCACTTTCTTGAGAAACACCCGGTATACTTTTGGAAAATATTATGCCAAAAATTTTTTGAAAGATTTTTGTTCAAAATTTGGCGAAATATTTCTTACGTTCCGTAGCAAAGGTCCTGCAGTTTATGTCAAGACCTGCAAAAGGCATTTTTATAATTGCCAATTTCAACTTCGCAATGCTTTAGGCTTTTCTTTCCCTTTTTTGGCGGTTCTAAATCTTTTTTCTCCATATTTTTATGGATTTGGCCCAGTCAATTTCCCTCCTGCCTGTTCTGTAATCTATTTGAATGCGATTAGTTTAATAGATTTTTCAATATACTTGTCTTATAAAATGTAGAATCAATAACGATCTTTTTTTAGAATTAAAAAATCAGAAGTTATTTTTTATGATTTCAGTCTCAGAGACATAAGTACACATAGAGAAGTTATTTGTTGATACATCTTGCACTTTTGCCACATTTCACATAAATATCACTTCAAAATAGTCTTATGGGTATTAAGTCCAAAATAACAGAGTTATTTTTTAAATTGCTTTATTTTTAAATAATTTTGTGAGCCACCTGTTTTTTTTTTCTGTATTTGCATCCCTTCTTTTAGTCTCGTAATCATAGAGTATACATAGTAGGTTAAGAAATATAATTATCCAAGCAAAAAACCCATGTGATGCATTTCTGCAAATTGCGTCGGCCCCACTATCGTCCACTGCTTTTCATTGACAATTGTCCTCTTGAACTTAAAACTGAAACTAAATTTCTAGGTTTAATATTTGATGAAAAATTTACGTGGAAATCACATATAAATGGATTAGTGTTACGGTGCAAGAAGGTTCTAAATCTTATTAAGTGTCTCTCCCATACCACATGGGGGGCAAGTACGGAAATACCTCATCATCATCATTTAGCTTATACCGTCCACTGCTGAACAAAAGCCTTCCTTAACTCTAGCCATTTCCTTCTATTTTGTGCCACTTGAATCCAGTTTCCAGCCACCCTCTTAATGTCATCTGTCCATCGACTAGGAGGTCGTCCTGTGCTTCTATAGGCCTCGTGTCTCGGTCTCCATTCCACAAGTCTCTTTGTCCACCGTCCATCTGTCATCCTAGCCACATGTCCTGCCCAATTCCATTTAAGATGTAAGACAGATATCACCGCATCTCTTACTCCTGTTCGATTTCGTATTGTATGATTGGGTATTTTATTTCTGAGTGTAACTCCCAATATAGACCTTTCCATTTTCCGTTGCATGACCTGTATTCTATGTATGTTCTTTTTTGTCAAAGTAAGCCTTTCAGCTCCATACGTGAGGACAGGCAAGACACACTGGTTAAAGATCTTTCTTCTTAAACATATGGGAATATCAGATCTCAGTATATGCCTTAGTTTGCCAAATGCCGCCCACGACAAACCTATTCTTCGTAGAATTTCGTGGGTCTGATTATCCCTTCTAATACCGATCTCATGCCCTAAGTATTTATATATATGCACTTGTTCCAAAGGTATGTTATTAATGATTAAATTTCCACTTAGTTCTAGGTTTGTCATGTATTGTGTCTTTGACAACTTAATTTTCAAACCGACTTTTTCCGAAGCATCATTCAGCATATCCAGCATATTCCGTGCCTCCTGTATGTTGTCTGTTATTAAAATAATGTCATCTGCAAAACAGAGATGATTTATCAATTTGCCATCGATGTTAATTCCTGTTGAATCCCAGTTTATCATTTTTAACATACTTTCTAGCACAGCAACGAATAGTTTAGGGGACAGTGTGTCGCCTTGTCTTACCCCTCGATCGATATTGAATTTATCTGTGCATTGATTTGTCGATATTCTGACGTTTGCCGTGGCATTATCATATATATGTCTTATGATTGAGGAGTATCGATGATCGATGCGACTCTCACTTAGTGTCTCTAGAAGCTTCCGCTGGTCTACCGAATCGAAGGCCTTCTCGAAATCCACGAAGACAAGCATTAGTGGTCTATTATACTCAATACATTTCTCGATAAGGACCTTGACTGTTAGAAGATGGTCATTTGTTCCGTAACCTGATCGGAAACCTGCTTGTTCGCTCGAAAGAAAAAAGTATATCTAACAAAAGTTCCAGAAAATACTAGACCAATACAACGAAAGAATTGTTTTTTATACTGATGGCTCCAAATCACAAACTGGTGCTGGATGTGCAATTATTACCAACGGATCAACTTTCCAATGGACTTTGAGACATGAAGCCTCAGCTTTCTTCACAAAACATTTTGCGATCTAGAAAGCCTTATGCTGTCATCGAGGAATATAATCAATCTAGAGTTTTAATTGTTTCTGACTCTTTAGAGACCGTGTCTAAAATTAATGACATATCCTCTGAACAAAATCCCATGATCCTCTGAAACAAAAAATTCAGACGCTTATTCGAGAGTGCAGCGGAAAGGGAAACAAACTCACGTTTGTATGGGTCCCAAGCCACACTAATATACTTGGCAACACAATGGCAGATGAAGCTGCCCAGCAAGCTGCTAGAAGAGATACCATTGATTTCCATTATATTAGTAAATATGATCTTAAAGTTCTGCTGCATAAAACAGAAAGGGAATGGCAGGATGAGTGGGCAGGTATATCTACAAAGCTTTGCGCAATAAAACAGGATCCGTCAACCCCATCCGTACGTCTTGCACTAGGACGAGCGGATGAATCCAGAGTGCATTGTCTTCGTATTGGGCATACTGCGGTGACTCATGCATATCTGCTTAACAGAGAAATACCTCCAATGTGTATAGTCTGCGATGTTGAATTGACAGTAATTCACATTATATGTGAATGTCCTCATTATATGTAAGAAAGGAATAGATTCGATATACATGGTGAAATTCGTAATAATTTAACTGAAGTAGAAAATATTAAAAATATTTTGAAATTTATGAAAGATATTAATATATACCACCAACTGTGATACTCGTCTGTGATACTCAAATCCAACTGTTGATACTGTGATGTAAATAATTACCTATTTTTCTCATTGTTTGTTTTTTGCTGTCTATTTTTTTTTGTTTAGTTTTTTATCCTTTTGTCACTCAATTTGAAATGTATATGTCAATGTAGTTTTATAAATTTTGAATTGCCCTTGTAAGATTGAATCCCTTGAGGATATTGAGATAGATCCTGTAATTGCATTATTGTTAACAATAACTAGTTGTATATGGCTAATGATCCTGGTGATCGATGCCTAGGAAAAAAGAAGAAATATATAGGTACACAGTACGTTCATCTACAAGGCACAATTAACTTTATTTTGTCTTGTTGTAAAATAAAAGCAAGCAAATAATAGCTTGGGTTGGCTGGGTACCAATTGGCAATTAACCAGAAATTTTAGTTTATTTCATTATATTGTCTAAATGTATTTATTGCCTTAGAGAACTTTCTATTGTTGACACTCATGGAATGGGACATTTGAAGAAATTTCTCAGAACTTACGACCTAGAAAAATCAGATCAAAGATTTTCCTGGATTTAAGTAAGAATAATCTTCGGATTGTGACGAGGTTTATCACAGAACACCGTCTCTTCAATGAACACCCCAGTAGATTGAAGCTAAGAAACAACGGCGAATGCAGATTCTGTGGAAAAAATGGGATAACACTAGATTCACACCCATTCGTGTCATAAACTTTAGTACGACTGATCTCGGAGATGGAGAACTTACCTCTGTAAAACCGTCTTAGAAAATGGCTTGTGTTCCAAGTCTGTATGATGAGTTATGACTCAAGAAAGGAGAACACAATAGAGCTCTAGGTCGTAGTATTTAACCCCTTCTCATATAATCTACAATCTAATAGTGGATAAAATATAATCAAAATATCAAACGCTTCATATAAGTGAAAAAAAAATGGTAAACCTATAATTATGGATAACCTATAATTATGGATAAAGAAAATCTAGGAACTAGTGGGGTTGCAGTCGGAACGGTTTGGACTTTGGACTAGAATTAATACTAATAGAAATAACTTACTGAACGTGGTTCTACTTGATTTTTATAGCCTTTTGTGTAACATGTATTTCCATTTCAGTGTACTGAGGATGGAATAAATAAATTCCGAAAGCTTGACTATTAACAAAGTGTATTAATTCTAGTCCAAACCCTTCCATCTGCAACCCCACTAGTTTCTAGATTTTCTTTGTCACTATAGTCAGTCGATACTATACTGACTGATTATGGATTAATATATTTTACTCTAAATGATCTATGATTAATAAGGTAAGACAATAGGATAAGTTACGACTAAGAAAGATTTACATGTTCGTCTTACAATCCAACAGTCGAGTTCCTCCAAGAAGGAATTGGTTTAACTCTAATTTGACCGCCACGAGGCATGCAGCGCATTATTATTAATTAACAAACTTCGACGCTTAGTTAACTCAATCTACCGGGACAGTTTGATGGCAACCTATTACGGACCTGCCCTTCTCTCCGAGGCTTTCTACTTCATTTTGACGTATTACGCCCTGCAATTCGGTTACAATGCTTACTAATAGGGCCTAATTGATTCGATTGTGCCCCAACTCGTACCCAACATGCCAATATCGGGTTTGTAATGAAATACCACGTGTATTTTCTCTATATTTGAATCTCTCTCTAGATTTGCTATATTTGCACCATTCTTCGTTAAATTTCTATTCCACAATGTCTATAAGTATGTCACTGATTTACAGTGGACACGAATAATTATTACAAATACCCTATACAGGGTGTCTCAGAAATAAGTGCAAGTATTTAACTGGTAGTATAGTTCAACCCCATATGTTTCTTTTATCGAGACCTACCACCTCTTAAAATACTTGCACTTATTTCTGGGGCACCCTGTATAAGCGTGCTTGACGTGAGCTGTCAATAGCTGAAGTTAACTTTAGGCAAGAAGGGAACTTCAGCAGCATATTCTGCAGATAAAAATAAGTAAAAAAGTTCGTATAATCTATGTCCTAAAATGCTTATTAGTTTCAGAGATACAAAGTGTAGAAATTTTGATTTTTATTTCAGTTTTTTTTTTCAAATAATTTCTGAAGAAACGTCAATATTTGGATGAAAATTAGTGTCTGGGAGATTTTTGACATGAGAAATTTGATTTTGATGTCAATATGACTCCTACTTATAGAGGGTGCCAACTAGGTACATATTTTTTGCTGGTTTGATAAGAAATAACTTTTCGTCCATACCTGTATAAAACTACTGAGTAAAAAAATAGAGAATTACAGATAGATTTATGAAATATAAAACCGCGAATATCTCAGGGGTGTATCAAACTTTTCAATAAAAAAACTGTGTCTCCTTGAATTTATCAGTCATTTTCTCACCAGCAAAATAGCAAAAAACTGATTAAATATTCCTCAATTTTTTTCTACCTCATCTAAAGTAATACCTGTTAAACTTTATCAATAAATTTTTTGGGTTAATGGGAGAAATCCTGCAGGGCCTGGGGAAGGGCATACGTAAGGGAGAGCCGAAATAAGGGATAATATATTTTAGAGAGTCCCACAGGTTGACATTAGCGGTAATTCGTTCTTTTTCTCTTTTTTCAAAGAAACGAAAGCCCTCAAGGCTAAAAGACCCGGATTCACCGACGATCGCTACAACGAAACGTCGTATTACATTGAAAATGGTGAGTCTTCTTATATATATATTTTTTATATTTTTAATTTACTTTTCATTAAAATATTTTTAAATTAAAATCAAATTCCTGGGTGTTTCAAAAACATCTGCCATCTCTCTCGTGGGAGATTCCTTAGCAATACGTAACTGAACGAAGTACACTGACTCATTCTCCTATCCCTGTGCCCTGCACTAGCTTATGGAGGTCCTTGATAGGATGGGAGCATAGTTCCTCCGGTTCTAGCCTAGCTTTCCCAAATAAAGAGTGTCGCTTGCGATCCAGAGCCTCGCAATGACATATTATGTGCTCCGCTGTTTCAGGATCTTTATCGCAGAGTCTGCAGCAAAGACTTCCTTGGTACAGGTTGAGCTTGTTCAGATAACACTTGACAGCCATGTGTCCTGTCAAGAGGCCTGTTGTAATCCGCACTTTATTCCTTATTCTTTTGTTGGTCCAGTCCAGTTGATGGAAGATTTGTTCTAGTATTGCTTGCTATAAACTGCTTTGAAGATATCGCGTCTCCCTGTCATACTTCTTTGCCAGTTGGGAACTCTGCTTGTTTTATATATCAGTACCTTTGCTTTGGCTTCTTTGTATATATTGGCGAGAGTTTCTATAATATAAGAGCTTGTCATACCTTGTTTTGCTTGGGCTTCTATTATTGCATTAGGATATATCGAGTCGAAAGCCTTCGCAAAGTCTATAAGGCCTGTGGCTAGTGGAAGTTCGTATTCTTTTGTTCGGCTGATAGTTTGTCTTATTGTAGGTATGTGATAAATCGTGCTGAAGCCGGTTCTAAAGCCTGCTTGTTCTTGTGATTTTGCAGCGTCAAAGTCCATATTTGTATGAAAATTGGTGTCAGGGTGTTTTTTTGTCATGAGAAACTCGATTTCGATGTATGATTCCAATCTGTAGGAGGCATCATCTATATATTTGGTTTGGTTTGGAATACTCTTGGAATTTGAGATTCGAGAAATCTCCCCTCCTTATCGAACCTCTACACCCCACAGTCAATCCGTTTGCCAAAAATCAGCTTTAAACGTCAAGCAGTTTAAGCAGAATCGTGATTACTCATTGGTCATATTTTATGAAACACCCTGTACAAATTTATAAAAATCTTAAAATATGTAAAATAAGAAAATAAAATATACGTGTTTAAGAGTTTTTCCGAAAAACTCACCGGTTTTTAAATAAAAAATATTTTAATATTTGAGGGATAGTTTCACCCCCTTAGAATTCGAGTTTCGAAAAATCCCTTCTTATCAAACCTCTACACCCTAATGTCAATCTGTTTTCCAAAAATCAGCTTTTTACGTCAAGCGCTTTAAGCAGGATCATGATTAATCAATGACCACATTTTTCGAAACACCATGTATACATTTTTAAAAAATCTTAAAATATGTAAAAGAAACAAAATAAAATATACGTGTTTAAGCGTTTTTCCGGAAACTTGACCGTTTTTTAAATAAAAAATATTGTAATATTTGAGGGGTGGTTTCACCCTCTTGGAACTGGAATTTCGAAAAATCCCTTCTTATCGAACCTCTACACCCTAGAATCAGCCTGTATGCCAAAATTGAGCTTCTTACGTTTGAGTGGTTTGAGCAGGATCGTGATTAATCAGTATGTCAGTCACTTAAGGATTTTATATATTAGTATAGATTAGTAGTCTATTTTATTATAATGTCAACGTGGTTTATTTAAAAAAATATATTCCAAACTTTATGATTAATATTTTATATTGGAGGATAACAAATCCAAACCATGAAGATCGATTTGTGTTTGTTCAGCCTAGGACGAAAAGTTATATTAAAAGTCAACATTATTTATATATTTTTAACTAGTTTGAACAGTAATAATTTTTCGTCCGAACCTGTATTACGCTACTGAGTTACAAAAATAAGAAATAAATATAAATTTATGATATCGCAGTCGAGCTTCTTTTAGGAGCTCATAACCTACACGTATCTTTAAAAAAACGTCGAATATCAAAACATTTTCTAGTATATTTTTATATGCCCCTCCCTCAAGCTTGAATAGCTCAATTGCAGGGAGTTTCATTCATTAAAGGTAAGTTAAAAGTATTCTATCGACGTCTCTGTGTCCATAAGCGACTTGTCATTACGCTATCTGACTTCAAAGGCAAGGCCATAATAACTAGAATAACTATAATGTCAACAGATAGTGGGATCTATCTATTTTTATTATTTACATTGAGGAGTTAGAAATGACGAAAATAAAAATTGCAAATAAAATAAATAAAACATAGTATTATTACGTATTTTTCAGAAATCTGTATGAGATAAAATATAAAGCAGTTTTCTTCCTGGTACAATATCATATTAATCATAAGAGTAATGTCATCATCTGTGAAGCGAAATAAATTGATTAAGATATTTTGAATGCATTCAGAATGAGTGGGAGAAGGGTTAATCACCAGTACGTTCTCAGGATTTTGACAAGAGCCAGTATCCGGGATGGTTTTAAAGAGGTTAGCCCTCCATCTCCAATATTAGACGTACCAAAGTTTATGGTACTAATGGTTGTCATCTCGGCGCACTCAGTAATGAAGTGTTCTGGTGTTTCCCCATTTTCCCCACAGAATCTGAATTTGCCGTTTTTTCTTAGCTTCAATCTACTGAGGTGTTCATTGAGGAAACAGTGTTCTGTTAAAAAATCCGTGACAATCCGAAGATGGTTTTACTTGAATCAAGAAAAAATTTTGATTTTTCTTGGTCGTAAGTCCTAGACAACTTCTTGGAGTGTCTTACAGACGGAGTCCCCCAAGTTCTTGAATTCCGCTTTTAGTTGGTTTTCACTTAGGAAGCAGAACGGTTCTGGTCCAATTAGTGGAGTGTTCGCTCCTTTTATAGCTAGATCATTTGCATTTTTTCATTACCTTCTATGCTATCTTTCACTTTCTGAGCTGGCACCTACAGTAGAAGGACTTTTTCTTTGCCTAATTTGTTCAGCTTCTCTATGCATTCTTTAACCAACTTTGAATTGATTGATACTGAGTTGATCGCTTTCGCCAAACCATACTAAATTTATATAAAGAGAACAAATTCGGGTTAATTACACCATTTATAACTGTAGAACGTCTGAACCGATTTTATTCTCGTATAACATTTTTTAGAGACCAGTTAGACCTACTATAATATTACAAAATCTTAAAATTAAGAAATTGGCGCTCATTATCTTTTTCCCTGGATCCTTAAATTGCGATCTCCGAGTGAAGTTCAAATCTTGCAAAACTATAATTTTTTCAATAAATGAGAAACCCTATTCTTCCGCAAAAGCTTTTTTGCGTGTTAATGTTTAGAAAAATGTCTATAATGAAAACTAGAAACGTGTTTTCATGCAACTGTTTTCAGGCTATTCTAAAGTTGATAAACTGAAAATTATAAGAAATATTTTCATAAATTTCATAGCTTTTCCAAATAGCACAACATCTAAAAAATTACCAAAAATAGCATTTATCTGTGAACTTAAAAGGCAGACACCACTATCATTCTCATAAATCATCTCATTGGACAGACTGTGTGAGTTTGGTTTGGTCCTAAATAGATATCAGCTGCTTATTTTTTGGTTTTGTTTTATATTATGTTATTTATTAATTCAATTGTAAATTTAATAAAGTTTTCTATTTTATAATTTGTATATTCTATAACGAATATATTGAAAGAGATATAGCTACAGTTAGTCTGATAATTTTAAAATTTAACAAAATATTCACAAATAATAATTTCTCCATTTATAAAGTTTTTAATATGTGAAACAAATAAATATTTAAAATAAAATTTCTATTAGAATATAAAATTTAACTATTCTTTAATAAAAAATAAATAAAGTTAATAGAAATTAAAATTATTAAATATTTATATATATAAAAAATGCAAACCAGTAGTCGAGTAGTCCGTTAATGCAGTAGTACTCGTTAACAATATTTATAAAACAGGAAACACTTCCATATTTCCAGTGTATTTTTCAAGTTCAAATAACAAAATATGAGTATACATTCGTTTTTACTGGAGTTAACAAAAGGACAACAAAATATGCTCGCATTTATAATTGTTTGTTCGTGTTTTTGTTCTTGCATTTTTTAATTTAACATTGCCCCCGTTTTACGTAAATAACATTTCAATGAATAACTTAAAATCATTTTCCTCCCTTTTTATTTTCCATTTATCGTTTCTTGTAAGGGATAGTAAATTATCCAAATGTAAACACTGTCATTTTCGTGCCTAATTGTATATATTTACATCTGTTATGATACTAATCTTGAGTAAGTAAACATGACAGTTTGTTTTATTTATTATTCCATACCGGTAGACTAATAAAATATGTATATACATGTATCTCTTTTTCTTGTTTTGTGAACTTTTGTAATGTCTAATTAATTACATATCTACTAAACCACACGGAATGGAACAATAGTATATTTTTATTAAAAAAAAATATTAATTTATCGAAAAGTAATAAATAATAGGACAGAAATAATAAAAAAGAGTTAATTATTGTTCTGATATTTATAAAGAATAACAAATAGCAAATTTACAATAAGTTTTTTAATAAAGGTAATTTGAGATACAGTATAAAAGTGAAGAGTATAAAATTTAAAGAGGATTGAAACAAAACAAATTGTCATACAAGATAATACAAAGTTGCTAAACTAAGAGTAAATCTATAAATTTAACTTTTAAAGCCATTGCAAACAACAAACAATAAATAAGTTAAATAAATAAAATGCAATTAAATCGAAATATTCAACAAAAATTTAATATTTGCAATGCTTGAAATATTTTTGTTATTTCCTCTAAATTAATTCGTATAAATAAGTATTTTATTTAATTATTATTGTGGTTGTTTTTTATATCGAGTTTCTATATAAGACCTGTCAATACCTTGTTCCACCAGGGCTTCTATTATTGCCTTAGAGTTATATATACATAGAGTGATTAGAAGCCAAAAATGCAATAAAATGAGGAGAGTTCCATTTAAAAAAATCATTCTGTTCCTCTCACACTTTTTTTGAGTCACAGAAATATTTTCCTAAAATACATCTTAGGTTTGCAGCTAAACAAATTTTAAGTTTTTTATTATTGGATGGACACAGTATTACAGGACCCTGTATAAATATATATTTGTTTTATTATTTTTTGTTTAGTCTCGATAATACTGATTAAACTGTACAGGACACCCTGTGTACAGGGTGTCCCATATTTTCGTGTATTTAACATTGTTTCTCCCTTCTAAGTAGAGACACAAAGATGCGGTTTCCACATTTAGTGCTACTTTTTTATGTAATTAAAGATGCTACGCACAGGTTTATATATCTATCTATGTTATATTTATTTATATGTCTATCTTTCTTAGTTCTTAAAATACAGAGCGAATTTGAAATTGTTTGATTCTTTGACTCTCCTCGTATTTCGGTTATCTTATAACTTACCAAAAGGATGAAATCTAGGTTCCGTAGAGTTTTTTACCTAAAATTCAGTGACATAACCAGTTTTTCGTTGGGAGTTGTCATTCTTGAGATATGACCCAAACTTATATATTTTTTTAAAATGAGATACTTTGATTTGGGGTTGGAAACTTTGATGTTATAACAGCAAAATAAAACACTAATTTACTGTAATACACCAACACACTTTACTTAACCATGTTAGCATCATCAGCAGATTATTAAAACTGAAGATTTAACGCGCGTCCAGTGCAAAAGTAAGGAGTGTTTCGATGTATTGTAATAATAATACTTAATATATTATTTTCTAATTTTATTTGTCTTGTTATGCGCTTTCTAAAAATATAATATACTCAATACTTATGTCCATAAACAAGGTAAAAATGTATTAGGTATTTAAATTTTTAAATTAGGTAATCAAAAAAGCCTGTAATCAAAACAATCGAGCACTTTATTCGACAATTTGAATAATAAGGAAAGTAAAATAAAATAAATAATATACAGGGGTAATAATAAGAAAAGCGACATAAAAAAATAATATATAGCCCATACTAAAATATGTTAATATCTCGAAAACTGCGACTTTGACTGATTTTGATGTTATTACAAATTTTGTTGCAAATATTATTCCTAATCTTAATTTGAAAACCGCGTTTCGCTAGCTACTGTAATTTTGGAGTTACGATTTTTTTTTAATTTTTAGCCCCCTCCCATACCCCCTTACCAACCCCCCAGCCCCACCAAAATCTAATGGCCAGATTCTCGGGTGCCACAGTATTTTTGTGCCAAATTTGGTTAAAATCGGTTCAGCGGTTTTTGAGTTATCGTGTTACAGACGGACAGACGGACAGACACACAGACAGACAGACAGACACCATGAAAATATTTTGTATTTAGGTCATTTATGACCCAAATAACTCATTTTGAGTGAAATTAAAAAAAACTTTTTTTTTGCCGATCTTAATAGCCTACCATCCATTGGTATGGTCGGCTAAAAAACATATGTTTGTCTCATATTTCGAAAACGACAGCTCTCAACAAAAAACTGGTTAGGCCACTGGTTTTCATCTCTTGAATAAGATATTAGATAACCGAGATACAATAGGGGTCGGAAAATGCAACAATTTCAAAATTACCCTGTATTTCAGAAACTTAGAGGGCTATGTGTAGTATCTTTAGTTTCACAAAAAAATAGGAAAGTGCTTTCAAAGCCGATTTTTTGTATCTTTACTCATTACCGAGAAACTTCAAAAAACAAACGAAAATGGGACATCCTGTACAAAATAAATTATTTCTAAAATACATAGTAGTGAAAAAATTAATTAATTATAAAGTATTTTCTTTTTACTGCATTCTCAAAGGAAAGTTCGTCGTCCAAGTACTCTATGTGGTCAATTCAACCCAGACGTGCCTCTACAATAAATTTACCATTTCATGTTCAGCTGGCATAAAGAATTGTTGGATTGTATTTTACTTCTTTCCACTACGAGAAGTTTTAATCAAGAAATGCAACGGTTGTTTTTAATTTTATTTTTAACGACGCTGTCTGACTTCTTTTCATTTTTCCTCGAAATATTTTAATCAGCATTAACTGTGATCACTAGACCATAATGAAATAGAAAATCCTTTGTGGAACTGCTTGAAAAGTTTGATGCCAGGATAGTATTATACCTTTGTACCGCATTATAAGAAATATTGATGATTTTACAGGGTGTCCAATTTTCATGTGTTTTACAGGGTTTCTCGCTTATGAGTAGAGCTACAAAAATGCGGTTTTCACGTTACTGTCCTACCTTCTTATGAAATTAAAGATGGTATACACAGATTTGTTCTAGACCCATTGGTTTCTGAAATAAAGGGTGAATTAGAAAATGTTGCATTTTTCAAAGACTTTCGTATCTCAGTTATTATAATTCATCGAAAAGATAAAAATTGAGTTTTTCATGCAGAAGTCAGTGGCCTAACTAAATTTTCGCTGGAAGCTCTCGAAATATGACCCAAACTTATGTTTTTTATAATGAAATACCCACCCTGTATAGTATTTTTATTTTATTTGTCTTGAAATGAGCTTTTTGAAAATATAGTTTACTCTATACTTATTTTCATAAATATCGTAAAAATGCATTATTTAAGTTTTTAACATACAGCGTGGCCCATCGAAAACGTTCCGCAAGACATAACGGCCAGGGTAATTTTTTTTTCAGAAAATTCAAAAACACGTCAATTTTGTTTGTGAGGGGGACAACTTTTGCCCCAAAAATGATTGCAAAGTCTTCAACCCTCTAAGCGGGGGTGTCATTCCCCAACTTTTTTCAAATGGGAAGGGGGGTCAAGTAGTACCGCAATGAAAAGGGCTTTACTATTCTCTATACTTTCCCGCTTCGTTTTTGAAAATCGGTTGAGTCATTGAGAAAATATGAAGGATTGAAATTTGAATAGTTTTTTTAATCATTTATCAGAGTAAATGATAAGGATAAATTCCTTCGACCAATTTGCTGTTTTTTCTTATTATTTCTAGATGTTTACGCATTTTTTCACTTGCCACAAGGTTGAACGATCAGGTGCGGCAGTTGCTACATAGCTGTTCTGTGACTTGTGCGTTGAAGTTCTTCTCAATATCGTTAAACTTTTTAACAATTATGGTGTACTCACTTGCAGAAAAAGTGGAAATAATCAAACTTTATTTTAAAAATAATGAATGTAGCAATCGGGTTCCGCAGATATTCAATGAATGCCATCCTGAAAAACACCTTTATGGCAAAATTGTTCGCGAGTTAGTAGCAAAATTTCGCGAAACTGATGGTTCCGTTATGAATAAAAAGAGGCAGAGGGAAAACCCTGTAGTAAATGAAGCTATGGAGGTATTCGTATTGGGCCAAGTTGCCATGGATAGTACGCTGAGTACAAGAAAATTAGCCAATGCAAAATTAGCCGGCGTGAATCGTACCAGTGTCCAAAGGATATGAAAAAAACACAAGTTCCACCCGTACAAAATTCAGTTGGTACAAGAACTCAACGAAGACGATTTTGATCGTCGCTTGCAATATTGTGAAACTGTGAGTGAACGAGTGGCGAATGATAATAATTTCCTATTTAATGTGTGTTTTTCGGAGGAGTGTACTTTCTTTTTGAACGGTGTAGTTAATCGGCATAACTGTCGGTACTGGGCTGAGGGGTTTTTCACGAGGTGCACACACAAAACCCTCAGAAATTGAACGTGTGGGCTGGTATTTTGGAAATTCTATTTTAGGTCAGTTTAACGATATTGAGAAGAACTTCAACGCACAAGTCACAGAACAGCTATCTAGCAACTGCCGCACCTGATCGTTCAACCTTGTGGCAAGTGAAAAAATGCGTAAACATCTAAAATAATAAGAAAAAACAGCAAATTGGTCGAAGGAATTTATCCTTATCATTTACTTTGATAAATGTTTAAATAAACTTTTCAAATTTCAATCCTCATATTTTCTCAATGACTCGACCGATTTTCAAAAACGAAGCGGGAAAGTATAGAGAATAAAAAGCCCTTTTCATTGCGGTACCACTTGACCCCCCTTCCCATTTGAAAAAAGTTGGGGGATGACACCCCCGCTTAGAGGGTTAAAGATTTTGCAATCATTTTTGGGGCAAAAGTTGTAACCCTCACAAACAAAATTGACGTGTTTTTGGATTTTTTGAAAAAAAAATATCCTGGCCGTTATGCCTCGCGGAACGTTTTCGATGGGCCACCCTGTATATGCGGCTGGCTTAAGTTTGTAATCAAAACTTGTTTTGGTAATCAAAATAATCAAATAATTTATTCGAAGTCAAATTTTTGTTATTGACTGACTCTATCACGCTAGTTTCTGGATATAGTTTCTGTATATTATTATTGCAAAAGTGCATCAAGAATATAACTCTGATTCATAGGGTGGACTAATAATAGATAATAATAAACACCGGAAATGACTACAACTCTTGACATTGGAAATGACATTCTGAATAGAATAATAAAAAATCGTATTTTAAATTTCAATCTAGAGTGCCATGGTTGTATTAAAAACACTAATTTTTATTCAAGGAGGCTTGGAAAATATTTTTGATCGTCTAATGTTTTTCGTGTCTTGTCCTGGCCGGTTGAAAGAGCCTCTTTTTTTTCAAATGGAACGAGGGTGGCCTCCAAAAAGTTGACATATGATAAATTATCAAATAAAGAAAAAAAATACCGAGGGTGCCATTTAAAAATCAAAAGTTGTAGTCATTTCCGGTGAAACAGGAAGTGATAAAAAGCAATTGACTATGTCAATCAATCCTAATTTATGTCTTGTGCGTCTACATTGCTCGTGATCCTTCTCGCGCTCTTGCTTCTGATTGCTTCCGTTGCTTGCGCTTCCTGTTTGCCGTGTTTCTTTAGGAAGAAAGAAGAAAAATGAGAAATCGGAAGGAAGGAAGATCTTTCGGCTTGCAAGCAACGGTGTCCACATTGTAGTGTAGCCCGCGGTTACATTGGAGGCGGGTCCGTACGTTTTTTAAACGTGCGTGCTCTGACGGAATTTACTCGCACGACTATTTTATTTTAGTGGTTACATTAGATGCGCGTTCATGGTGTCCTGTGTGTCGAGTTTGTCAAAACGGACGCCACTATTTTGATGCTGTCTGAAGATATATGTTAAAATAACTATTTATGAAATGAAGTAAATGTTGGGTAAATGATTTATATAAAGAAGAGGAGAAAAAAATAAATATGTAAAGCATTTGGTGAATTAAGACACCAACCGGTCAATTTTTTTTGAATATTTTAGAATGTTTCCATCAACATTAATTTATCCTAAATAAAAATAAACCTGGTATTCAAAAATATTCAAATTTTTCGAGAATGTATTGGGTTTGGTTTGGTTGCACGAACGCGCAAACTCCGATGCAATGTAACCGCCTCCGTAGATACCATTTGTTTGTTTTTTTGCTGCGTGTATGTAATGTAACCACGAGCTTCGTGCTGTCCGGACATGGATGATACCGAAGTATTGTTAATAGCGGTTACTACTGCAATCATTATTTCAAAACGAAGTAGATAATGAGAAAAAGGCGGCGTTGGATGCCTAATAATTTCAAAAATAGATTCCAGTACAGTGGAAGTAAGCTTCTACGCGATTTGCAAGCAGACGGAATGTTTTTTAATAATTTTTATCGCATGTCCGCTACTGATTTTGAAAGACTTTAGAAAAATACAACTTTTAGAAAGTATATTCCAGTTGAAGATGGATTGGCCATAACATTCCTTCCAACTGGAGACTCATATATCAGTTTGGGTTATATATTCAAAGTTTCCAAGCAAATTATTTCAAAAATAGTACCAGGCGTATGCTAAAATCTAAATAAAGTTCTCTATCTAAAGACTGAATTAAGGAAAGTAGGTAATATAAATATAGAATTATATTTTATTAAAGGTATATTTAATATTATTAATACAAGAACACAAAACAAATACATATTTGTAATTCTAAACCAAAAAAAACTAAAGAAAAATCATGGTATTAGTATCATCATACTGCAGTAAATACTAATCTTATGAATGAAACTAAGCTAAAATCTAAAAAAAAACAACGCAAACAGCTCGAGCGCTTCAAACCACCGTCAAGTATGCTCGCACAGATCCGAAGCGTCCCTATGATGTACCGCGCCAGAGCCGAACAGCCGAAACAGGCATTTTATGTGATCGCAAGTACGTCGAGCACCGCGAGCGTCGCGATCGCCGCGAACACCTCGCTCTAACTGCTTGCCATGTTTTTTGTGATTCACATGTTTGTTGGGCCTTCTCGTGAGCAGTGTGGAAGCACCTTTATACTAACATACCAAATCTCGATATGACAAATGATAGCTACTACTTATTAAACCGAAATAGCTAGTATGTAAAATTGTATTAAAAAGAAAGTGCAGTTC
The DNA here is from genome assembly GCF_002938485.1 of Sitophilus oryzae. Lineage (NCBI taxonomy): Eukaryota > Metazoa > Arthropoda > Insecta > Coleoptera > Curculionidae > Sitophilus > Sitophilus oryzae. The sequence continues at coordinate 6,155,011 of NW_022146168.1, forward strand.
AAAAGTTCAAAATGTGAGATGTGCATGTAAACTAGTATTAAAAGGCAGCGCAGTCTAAAACGCGCGTTTAAAGTTACTTCCAAGACTTGTATTAGGAATTATTTGTACACTTATTATTACTGTTTACTCAATATCTTCTCGAACCTTTAGGCATTTTAATCATGTGAAACACATGCCTCACTCGATATCTCATCGTCAGCTACGAGTTTCTGTGCAAAATGTATGTATGCCTGTGAAAGATTTAGGTCAAAGGCCCGATGAAATAGAGCCAGCTGAAGTGTCGGCTTCGTTTTAACAGCTGAACCGCTCTGAAAATGGTGCAAGACAATCTGTTAAACCGTCAAACAATGCCATTTACCGACATTTCCATGTTTAATGTTTTAGGCCCCGTACAAGATATGTACTAAAGCTAAAGCGTTGTAGTAACAATGCTTTCAATTTCGACACTACATTTAATTTAGTTGGTTATGTTCATAAATATAATTTTACATTTCTATAGCATCGTTTTCTATACTAGGGTCGGCAAGATTTATGTTTGGGTCGAGATTTCCGTATTTAAGAAGAGTATATACTATGCATTTATATCGAGGATCGATAAACCATCTTTTTTAGTATTGAAAATATTACTGGGATCATTTTTATGTAAAATTAACATTGGCTGTCGCGACCTCGACATCGCAAATTGACACCGAAACAGCTATATCGCAAGTAACGTAATACCTTATGATAAGACATCTTAGTAGAGAGTGGTTCGCATATTAATAAAGATTAATTTGTGTGTATTCTTAACGTTTGGCAAATAAATAGTTTTGTTGGATGATCAATAATTTGTGTATATTCTAATTGTTGTTCCTATTTGTTCTATTTTATAATTAGTTGAAACCCTTGCCTGACGCAGAGGTTACGTGCCTTAAAAAATTTCCTTTTTATTACACAAACTATACTGGGTGAGTCTTAAATAAATTCAAATCCGTTGCAGACTTGCAAATATTTTTAGGGATTGTATATTTTGAACCGAGAAAAACTATGAAAACTATGATATATAACAACCCATGTTCGTTCAACAAAGTTGAAGAGGTAATAAATAGTATAATATTATTAGTATTTTGGCCAACTGTATAAAAAACAATTTAAATGAAATAAAGGAACCTACGTTGTGTTAAAAATATTTTTTATTGTGATTACCTCGGATGCGTTCGACAGAAGCAATATTTTGGGAAATTTGAGGAGTATAGGTTATGTAAATCAAACGCTAAATTTGTAAATAGCTCTACTTATTTTATTAAATGAAATGAAAGGAGTGCCGTACTCTGCCTGGAATTCACGAATAGAAGAGCGCGGCAGATAAAACCCCGATCCCTACTCCAGAGAATTCTACTATGCTGTTCTGAAATGTAATTAAAGAGAAATAATAATACAAATACTGTCTTCCTACCAAAGTTTGAGGTTTAATACATTCATAACTCAAGAGTTTTGTTAGCTAGCAGGTCCCCACCTGCAGGTGCTGAGGTCCTTAGAATGCAGGAGGCTACTCAGGTAGAGTTGATATGGTTGGTGCCAATATCTTTAGATTATGAGTTATACCATTTATTGGTTTTGACTGCTGACTTAATTGCTAAGATAATCGCCCAGGCACGGTTGGAAAGTATAAGTACATGCTCTTATTCTCACACTATCATACTGTCAGAATGTCATACTCTTCTCATGAGTTGTGTCTTAAAAAGTCATACTGTTTTTATAAGTTGTGTCTTAAAAATATACATAGCGTTTTTATAAATTATGTCTCTAGAAGTCATACTGAACCAAAAACATCGGCACGAATGTACAGTAAACGATTGCATTTAGATTTAATTTTAAACTATATAGATATTATTCCCAGCATAAATGGAATCTATTAAATAGATACACATGTTATATATTATCTTTGTCAAACCAAATAAATAAGGAAAATCTTTAGAACCGAATATTTCAGCCGAAAAACAAAATATATGCTTTAGTTAACCTTAGTTAAATAATGAGAAAACATTTACTTTACTTTTAATAACCTTCTTTGTTGCAATAACCAAAATTTATAAAGCAAAATAATATCAATGCGTCTCGAATGGTAGACTGAAAGCTATTCTTTAAAACCTAACTTCTCTATTCGTTGTCTGATTTCCCTCTCGTCTAATTTGTGGATAATATTTTAAAAATCAATAATTTTATTTATGTATACAGAGTGTATCTCAAGTTTCTTTTTTCTGAGGAAAACAAAATAAAAATGTTGTATTTTTAAGTTTTTTATAAATAAATATGTCCTCTTATAATATGCTGAACTGGTGTGAGCAAACACCCAAAAAAATCTAATACAGAGATATTTCTTTCTTTAATCACCTGCAGCAAAACATGCGAGAAACAAGCTATTACAATTCGAAAACTTTGTAGGTAACCTGAATGGGAACAATTTTAGCTCGGTAGCAAGTAAAAACGAAAACTACAGTAGAAACCTAGATAGCTGACCGAAAATGTGCTAAATCAGTAGCAAAAACTCCACACAAAAGCGTTAGAAAGCGTTACAACGAAGCGCTTAAAACGGAGTTTGACGCCAGCACATTCGGAATTCGTCCGATGTTGTGTATATTCAGTTTTGCGTGAAAGATTAATGGACTTGCCCTCAAGGCAGAACTCGAAACGCCATTTTTTCCACGGGAATATAAACGAACCGAATTCCCGTTTTTATTCGACTCTATCGGGAAATTCTTTGTATAATTCTTGTCAGGGAAAAATGGATGGAAAAATGGTTTAAATAAAAACAGTGCTGTTTTTTACAGGATTTGAAGAAAAATAAATATTTATTGGTTGGGTTATTGGCTGGGAAATGTAAACAACTTTTTTTTAGTCTAGCCCTTAACGGCTATTCAGGGTGTCCCAGGCTGAGCGTGTATTAGAAATTTCTAGATAACCACAATATCTAGATCGGAGATTTTTTGCACATCATTGTTTTACAGTAAGATCTATCGATTAAAAATATTTTCAGTTTGGCGGCACTTCCGGAAATACCGCAAATTCACAGCAACTTTCTTATGGGTGCCCCCATTTTTTATTAAATACTTAAATTCTCTGTAAAATTCTATGAATATTGACGTTAAATACCCTATACCTAACATTAACCGTTTTTGAGAAAAAAATATTTAAAATTTTTGGAGGAAACAACTACCTGTCATATAAATTTGTCTAGACTAAAAATCAAATTTAGTGATTACCACAGCCACTCTGACATAAAGAGAAGACATGTGGCTATCTAGTTCAAAAATTAAATTGTTCAAATGTCATATTATAATAATGGAGGTAGCTGTCGACGGAATTGAGCGATTAAAAATTTATCATAAATCATTTTTTTCAAATAGAAATCCACTCTTTTTATTTTACTAGTGAACAGGTTTTCCAATTTGTTACTTTTTGATTATACATATCCCTATACCTAAAATAAATCGTTTTTAAGTTATTTAAGATTTAGTTTGAAACGGTCAGACAATTAATTTCCAGTTGTCAGAAAACGAATTATTTGAATTTCCTATATTATAAACACTGCCCGCCCCCCTTAAGAGTTTAAAAAGTCTATTTATAAAAATATATCCAATATTTTCGCTCTTTAGTGATATCTGAGAGTTGATACTATTAATAATATACCGTATGATAAAAAAAAAAAGAAAATCATTAAAAATAAGTTATATATAAACAATTTAATGCTGCCCTCTTTTATATTATATCTAGTAAACTATTAATACATCTACAGGAAAGTAAATTATTAAGAAGCAAAAGAAAATGGTGTTTAATATCGTAGACACGTTTTTTTTTTAATTTCATTTTCTTCAAAGTGGGGAAACTTTCAAAGAAAAAGCGCCACGAGAAAAATAACAAAAACCTGCTAAAAAATCCCTACTTAGAAAACAGTAAATCAAAAAGGGCTCAGCTTGGTTGATATTGTCACGTTGCTTGTATAGTTTTTCATCGTTTTTCTCTTATAGGTACGCGCCACATTCATTTAAAAACCATTCAGTCACATTCAAAATAAAGAGCCAGGCTTTATCCCAAACGGAAAATTTATTTTCTTCTGGGAAAGTCTGCGAATTTATTTATGAGGTTATTTTGAGCGCCTGCCACTTGTTCATGTTCTTTTTTTTAAAGAAAATGTATATGTTAATAATGAATTATTATAAAAAAGACTCCTATTTTTTGGAAAGCGTCCATTTCCGAAAGTAGCAAGAAAGACAGGAGCTTTACAATAGGAGAAAATAAGTATAAAGTATAAGGAAAGACAGGATCTGTAAGTATAGCAAATAATTTAAATTAATTTTACAAATAATGTTGTATTAGGTCCGTAGACACAAACGTTCACACAGCTGTTGATTTGAGATAGAGGATAAGCCGCAAACTGAACCTACTGTTTTAGTCGTTAAAGCGTTATCCTGATACAATTATGTGGCAGCTGATAATTTTTAATAAGTTAAAGCCTGATGTGATTTTTCAAACCATACTATCTATGGTTTAGTATGTGTATTGAGATCTGGTAAGCGGTTCCTTGAAGTTTTTGTATGCCAGATGTGTGTTATATTAGTTTGGGCAAAAATTAAAGAAAATCCGTCAAAATGTAGTGCTTAAAAGTTCTTGTTAAGACTGGAATATTAAGCAAGCTTTCACTATTACATTATAAAATTAAATTTAGGGTAGCTAACTATTTTTCCTGAAACGAAGGTTCCTAATAAATGTTACTTCTTTCAGTCAGTTTTCAGCTTTTATGTTAAATAATTAAATCTAATTTGTTAAACATTTAATGAAGACCTTCATAAAATTTTAGTGTTCCCTTATTTATTTCGAACAAGCTAGGGCTTGTCATAAAACATCCTCTTAAACGTCGAGAACGTTGCGAATAAGCTTGAGTATTAAAATTACGTCATAAATTTAAGCAGGCCTTCTAGGCGTTAGTCTCCTAAATCTTACAGTCTAGGCCACTTTAATTTTATATGCAAAGTGCAAGGTAGGGCAATAAAAGCACTATATTTTACCCATTATCAGTAATGTCTGTTAAAAATGTACTTAGTATGCTGGCATGCAAGACCAGTTAAATCATTAATCTTAAGATAACACTTATTCAGACGTATTGCACTATCAAGTCTAAATTATATTGCATATAAAATAATAAAATAGGTATATCACTAGAATAGAATTGTCTATTTTTTTCTATTTTACACAACGTTTTGGTTAGATATATTACTAACCGTCAGTTGTGAACTAATCTCAAACTACAGGGCTTATATTACAACAACATTTGAATAAAAAGATTGAGGAGGGATATAATGCTATCAATGTATTTATGCAAGGTAGACGGACAAAAGGCCCTAGGGTGGGGATCCTTGGCAGTTCTGTTTGACGATTAATTGAACACATATGAATTTGATTTGAAATTTTGTAAATTTGTCAGTCTTTACTTAGCTCATCTTATGTTATTTATGATTTATTCTACTACTGATAGTTGTTTCTTCTTCTTCGGGTGCCATGTCCTATGCCGCACATTGGCGATCATTCGTCTGTTTTATGGCTATAAGATGACTAGGGTGCCCTCTTTGGCTCGTCAAAATATGTTTGCGGCGTCAGGTATGCCACTCCAGTTTCTTATGTTGCGAAGCCAAATTTGCTGTTTTCGACCCGGTAAACATCGCGTCGGCCTTCGATTTTCCCCTGCAGTATCAACCTGGGTATAGAGTATTGACGTCCCTTTAATATATGTCCTAGATATGATACTTTGCGTTGTTTTACGGTATCCATTAGTTGTCTGTCTACTCTGGCTCTTCTTAGGACTTCATCATTTGTTGTATGCTCCGTCCAGTGTATGCGCAGCAATCGGCGAAGTGACCACATTTCGAAAGCCTCGAATCTGTTTATTGTTTTTACCTTAACCAGTGCTTAAGGTAAACCTTGCAGTTTACCTTAAGTGAAGTCTCACTTACAACGCCATACAACATCACAGGCCACACGTAAGATTGAATTACCGTATCCTGGTATGTCGCGACATATTTCTATGCAGGAGTAAATTCTTAAGTTTAAAGAAGGTTATTTTTGCACGGCCGATTCTTCTCTTAACTTCCTCTATAGATAGGCGAAACTGGTGACCCGTTCGATGTTCTCTCTATTGATGTTAAGATGAGTGTTGTACTGGTGTCTGCTAAGCACCATAATTTTAGTTTTTGCAACGTTAATACGGAGCCCAAACTGTTCACCGCATTCGTTTAGTTTATTTAGCAGAATCTGGAGGTCCTCAAGGTTGTTAGCCAGAATTGCGGTGTCATCTGCATAGCGGATATTATTTATTGGGATGCCATTGTCTTTAAAGGCCATCTGAAAGATATTCTCAATGTAGATGTTAAACAGAAGGGGTGATACACATCCCTGCCGAACTCCCTTCAATACGCTGAAGGTTTCCGTTGTTCGATCACCATCAATACGGATCTCCGCCGACTGCTGCCAATACAGTTCTTTAATAATTCTTATGTCCTTGCCATCCACGCCTATTTCCTGTAGTCTCCCCATCAACGGTTCGTGTTTTACGTTATCAAAGGCTCTCTGATAGTCAATAAAGCAGATGAAAACATATTGCCTCTGATCATAGCATTTTTGCACAAGTAGTTTCACAGGGAAGAGAGCTTCTCTAGTGACAAGACCCTTGATAAAGCCGAACTGTATGTCGCCACTCATCTCTTCGCACTTCCTATATATTCTAGAATGGATGACTCGAAGAAACGCTTTCAGCGCGTGACTCTTTATCTTCCTTAATTTGCTTTTGTTCCAAAGCAATTCCATGTGGACAATACAGGCTTCCGACCAATTTATGTTGTGCTGCTGGGACTACATGGTCTGTAATAACTGGCTTTGTGGTTTTACCGCTTTGAATATGCTATTTATGTTCTTTAAGTAGTACACCTAGAGAACCGATTTTGCCTCTCCATTATACGATCCACTACATTCACAAAGTATGTGGAAAAATATATAAAATGAAAATTTTTTCTTGAATTTGCGTTTTTGAGCTGGCAAATATGTTCAGGGTAATGTGCCATTGTCTTAAAAGTTATAAAATAAGTTGTGAATCCAAATACACCCAATTATATTTCAAATAATAATAAATACGTTTCTAGAACTCTCTTAAAATATAATTCATTAAATTGCCCTTAGAATTTCACGCTACACCTTCACTTTGATATTCATCTATTAGCTCAGGTAATAAGGAACTTTCATCAACGTAACATGTTCGAGTTGAAAAGGAAATCTTTGGAATGGAGCGATATACTTTATCCCTTTCTAATTACTTTAAAAGTTGAGTCCGATATATACTTCGGCACCCAAAGGAACTAATTCAAAACTTTGAGCAAAGTTTAGGGCCATTGCGAATTTACTTATTCAACTGAGCTCAACTTTGATACGTATAAGGCACAAAAGGACTCGTAATTTGTATAACGCTTTATGAAACTTTAGGTGGATGTGTTTTTCAAACATTTGGTTGAGATGTTATATGAAATATAATATTAGGGAAAATATTTGTAATTAACAGTTAAAATGTTATTCGTTGCAAATATATGCTATTTACTTAATTAAAACGAAGCCAAAAATTTTAGACACAAGGAAATTAAGACTATTAAATATATCTATAATTATTTACATGAATATTTCATGTAAAGATTGTAATTAAAAATTTATTGAGAAAATTAGAAGATCAATACTACCTAGATTTAAAGAACATATTATGGCTCATAATATAAAATATGGTAGATAGGATAAATTTCACGTTGCTCGATATTGTTGATAAAGAACATTGTATGCTTACATGGTTAGCGAAACGCGCGTCCAATGCAATAGCGGAAAAGTGTTTTGTGTATTGTAGTTATAACTCAAAAAAAGGGGATTACAATAGAATTATAAAGTTGCGGTGATTGATTAATTCCCCCCTCCCATATCATCTACATCTTTGTTAATATATTTGATTCTACTTCGCTCAACAAGGGGGTCTCTAATGAGACATAGGTAACCTTTCAATATCTTTAGCAACTATATTTTGCTTTCTTTATGTCCCAATATGAACACTTGGATGCAAAAAAAACGCAACATATTTTAAAGTTAAAAGTGTTATGTTTTTCGTTTTAGCTCTACTTTCATGAATCTGTATATAAATCTATCAACTTTAATTCGTAAACTCAATTTTTTATAAACTTTAGTATTGTACAGGGTTAGTTGAAGAGTTGCTTTTTACCTTAACTTTAAAACACCCTATGGAATAATTTCGTGAGTAGCTTTTCCTAAAACATCATTTTTCTATTAGAACCATGTCTTCCGAGCATTTTGTTTTTTGAATCATGTCAACACATACATTGGTTAACAATTTGCAATTTTTTCCACTATCATTGTAGAATGAATATAGAATGTTTAGAAGGGGAGTTAATCACCGCGACTTTACAGATCTATTGTTTGTTCTCCTTTCTTGAGTTATAACTCATCATACAGTCTCTAGCACTATATCTTCAACTATCATTACTTTATGATGTTATTTTTTAATACCACGAGGTGGCTTTGGTGACTATTGTCGTAACATAATTTCGGCACTTATTAGAACTCTATATTAAAATTTAAAAAAAAACATTAAAATGTAACGATACAGGCTTTATTTTAGGCAATATTAATAATACTAATAGAACTAAGGATATTTATAAAAATAACTGTAAGTACTAAGTATACAAACAAACAAAAAACTTGTAAAAAATACCCCATTACAGTCTATTCCCCCCCCCCCCTGCTATAACTGTCTGTAGACGTCAGTTCATACTGTTAATGAAGCTATACAAATATATTATGTTATTATGTTTTTCCATTCTTTCTCAAGAACCAAGCCAATATTTATTATTTCAGCCATCTTCAACAAGATCAATGAGTTTTGCACAATCTTCAATACTAAGAACCAAATTCAATCATACACAACAATAATCACAATAAGTCACCTCGTCATTACGAAGGATAATATCAAAAAGTAACGATAATTGTAAACATTGCAAAATGTCTGTGGTAAGTTCATTTTGCTCTTAAAAATTAACCAAGGTTAATTTAATAAGGAATATTTTGTTTTTCTTAACCAAAAAAACAAAATATTCAGAAGACTGAATACGACCATCTAAGAGAAAAATAAAGTTTTAGAAATATTTGCTCACGAAATTATTGCACAGGGTACTCTAAAGATATGGTAAAAAATAACTTTTTACTAACCCTGTATAATCCAAGGACCTAACTCTAAAACCGCAAAAGAACTGCTGATGCTTAGCTCTTGACAGGACACGTGACTGTCAAATGTTGAACCTGAATAAGCTCAACCTGTATCAAGGAAGTCTTTGCTGCAGACTCTGCGATAAAGATCCGAACAAACGAAAAATAAAGAAACAGCGGAGCACATAATATGTCAATGCGAGGCTCTAGATCGCAAGCGACACTTGATATTTGGGAAAGCTAGGCTAGAACCGGGGAAACTATGCTCCCATCCTATCAAGAACCTACATAAATTAGTGCAGGGCACAGGGAGATGAGAATGGGTGCAGATATGGAGAAAGGGAACAAACACAATTAAAAAACCTCACAGGTCACAGTGTTTCCGGCAGAGGACGGCCCCATGTTATGGAAAAAAACTGTATAATGAGTCAATCAAAGTTTATAATAAACTGAGTTTAAGAATTAAAGTTGATACATTTACAAACAGTTTACAAATCAAGGAAATTGGACATAACATTTTAAACTTGCCCTAAAATTTTTCTGTTGCGTTTTTTTTGGCATCTGAGTATACAATAGAATAAAATTACGTACATTTACATATTATAGATATGCATTAATTAGTGAATGACGGCGGCAAATGAATCAAAAATATTTAATTCTAAAATAAAGAGACGCTTGTTTTCAATTGGAAATAATGGGTTAACATATTTTATACCCTAATTAATAAATAAAATAACAATTTCAAATATTGTAATTCGTTAATTATGTTTTTTTATCAACAGCTTGTGGCAAATGTTATAATAGTTTTGAGTACATTAAATCGTAGGTAACTATGTAATTTAATTTATATTAATAATTTTGGTCTTTATGAATTCGAAATATTTAAAAATAAAATTGGATAAATAACAGCAAAAGCGCTGCAAATTATTTTTAATAAACATTTAATTCGCATTTAATATTTTTTGCTGGGCTTCAACTGTTATAAAAACCCCTATTCTGTATTTTGGGCTTGATTCATTATATCTTATGAATTTTTGTATTAAGAGTCCATTTCACTAGTCCGAAAAAGTAGCAAATTAAGCGTTCGGCATTTAACGTTTTATGCAAAACTAGCTAGGTATTTTTACACAAATGCAGAAGGAAATTAAAGATGAAGGATTATACTATATGCGTATTGTAGCACATTTTTATACAACTTCTTTATTTTTACGATTTTGATTGTCAAACATCAACAAAATATTCCTTATTTTTGGACTAAATTTTCTCGAAAATAAAGCACGTGTGTTTGGAATTTTGTGTGTGGCGCCGACAGGATCGGGCTAAGCCTTTGGCAGATTTCTGAAATATAATATATATTTCCTTCGGCCCCACACCCGCTTTACCCGACACCTGAGAACGACCCGAAAATACAGCGTAATAGACTCTTAAAACCGATACTTACATTAAATTATACCAGCAGAATAAAATAAATGTGTAAATAAAAATAAGATGTTTCTTCTCGGAAAGGGTAAGTGGCTAATCGACCAATGAGGCCTCTGCTAATAGAGCTAGTGAACCTCCATATTCTCCCGATTTAAACAATGTCTTGAAAATATATTGTTTTGCCACGCCCTTTCTAATTTGAAGTTCAATAAAACACAAGTTTACTTAATTAGGATGAGTTGCATAGAGGCCACTAGCTTTTTAATTTTAACAGCCGGGTGGTCGGGGTTCAAAGATATTATTAAAAGGGCGCCACGAGATTATACTCTATGAACTCGGCAATAAAGATGTAACTATTAAGTAGACTTCAACACTAACCTCGAACTGTTGAGTGTAACTACTATGAACTTCAAATGTTACTATAATTATTTAAACTTGGGTGACTCTAACTTAACTAAGAGACTAGACTGTAAATAAGACTACTAAAATATTTAATCAATTTATTAAACTATGAAAAGTTAATATATATAAAGTAATGATTGAAATGTAAGAGAAATGAAATATGTTAAGAAAAGCAAATTGAAATGTACAAAAAGAAGATAGAATTTAAATCAAATGAGAAATAACTAAACCTATGACGTCAAACCCCCTTATCTAACTTAATACTAGATAAAGTCAGGGTGGTTTATACCCATAAATCAAATCTAAAATTATACAAATATCTAAACAGTCTTACTCTACTCGATGTGATATACTTGACAACTTCCTCCGGCTGAGCTACGGCGTATAGCTACAGGGTTGCTAAGGCGGTGTACAGCAGCCCGGTGTACTGTCACTGGAGCCCACGGATGTCAGCAGAGGTACAGGTGAAAGGTAGGTGTTGAGATTTCAAATGGTGAACATAAAAACCCCTAAATAACATTGGTTGTCTTAGAAAAGAGCCTCAATTATAGAACAAGGACTAGCACAACGTGTGGGAGTTAATAAAGGTAATAAAGAAGGACTAATCAAATCTGAACAACTTTACCTCAACGAGGGTTTATGATGTCCAACGGGTAACTCTACACACGGACAACAGGAACGGATGGAATTCTGGACTTTTCTGTGCTGTACGGTCTGGGTCGGTCTTCTTGCTCTACAATTACGAACAACCAAATAAGACTTAAGAAAGGTAACACTCAACTAATCTCTTTACACCACGTGGGCGTAGAAAAGTCGAAAACCAGTCAACAATACGAATAAAATCAGTTGAGCATTGACTTAGAATAGGCAGAAGAATTATAGCATACCTTTGAACTATTCGGGGACTTCTTGGGCACGTGGAACCGGAATATCGGTCGGAAAATTTGGCTATTTTATCCCTTACGGAAATTGGTTGGTGGTCCATGTAAACTCAACAAAATCCAAACACGTCTCTGACCAAATATGTTTCTGAAGACTTAATCCTTCTTTACGAAGACCTGCTATTCACCAACAGGGAATGCTTCACGAAACGGCGGCCAGTTCTTCACGACGACACTCTTCAGCCGGGGAGTACACAAGAAGTGATGCAAGGATTCGATTTCCTTCACAAAATCGAATTTCAACCGGAAATCTCCCTCCAGGTTATAGATAGAGAACTATATATCTGACTAGTCCAACTCATAAAAAGGCATAAATAAAAAACGATGTTCTAGATTATTTTCACAGCCATCTTCGATATCCGGTCAATGAACGAACTAAACTCACAAATTCCCACAATTAAATGAACGAATTGCACACTGCGATCTGCACATCAAAATAAATCAATTTAACTACGAAATTTTATCTGATAATTATAAAATTTCAATAACCAAAACAAAGGATAAATAAATCCAAAAACATCTGATTTGATCTGACAGTGACAAGTGACGGACAAAAGTGATGATAGAGAGATGGACAAAAAGCCTACTGCTGCTGGTGTGCCTGGTCCAGTGACAATATTGTGTAGCTATAGCGCGGTGTATATCGGGTTGCATAATTGTAAAATTTAAATAAAATAATATTTTACAATAAAATTATAGTAAACATGATGCAAAAATAATAGCGATTTGCGATATTTTATGAGCTAGCACACAGAGGGCGTCGTTATGAGGAAATTTGACTGTTATGTTTATATATAAGAATCGCTTTAAAACGTCCTTCGGCGTTGTCCGATGCCTAGTCGCCATTGGTTCCGTTCATTCCAGTCTCTGTCACGCAGGTCCCTTGAGCTCATCGCATTCTTGACACCCTCTATCCAGTTTGTCCTTGGTCTTCCCCGTTTCCTTTCCTTTTGTGGAAGCCAGTTGTTTTGTGGAAGCCCACCTTCTGAGGCAGTCGCGTGTTGTACATCCTTCTCACATGTCCATACCACTTCAGTTGGGCACTCTCTATTTCCTCTACTATAGTTTTTGTCTACCCATTTTATCCCTGATTGTTTCATTTCGTACTCTATCCAGCCTTGATATTCGTGCTGATCTCCTTATCGCATCCATTTCTACTGCCAGTAATTTTCTTATTCTCTGTCAACCTCCATGTTTCCTCCCCAAATAACAGATTGCTCTTGATTTCTTAGTTTTCTGTCTTTACCTATTTCGTTACTCCAGAGTATATTATTCAGACATTTTATTGCATTTCTGGCCTTGACTATCCTCGAGCTTATTTCATTGTCGTCTTTCCCGGATTTATCAAATGTAACGTCTAGGTATTTGTATTCGTTACATGTTTGTATGTATTCATTATCTAGTTTTATTGCTGTTTGATCCGATCCAATGTAGAGATATTTAGTTTTTGCAATATTCATCTCCAGTCCCCAAACTTGGTATTCCTCTTTAAGTTTTCGTGTCATATATTCGAAGTCATCTTTGTCTCCTGCACAAATAACTTTGTCGTCGGCGAATTGCAAAGATATAAGCAAGATTCTTCACTTATTGATATACCCATGCCTCTACACTTTCCAATGCTTTAAAACTTGGTTGACGTATATATTAAATAAAGTTGTTGACAGGCGGATTTGGATTGTTGACCCTTGTCTTAATGTTTTTCATATTTTAAATGGTTTGATACTTTATTTCCAGTTTTTATCGAGGAGCAAGACTTTTTATATATCTTTGTATTGCTGTTATAAGTGTGTGATTTAATCCGGTTAGTTTAAGAGATTCCCACAGTTTGGTGATCGGATCGAGGGACGCTATCGTAAGCTTTCTGGAGATTGACAAACATTAGGTGTATATCTTCATTTATTCTTCTATTTTCTTTTCTATTTTCTTTTCTATGAGAAGTTTCAAACAATACATTATCAGTGCAGGATCTCCCAGTTCTAAAACCTGATTGTTCTTCTTCTTGATCTTTGTATTCGTCTTCAATTAGGTCTGACATTACACGACACGTTAAATACATCTGACACGTCTGACGTCTGAGACGTTAAATACATTGTTTCTGAGATATTTAATTTAAATCGAAAAAAAATGTCGATTCTCGATATCTATTCTCTCGATATAAATTTCTAAACGTTTTTTTTTTTATTTCTTAGCTTTTCCAGTTTTCTCACCTGGTACGGCTAGAAGACGTTAATGTAAGAATTTTATTTTTTTTTTTTTTTTTTTTTTTTTTTTAAAAAAATGCCTAATATGAAAAGCCCAAGTTTTTATTTGTTTTCTCACCCTGTATGTATTTTTTGACAAACTGTATATTTAAGTGAATTTAATCAATCAATCTACATCGATCCACGTCCAAAAATATATCAAATCGGAATAATAAGGAATATAATAATCTGAATATTAACTTTCGTTTAATTCTAAAATAAATAAAATAGATATATTAAAAGTAATATAATTATTACAATAATACTATATTTTCTATAATTATCTTAAAGTTAAATAATTTTGTGTACTTTTCGTGATTTATTTATTCAATATTTTAAATTTTATTAATTTATGGTGTTTGGTATAAAATGCTTAATATAGATAGAGTTTTTGTCCTAATCAATGAATATTATTTAAAGTTCCGCTTTGGGTATTTGAAAGCGTAATATTAACTAAATTTAATGGATTATTTGTTTCGATATATTGTATAAAATGAAAAACATAAATATTTATTTACTTTATCTAAAAATTAAAATTAAGTTACCATATAGTTTAATATTCAGCCATTATTAGAGTAAAATTGTAGAAATTAAGTAATACCTGTGTTTTAAAGTTAAAGGAATTTGAATATAATATATTAATATTTAGTAAACTAAGTTTCAGAATTTTTTCCAATGGTTCAAAGATTTTTTTTCTCGAAAACGGTATTTGATAAGCATATGATACTAGTAAAAAGTTTTATTTTTAGTTGGTTAATCTAGAACAAGTGTAAAAGTAATTTTCATAATTATTTTCCATAGGGTGTTATCTGGGACGCCACGAATCCTATGTTTATAAAAGTATTTTAACATTTTTAAAAAAAAAAAAAAAAAAATATTTAGATATTTGTTTTTTCAACATCCTATGTATTTTTTTAGTATTTTGTATTCCAGTATTTATTGTCTAAACTAAAAAAAAGAACAGTGAAATATAGGGACTAAATCCTCTGAATGCTCTACGATATCATACACACCAACACAGACAGGTGTTTTAATATATGATTTGACCAATCCGCTTACTAGTTACGAATTTAATACCCATTTAACTCCAATTTGAAATTTAAGTATTAAGGCCAAGTAGTCTCAACTCAAAATTATAAAAATTACTAAACAAACGTAATAACACAGTCTAAAATGCAAAATGCAAAATATTCACCACTTTCTATGTGACATAGTTTGACACAAAATTATAACCTATAATTTAGCAAGAGTTTCACAACTTCTTTCAAAAATATAAAGTCGAGTTCAAACGCATCGGCGCCGGCGTCTGTTTGTCGTCTGTCGTTCCGTCAAACCAATAATATTGAAATATGATCTGTCAGTTTAAAATAAACCAATAAAACTGGTTAAAACAACAATAGTCGACCGTACAGACGGATTTATATATACAGAATATACACAACTTCTCATAGTTAACTTAGAAAATATCATTAGGAACTTAGTGAAATAAATAGATTGGGATGGACGACATCCGCTTTTTTCTGTCATCCTCTGTGGAAATCTTACCCGCGAAAAAAAAAACAGATTATATACTGCGGATGTTTACCGAATACAAGTCGGACCAATTTATAATCTTGATTTTTATATTTTTGATTGCGATATTGTAAATAAAGCTTACAAATCACTTCAGTAACTAAACAATTCATTTTTATGCTATCGATAAAATGATGGAATGGGTGAAGAGGAGAAAAAATATTGAAAAATATTTTTTTTTTTGTCAAAATGTGCTACGTGAGAATTGAAAAATTCTCGTAACAAGCGTATTCTCCAGAATTCGATTTATCGAATATCGGGAAAATCTTGTTGAGAAAATTTGCGTCAGACGATTTGGCCCGACTGAAAAACGTTTCAATTTCCTTTAAATTTTCCCTAAAGCGGGCACCTTCGTTGGTTTAGAATTACGGTTTTCTTGAAAGCGTCTGGTTTCTGGTTTGTAACCGCAAAAATCTGCTACTTTCTTGGTAATACTGCAGATAGTAACTCAGCTATGATTTTCTTATTAAAGACAGAAAATCAAAATTTATAAGTACTGCCTGTACCATAGTGGCAGATTTGTTTTTTGAGAAAAGGCTGCGTTTTTCGCAATTAGAAGAGAAATTTACAAAATAAAAGTAATTTTTTGTAAATACGCCAGCTTATTAGTGGCTTTTTTTAATTATTTGCCTAACCAACAAAAAATAATAATGTGTAAACATTAATGTCATTGTAACAAAACGTCAACGGTTTATTTTGGATGTTCAAAGGTAAAAAACTTGAATTTTTTTTTTTTTTTTTTAAAAAATGCAAAAAACTAACTGTATTTATTTTTTAAATTCACCCCGAGTAGGAGTGAAATATAAAAAGTATTTTTCTTTGTTGAGGAGAAACTTTTCAATGCTCAGAGAGTTTATCAATGCTCAGAGATTTTATCAATGAGTTTATCAATGCATCAATTAAACATCTTACCCTGGCCGGCACAATCTCCTGACCTCAATCCCATCGAGCACGTATGGGACGCGGTCCAAAGAAGAATTTTGAGATTGTGAATGAAGAACAATGTTGAATGAGTTCTTGCCGTGAATGCAGTGAGGCAGGCTGTACCTCAAGAAGTGATCGACAACCTGATCAGGAGCATGAAGAGACGATGTAGGGCTGTAATGTACAGTAGAGGAGGCTATACCTTTTATTAATTAAAAAAAAAAATGGTTTTATTTTTTTTAATTCACAGCGAATAAAAAAAATGTGTATATTTTTGAGTTCAATAAAAAATCATAGTAAATTTGAAAAATTCGGTAAATTTCGAATTTTTATTTCCAATACAGTAACACAGTAATATACATAATATACATAGTAATATAAAGAGTTTATTTTAATTTTATTATATCAGAAATGCAAATAATAAAATTACTGACGATGGCTGGATAAAATTGTAATATCCCTAGAATCCCTAGACTTTTCCGGTGTGTGTATTTAACATTTTCTTTTCAATGAAATATTTTGCTTCAATTTGATTCTTTCAATTCACCCCCGAGAAGTTTTTTTTTAATTTTAGAAAAGGACCAGGATTAGAAAGAAAAAAGTTTCATAATATATAAAAGTTTTAAGCTTCACTCATAAACTCCCAATTAGTGGAATAAATTATTGGTTTCAATTTCACACTTTATACTTTTTAGTTTACGATCATTCACAATGTCTCAAAACAATTAAAATTATTAAAATATCCTAACAACAGTTTACAGTAGTCCTTGTATCCATAGAGAAAGCATAATATTTAGCTTATGAAATAATAAACTTTGATTTCTAACAAAAATTTTCCTTGGCGGGTGATATCAAAGGCCAAAATGACATTCCTCGTAAATTTTGAAATATAATTATTGGAAAGCCAAAGTTTGTTAACTTTTTTCCACTGATTGAAAATTACTACCACTAATTATCACGTTCTTGAATGCTTAATATTAAAATTAGGCGAACAAACTTATACGGCTCATTGGAACTACTAATTTATTCCACTGATTTCGAGGTTCTGAATGAAGCTGTAGAGCATCAAATTCTCCATAAAAATGATTTCTATACTTTTTTGCTCAAATCAAAATTAACCGATCTTGGACTTGTCCAATAATTGGGGTGGTATATTTCGACACCAGGAATAAGTCTATGAGGTTTTTTTTCGCAAAAAAAGTTGAAAATCATGCAATTTTCTTGTATATTTTAGAGAATTATAAGATTAAACGAACTTACCTGTGAAGTTTGATCATAATTATTTGAAGGTCTTGTTCCGAATAGATCATATATGTAGTATACTATCTTCGCGCTAGATGTCGCCACCGATATAAAAAGAAAAAACCTCCTCCCACCTACACTCTCCTATCCGGTCCTCATTCGCACGCGCCTTCATTAAGTTTAAAGCCATTACCGCACTGATGCAACCTCTCCATAGATCACTGGGAAAAAAGGGGTTCTGGGTGGGAGTGAGCCTGAACAAGACCTTAATTACGATCGAACTTCACAGGTAAGTTCGTTTATTTATAATTATTTTCGGTCTTGTTCCTTCTAGATCATATATGTAGATGTTTACAGTATAAAAGAGGTTGCAATAATATATGTCCTTTATTTCCAAAAAACAGCAAACAGAGGAAGGAAATAAAAGTGAACAAAAATGAATATAACTATACCACTAGACTAAACATAGTTAAGGAATGATTGCTGTAGCAAAATTTGGCTTGGTTAAAGGTCTGTTATAGAACCTTGCAAAAACCTGGGATGTGGCAGACCAACCCGCAGCTTCTCGAATGGTCTCTACTGACATTCCTTTCCTTGCCGCAGCAGAAGTTGAGGCGTGTCGTGTGCTCTGTGCACGAAAAACCGATGTATCAATGCCGCTTTTACTTAAGGTAAACTTAATCCAGCGACTAATTGTTTGTCTGGAAGCCTCTTTATGAGGTTTCGTGGTCGTTATGAATAAATTATTTACATTAAGCGGTCGTATAGCTTTGGTTTCATTCAGATAGGATATTAAGGCCGATGCGGCACATAGTTTTGGCTTTTCCCTAAAGAATGGAAATTTGAGATACGGTTGAAAACGATTGGGGCCAGACGTTTTAATGAAATCTGGAACTTTTATACACACCCAGTCCTCTGAAATTTCGATATTAGAAATTAAAATTACTGTAGCAAGCTTGAATTCTGTGAGCCGTCACCAGGGCCAATAAAGTTGCCAATTTATGTGAGAGCAGTTTTAAGCTTCCACTTTCTGCCATTGGGAGGACTAAATTAGGAAAAAATTCAAACCAAATCAGGATTCCAGGTTTCTTTGTATCTAGGCTCTGGTGGTCTTATTCTAAAGATACCCTTAAAGAAGCGCTTGATACGGGTATCAGAACCCACCTCCGGCGAAATGAGAAAAGAGAGAGCCGCGCGCATGGTATTCAGAGAACTATAGGAAGCACCCTTGTTAAAATGGAAAGACAAAAAATTTAGGATGTTTTGTACAGAAAACTCGAATAAAGGCAAATTGTTTTCTAAGCAAAAAATCCACCACAGTCTGATGCTGCTGTTGTATTGTTTAATAGATGAATTTGCTAGGGATGAAATTGAAATCTGCAGTGCATCTTCTGGAACACCCCTGGCTCTCAGTCCTTGTACCATAAGAGGCCTGCAGCCAGGGAAAGACTCTCGTGCAGTGGGTGGGGAGATCTGTCAAGAGAAAGTAGTAATTTAGAGTTTGGTTCAAAAACTATTGGACCTTTGACACACAGTCGAAGAAAAAGGGGGTACCATGCCTGAGAGGGCCAGAATGGTACGACAACAACCCCTTTTGCTTTGTCTGTGGGCTAATTTTTTGTAACACTCTAGGAACTAGATTAAAGGGGGGGAAAGCATAGAAATCAATTTTTTGCCAAAATAGTGTAAATGCGTCGACTGCGATTGCCTCAGGGTCTGGAAACCAAGAGACAAATTTTTTAACTTTTGCATTGTTTCTAGAAGCAAATAGGTCTACCGAAGGAAAAAACAACTCGTTACAAATTCTAATAAAAGCAAAGTCTGCTAGTTCAAATTCAGTTTGATTTGATAATCGTCTGGATTCAATATCCGCCCAGTTTTTCGATGACTCTATATATGATGCAAAAATCCAGATATCGCGCTCTTCGCACCACTGCCAGATAGCTTTGGCAATAAGATGTAAATGATAGTGTTGAGTGCCTCCCATTTTATTTATATAGGCAATGGCTGTGGTATTGTCGATACGCAACAAAATATCACAATTTTTCAAGTCGCTTGCAAAGCATTTTAGGCTGAAAAAAGCTGCCAACAGCTCTAAGGAATTTATATGAAGCTTTTGGTCTTCACTGTTCCAAAAACCATGTGATCTTTTGTTACCACAGACAACACCCCAGCCTGACCGTGAGGCATCACTGAAAAGTTCTAGACAGAACCTAGGGACAGATAGAGAGTTTGAACACATTAAATGAGACTTCCACCATTGGATGTCATCCTCCAAGCATGGTGGAATTATCATGTAATGGTCAAAATTACCGATAGCCCTATGAAGGGCTAGGCATTTTACACGCTCCATTTGTTTGGTGTATAGGTAACTATAACGGATCGCTGGGCAAACTGATATTAAAGAACCTACAACTCTTGGGTAAAATCTCTTATTTTTACTTTCTTCCTCACAGAAAAACCTGAAAGCATCCTTTGCAATCTGGATTGTTTATCCCTTGGTAAAGATACCGACATTTCTAGTGTATTATACAAAAAACCCAAATATTTAATTTTTGATTTGGAATTATTACACTTTTCTCCCAGTTAATGAAAAAACCCAGTTTTTGCAAAAATGAACTAGTTAAAGAAATATTTTTAAGCAGTCGGCATAAGAGTTCCCTATTAATAAAAAATCGTCTAGATACGTGTTTGATAACAAATTTCGTTTCCTTAGATAAACTAAAACAGGCTTTAAAAGTTTGGTGAAAACAAAAGGAGCGGTACTCAAGCCAAAAGGTAAACATGTGTATTCAAATATCTTATTATTAAACTGAAAACGCAAATATTTACAAAAAGACTTTTTAACTGGAATAACATAATATGCATCTTTAAGGTCTATAGTTCCTAGAAAAGCAGTTGGAGTTAATAACTTTCTGACAGAATTATGGTCTTCTAACCTAAAATGCTGGGTCTGAATAAAACGATTAAGACTTTTAAGGTTAAGGATCAATCTGTGAGAACCATCGCGTTTGGGAGTAAGAAAAATTTTTGAAATAAATTGATTTTTTACAGGGGCACATTCCCTGATAGCCTCTTCTATTTTAAAAGTTTATTTAGGTGCTCCTGAATAGTGGATTTTTCTGTAGAACTCCATCTGTGTTCTCTAGGAATGGTGTTTTGCTTGGGTTTACGGATAAAGGGTATTCTATATCCTTTTATCCATGACAATATACGACGGTCAGAAGTTATTTCCTTCCAAGCCGACAAATGATGCTTAAGATTACCACTAATGTGACTTACTTCTAATTCCTTTCGGGGTAACGGTACAATCGTTGATCCACCTGGCGAGGCTGAAGGCGGTTCACCTGTTGGTCGGATCTCCTGTAAGAGTGTCCCGTTGCCGGATGCTTTGTCGAGGACTTGTATCCACTCCCTTGATTCCTTTGGGACACGTGTTTTGGCCTGCTCTGGTTTGTCCCGCGTCTGTACCGGAGTTGGCCTTGAGCGTTTAAATGGCGTTGTTTCAAAACCGGTTTCTTAGTTGGCTTGGGTTTTAACTTGAGGTCCAAAGAAGATTTTTCCAATGCCTTAGCTTCTTTCATCCGATCTTCTAGATCTTCTCCAAATAACCAGCCATCTACAGGGACACTATTCAATGTATCCCGGAACTGTCGATTAACCCCAGTCAATACAAGGTTTCTTCGGGACTAGAGTCTTCAAATGAACATTTGCTAATAGTTTGCCCGCATCGCTGAGAAGTTCAATCAGAGGCAAATTTCTGTCTTCACCCTCATTTAATAGGCAGGAAAGGGCACGACCGATGGCTGACATGCTTGCCCCAAGTTGATTCTGCAATTCTGCTAAGCGTATATCGCGATTTTTATGTTGTTCAGACAGTACCGCGCAGACCTGTTTATTTAATTGAGGAGCCGCAACTAGACAATTTGTCATGGGTGGATACTTTTTTACCAACTCTGCTATAGAATCAGACTCCATACCTGACTTAAGCAATTTTTCCCACCTTCGGGCCACGGAAACGTGGATAGCTTCTGTCAATTGAGGTTGTCTTGCCTTATCGACCCCTAGGAGGTCTAAAACTTCTGGAGGAAGATCTTCCTCAATTTGACTCTCTTGATTCGCGGTGACCTCATTTGTGGTGTCTCGAGGACTGGCAACCTCCAAATTTCCTTAAAGAAAAAAGGAAATTAGACAAACTCCTAGTTTATAAATGACACAATTTTAGATTCGTGACAGCTAAAAGAAACAGCAGTGGGATTCTGTAAGCTCCATAGCAAGAAAATTTCTTGCTTAGCCTATGTTATTTGTATACGATTGATGAGTCACTAGACAGGAAATATGTTTACAGAATCGCACCACAGACTGACAACATAACGGTAGGTAGGCATAAATTCAAGAACTCGTTGAAAAAACACCCCTAATTATTGTTTGTGTCATGCCGTTTGAAGGTTCTTTTCACTGGGCGGAGCCTACGCGTAAACTCGTTAAGCATAGGTCTCCAGTTAAATACTCGTTTAACCCCAGCGACAGGAATGTTTAAAACTCGTTAAACAGCCTGTTTATAAAATTCAAAAGAAAAATATGGCCAGAAAAACCATAATTAAATTAAATTATATTTTTCACAGTTAAAAACTCGTTTAACCTTATAGTGACAGGAAAGTTTAAAACTCGTTAAACAACCTGTTTATAAAATTCGAAGAGAAATATATATGGCCGGAAAATCCATAATTAAGTTAAATTATGTTTTCAGTTAAAACTCGTTTAACCTTATAGTGACAGGAAAGTTTAAAACTCGTTAAACAACCTGTTTATAAAATTCGAAGAGAAATATATGGCCGGAAAATCCATAATTAAGTTAAATTATATTATTATAGAAACAGTAAAGTTTAAAACTCGTTAAACAACCTGTTTATATAGTTAAAAAGGGGGGAAATACGGCCGTAAAGTTCACATAGTAGGCGCCGCCAACTCATCATAACAAGCGTTGCGTAAGTAACCTAAAAACAAAAAACATCGTTGGGTTAGGAACATGGAAACTTACTTTGACTCGTAACTATTGAATTTGCATTGGAATTACATTCAGAGGCACTTAAACATATTGATTCAACATTAGACGAGCTGTCAGAGTCCGAGCTTGATGAAAATATGGGCACCGATTTATGGCGGCGTTTCCTTTGACTTTTCTTTTTAAACGAGCAATTTCTCGTTTCAACGCCTTTACTTTCTTCCTATTCCCTTCGTCTTCTTCGGAAAATGATGAATGTCGATTCCGTTTTTTATATTTTCCCATATTTGTCGCACTATATGTCTTTGCACAATAAAAACGATCCCGAACAGGGATAAAATTACACGGTGACGCGAACACTTTCGCACCGAAAACAGTAATGAAGGCGCGTGAATTATGAATTTATAGATATGTAGGTGGGAGGGAGGTTTTTTCTTTTTATATCGGTGGCGACATCTAGCGCGAAGATAGTATACTACATATATGATCTAGAAGGAACAAGACCGAAAATAACTTTTTTTTTAAACTGCCTGTTCTACGCAAATTTTCCCAGGGTATTATCTTAATCTCTGATTGTTATGGTTTTACTCTATGGTTAAGGCCCTAAAAGAGATGCAAATACAGAAAAACTGTGAAATATATTTTTTTATTTTTAAACTTAAATAACTGGGTTAATTTTGGACTTATTTGAAAACAATAAAGGCGATTTCCTTTTTATTGAGATCTACAAACCTTTGGTGCAATATTTGCACTTATTTGAGACTCACCCTGTATTTCTCCAAAAATAAATTTAGAAATAAGTTTTCACCTTCCAAGTACTGATTAAAATTCAGCCACATTTCGAAGGATTTTATAAGAATATTTTTAAAAAAATTAGTTAATTTATATCATATACCTATAATATAATATTAATATACTATATAAAAATAAAAAATATTTTTTTTTTCATGTAATTTATATTTTGTATTAATTTGTATTATGATAAGATAGTTTATAATTTACTTATATTGTAAATAATAATCAATTCAATATTTATTATAAATATTATAACATTACTGTTGTCCTAAATACAAGATTGTCATTAAAATGTTTTTTAAATAATATAAAGTTAATAATATAAATTAGATTAGCAGTATATGACATGGAGTCGCATTAACAGCAATGAGAGAAATTTATACTTAATAATACAGTTACATATTTTAATTATTTCGAAAATTGTATTTAAAATTATTACACTGTGTTTTAAAACAGCTGCTGTTAATTTATTTTCCATACAAAATTTTAAACTGGCGGTAAATATTTTTAGGTTTTACAATATTCATAGCATGAGTAATATTTAAATATTATTTTATTGAATGATTAAATAAATTTAGTACCTCATATTTAATTTTGCATTTCAAAGAATAGAATTTATAATTACCATTTATTTCAGTTAACCCTGGATCAAATTAAATTTGCAGTTTTATAGTAACTCTTTAATAAAGTATTGGATGCCAACTAGGGTGAGCCAAAACAATTAACCTATGGAATTTAAGTGGGTTAAAATGAACCTAATGACCGGGAAAAAAATATCCCCGGAAGGTAGGATTTTAGCTCAATTTAAAAGGTGTCGGTGAATATTCAAAACTTTTCATTTAAATAACACAAAAAAATCTTTTTCCATTTAAAGTACCATAACTTCATAGATTAGTTTTCCACTTTCCAAAGAAAGATATGAAATAGAAAAATATAAAAAATAAAGAAAAAATCAAAATATGCAGTTTTACCTCTTTATTGATTAAAATTTTCTGGTATTTAGCAAAAAAACTAGATTTAAATAAAATAGATTAATATTGTTAAAAAATATTGTCTATAATGTAGATTTGTTGATTGATTTAATTGATTGCATTTAAAATAATTATACACTCTATTAATTCTGCATATTTTATTTTTTTTCACTTTTCAAAGCTTTCAAATTACGAATTATTGAATTGAAAAAATACTCTCAGATATATTTTTAGTAAATTTTATGCTCTACAAGAATTTTGTAGACAAATGTTTTTATTCTAAACCGTTTTAAAGTTATGGTACTTTTTACTTTTAATGGAAAAATATTTTACGTTGTTTAAATGGAAAAACAACAAAAAAAAAAAAAAAAAAAATTTGTTTATTTAGTACTTGAAAACCTTTCCAAATAAAAATTCACCCAAATTTTTCTGCGGAAATGCATAATTTCAGTTTTTTTTCAACTTTAGAATAGCTGAAACCAGTAACATACGTTTCTGCTTTTCATTCTAGCTTTAATTTTGCATGCTATTAACATAGACATGCAAAAAAACTTCTTGCGCAAGTGTAACATTTTCATTTAATGATAAAATATAGCAAGATTTGAAAAGCACTCGGCAATTGAAATTCGTAAACAGACGCGCTTTAGCTTACAGTGTATTTTGATTTGATTTGGTTTTAATGGTTTGTTTTTGTTTATTTCCGTTTTTTCTCGGTACAGTATTGATGTTTAAATTACATTATCTACTAATAGGTTAAGTTCATACCTGCACAATAAGAAAAGTGTTTAGAATGCAAAGCAGGAACATGTTTTCATGTAACTGATTTCAGTTATTTTAAAAGTTAACAATATTTTATGAAATTGACACATTTCCGCAGATCATGTTTTATTGTTTGGTGCTTAGAATGTAAAGCAGGGAACATGTTTTCATGTAACTGCTTTCAGTTATTCTAAAGTCGCAAAGGGAATAATGTATTTTAGAGAAATTTTTGGTGATTATGATTAATATTGTAATTAATGGCATCATTACAGAAACAGATAAAAAACTCTCAAGATGGAGGCAGTACATGGAGGAGCTAAGAGGAGCTTCGGAAACGAAAATAGCGACAACATAACTGCAGGAACTGGCAATATAGGGCCCACCATTATACAGGAAGAAGTGGAAGCAGCTATCAAACGTCTGAAAAACAAGACTTCCGGACCGGATCAGATACACGGAGAAGTTCTTAAACTGCTGGACTCGGAACAAGTTCAACTACTGACCACCCTATTCAACAATATTTATACAGGTGGTCCAATCCCAAACGACTGGCTGCTATTAACATTTATACCGCTTCCTAAGAAGGCAAACGCGACCAAATGCTCTGATCACAGAATAATCAGTCTGATGAGCCACGTCCTAAAAATCCTCCTTAATATCATCCAAACGCGTATATATATAGAAAGCTCGATGAAAACGTAGGTGAAACTCAGTTCGGCTTCAGAAAGGGACTGGGCACCAGAGAGGCTCTGTTTTCAATACAAGTCCTAATCCAACGAGCACGCGACGTCAATGTAGATGTCTTTGCGTCCTTCATAGACTTCGAAAAGGCCTTTGATAGAGTCCAGCATGACAAACTCATCTCGATTTTACAGTAATCAGGAATAGACGATAGAGACAAAGAGATAATAACAAAACTTTATCGTCAACAAAAGGTCGTGGAATCGAGAACGAAACTTCAGAAGAGATTAGTGTAAGGAGGGGAGTGCGACAGGGCACTGGATGGCACAGAAGATGGGCTGGTAATAAACGGACAAATAATAAACAATTTGAGATACGCAAATGATACCGTTCTGTTGGCCGATACCGCTGAAGGTCTCCAAAGGCTTATAGATCGTGTGGCGAATACAGCGGCCGAGACAGTTGCATACCTGTGCTGCACCCTGACTAAAGACTGGGACCACTCTCGCCAAATAAAACACCGAATCGAAATCACGAGAGGGACATTTAACAAAAATGCGAAATATACTATGCAACCTGTCCCTCAACGTCCGCACTAGAATCAGAATCCTGAGATGCTCTCAACCCCTCTGTATGGAGCAGAGGCGTGGACCCTTACCGACGCATCATGCAAGCGTGTGAAGGCATTTGAGATGTGGTACTATCGGCGCATGCTTAGAATTTCGTGGGTGCATCGCGTGTCAAATGAGACTGTACTATATCGCATCAACAAGGAGTTGGAGTTTCTGATAAATGTCAAACGAAGAAAACTAGAATACTTCGGACACATCATGAGGAACGAGAAATACCGTCTACTCCAACTCATACTGCATGGGAAAATAGAAGGCAGAAGATCAGCGGGACGCAGACGAATATCGTGGCTGCGAAATATACGAACATGGACCGGATTGATGTCAACAGCTTTGTTCAGAACGGCAGCGAACAAAGTAATATGGATCAATATGATAGCCAACATCCAAAGAGGATAGGCACTTTAAGAAGAAGAAGAGGAAGTGATTAATATTTGCTGCCAGACTTAATATTTTAGCAAACAAGTGAGCAATTAAAATATAAGAATAGTATAACTAATAGCTTCAAGATATTGATACCAAACATATCAATCCTATGATTAATAAGAGTAGTCTCCCGAATCCCAGAGACCTCAGTACCTGCGGGTGTGGACCTGCTAACTAACAAAAACGTCTTCAGGTTTGTTTTGTGTGCCAGGTTTTGAATATTTTAAATTACAAACCTACAAACCATATTTTTAACATAACTTAGGTATCTTTATTTCATTTAAAGTCTTTATTATACAATTGGCCAAAATCGTAACTATTAAACTTTATGAACGACCTTAAGTATGCTAAACTATATGGTATAAAGTTTGATAAACATTTTCATAAATTAATAATATTGTCCGGTATTATCGGCATATCATATTATCGCACAGGATATTAAGATATGGTTATAATAATTAAGTTCATCCTGTTATCGACCAGATCATATTCGGCCGACAGAAACTAATAGTTTTGGCGCCTCAGAAGCTTCTGCCTGATTTACTAGATACCTAGATATACAACACTCAGGGCATTATGGCGTATTACAGGAAAGTTACACTATGCATATACCGGGTGCGTTCCTCAAAAGTGCTCACTTGGCAATATAACTTTTCTTATTTTTTCAGATAAAAACGAGATTTGGTAAGTTAGATATGATATAAATTAGATTGATTGATGGTCTAATTGTTTTGGTCACTTCCTGTTTCACCGGAAATAACTACAACTTTTGGATTTTTAAATAACACCCCTCGGTATTTTTTTACTTTATTCGATAGAAAAATGAAATTCTGAATAGAATGACATATCATATGTCAATTTTTGACATTCTCGCTTAACAAAAATTAGTTTTTAAAATTCCAATCTAGAGTGCCATGGTTATGTTAAAAACGCCAATTCTTAATCAAGGACATTGGAAAATAGATTTGAACGTCTAATGTTTTAGTGTCTTGTCCTTCCAGTTAGAAAAATGCTCAAATCGTATTTTTAATCATATTTCAATTTTTTTCAAATGGAACGAGGATGGCTCATTAGCATATTTGAAAGCATTTTTACGAATAATTTGATACCACACACTTGGTATTTTGAGTCAAATTTTCGTTGCGAATCACAGGTTATAATGTTAAATATACCATATGCAAAAATGTCAAAAAGTTGACATATCATATTGCATTCTATCTATGTCATTTTCTTCGAATAAAGTAAAAATACCGAGAGCGGCTTAAAATCAAAAGTTGTAGTTATTTCCGGTGAAACAGGAAGTGACCGAAACAGTTGAACACGTCAATCAATCCTAATTTATGTCATATACTAACATACCGTTTTTTAACTGAAAAAATAGAAAGTTATAGGGTGAGCTTATTTTTGAGACGCGCACGGTAGAGCGTATTATCTCAGTAAAGTGTAAACTGCCCAAATTATTTTTAATACAGTGAGACCGGATCTATATTTATACTTTTTAAGTAACACAATAAAGCTAACTTTTTAAAATAATTATTTTTTGAAGTGGGGAATACCACAATAGTTTGAAGGAAGTATTTTTCGGAAAGAGATCTATATGTCCGGAAACGTTCCATCTCACGCTTCTATAATTCTGTTAATTTTTGACAAGTTTTGTGTCAATTTTCAGTAAATGACGTATAGAGATCGACCCTCTCCAAAATTATCATGGATTGGCATTCTAGCCGTCTTCGACGCCGTTTTTTTTCGTTCATATGTATACTGCCAAATTGATTGCATATTATTGGTCTACGTTTTATTTATTAATAGATACCATTCTATGTCATATTTCTGTGCTTCATTACTTATGATAATTTATGATTCATAATTCGTAACTTATTCTTAATTCTGGTTATTACAGACTATTATTATAGTTTATACATCTGATTCTGGCAACTTTTAAAGACACATCAGTTGTAACTCATCAAACTGCACTAATAAAAGATATATAGTAAAATTAATACCTAAAACTTTTTTTAAAAAATAAAAGTTATTGTAAAAGTTTATTAAATGAGAATATTTCAACTCATAAGTAATCTGAGAATATTCTAATTATTTTTAATTACATCAACTCTAATTTAATTTTTAAACATATAGTCATAGCTCATAGTACTAGGTATTAAAAAGTTTTACACTTCTGCATACTAAATAGGTTTTGGGGGAATAATTTTCTGAAATTTTTATTATTAATATAATTTAACTACTTAGTTAAATTGAGAGTTAACAAAGTGTTTTTTTCTATATTCTTATTAACGTAGATTCATCTATAATTAAGTCAAGTATATTAATTTATTTATATTTACTTATATTTTGACTATATTTTTTGTGAAATCGTCATATTTTTCAGTGTAAAAAGTCTGACATACAAAAAGTACTTACATAAACGTAGATTATTTTCGACAAAGCACTTTTATAAAGGTACATTTTGTCGGTTAAATTTTAAAAAATATGTAGATTTTTACTACTAATTTCATATTTATCATATAGTTTATGTTGGATACTTTCTAACAAACACTCTTTATTTTTATTAATTTAATTTTAGAATAACATTTTATTTAGAGAACTTATTATTTTTTCTAATCAATTATATTTTCTTCTAGAAAAAAAATGATGATAAACAGTTTATCGAAATTTGGCACAAAAAATAATTCAAATTTAGATTTCAGTTAACTATCCAGTCACATATTCAATTTTTTGTTAATTACGTGTATCGATTATTTCGATTCCAAGTATCTCGAGAACCATTACTTAGTAGGTAGCAATTTTTACTAAGAGACCTTTTACAAAACGGCGAGTATATATTTTTTTTCACTCAGTAGTTTTATTATGTACCGACGAAAAGTTAGTACTCTTCTAACCAGTTTAAATATTATTTAGGGTGGCAGTCCCTACAAGTAGGAGTCGTACTGACTTATCGATTTTGCTTATCTCTATAGAGCATTTTTATTGACATAGCTGGCCATATTACCAGGACTTTCTGCCCCCTACCCATAAAACTAAATATTTCTATTCCATAGTGAATTTCGCCGAGCCACAATCGAAACGAAATATTATGCGAATAGACATAAACTGGCCAGTAATCCAATATTATATCGCTTTGATAGGGAGTATAGGGAGCTTAAGGGCATTCATATACCTTTCGACGTAGGATATAGGTTGCCAAGGGCCTGCTATGCAAATCTAATCTCCTTAGTTAGTTGTGGTGTCGCGTCGGTGTCAGTGCATGTAGGGACGATTGACAGCAATACGTAACTGAACGAAGCATGAG
>NW_022146168.1:6187855-6200919 GCF_002938485.1 Sitophilus oryzae
GACGAGATGGTATACGAATTTTATTGATAGTAACTTTATTGGTGTATCTGTATAAGACTTTCTGCCTGGGCAGCGACTATTAACCATAATCTGTGCTCTGGGTTCTACAGTTAATTTTCACTCGATTTTTCCTCCACTTGACTTCAAAAGACACATAACACTCGTAAAAACACGAATCAAAATACATCATCTTCCAAAACGCAGGGTATTTGACAAAAGTCGTCACAAAATTATAACCTATAATTTGGCAAGACTTTGACAAACGTCAAAAATGTAAAGGCGGGTTCATACGCATCGGCGTCCGTTTGTCGTTCATCGTTCCGTCAAACCAATAAAATTGAAATACGATCTGTCATTTTTGAAATAAACCAATAAAACTGGTTAAAAACAATAAGTGACGACGCATGATGAATTTATATTTAAACCCATCCATAGTTAATTGAAAAATTATTAGAAACTTTTTTTAGTAAAATAAAGAGATTGGTATGGGACGTCATCTGCTTTTCTTCTGTCATCGTCTGTCGAAATCTTACCTGAGAAAAAAAAACAGAGTATAGTTTATTCTTTAAACTGTTGACTTATATGTATAGGCTTGACGGAGACTGAGCTGCGACAAATCTAACACAGCGGGAATACTATTGTCATCAAAATACCGTTTGACCATCGTAACTTTTTTCAGAAGTTGCGAAAATTTTAATTATTTTATACAAAATTACTCTATTTGGTACCTTCAAATTTTTGTAAACAAAATGTGACATCGAATTTGACTATGACACAATCACATTTTTGCTGGTATTTTAATTGTAGCTTTCTCTGGACCGTATTATAAATTTTGTTGATTTGAAGGTAGATTTTTGCAAATAACTTTTAAATGACAATTCCAAATGACACGAAATTCTTGATAAAAGTATACAACTTTAACGCCTCTTCAAAAAGTCTAATACAACTTTTACATAAAATTATCTGAGGAGATAATATTTGATCTTTTCAAAATTTACATGCGATTTTCCGTGTTCCGATGCACCACATGGTAAAAGAGTAGTTTCTAGACTTTGTAAACTAATGCATATTTTTAGAATACTACTTTATTATACTGAACGCGAATTGGCAAAGAAATCTGACGCGAATACGGCATTATCGACGTTTCTGATTCTCCATATTATAGTTCGTCTTTTATTTGCTCTACCCAGACAGTCCGTATTCGCTTTAACGCGCTGACCGAATGTCAAACATTCGAATCTGCATATTCAAATAATATTTCCAAGTTTGGGAAAGTCCTCGACCTCTCAGAAATTGTGTTTGTGATTCTGCTTACCCGTGTGTGTGAATATATAGCATACATTCGGGGAGGACTATCCTAATTTTCGTATTGAACTTGTCAGTTTCCTAAAAAGTAAATTTGCTGTACCAAATATGAAATACATATATTTGCTATGTCAAATAATGCAAGTGTATATTTTTTCTATTTAAAAAATGATGACACATATATATTTTCAAATTTTTTGGCTCTGTCGGCCAAATATTTAATTGCAGATTTGCAGTCAATGTATTCTTATGGAGCTGCGATCTCTTTGCGATCGTCTTTATAAGAATGTCTTGTTTTCACTTTTCGAACTAATTAGTCGGCCGACTAAAAATTGAGCGCCTAGCCTTAATGTTATTTACTGCTAAAAGATTAACTTATATGATTCAAAGAGTAAAGGCTTTAAAAAATAATATGTATTATATATTGTGAAGTTTTAAAAGTTTTATTCTTTCAGGCATTCAAATTTTATTTTATGGATGCCCGATCACAAGATTTCATGTCAGAATATTCACAAATCTGTTTCATCCACGCATTTATACGACCCTTCTTGATGTTCGTTTGTCTGGATAATTTTATATATCGCAAGATCTGTATATTAAAGCGCGTGCCTTTGATGTTTCCTTGAAGTAATTTAATTTCTCTTAGATCTTTTATCCATGCACGTCTTTTAGAGTACTCACACCTACACAGAACTTGCACTTCAGATATTTTTTTATATCATACACATAAAAGAGATGCTATTTAATCTCTAACTGGTTAAAATTCAACATTTTAGAAAAATAATAGACATGACATTTTCGAAAGATTATATACAAGGCTTTATTTATAATTAAGCGTTAAAGTTTCAGTTAGAACCTCGCAATTAGTGGTATAATTAGTGGTTCCAATTACACTTTATACTTTTTAGTGAACGTTCATTTACAATGCCTAAAAACACAATTAAATTTAATAGAATATCCTAGCGACAGCTTGGAGGAAAAAAGGAGTTCCTTGTACTATGATTGAGTTGTATGCATAGAGAGAGCCTAATATTTAACTTATAAAATAATCAACTTTTGATTTTTAACCAGGATTTCTCTTGACGGATGATAATCAAAGACCAAAATGATATTTCACGCAAATTTTGAAGTATAATTAGTGGAAAAGTCAAAAGTTAGTTAACTTTTTCTACTGATTAAAAATGACCACCAATAATTTTAACGTTCTGAATGCTTACATTGAAATTATAGGAACAAACTTCTACACTAATTAAAACCACTAATCTATTCCACTAACTGCGAGATTCTCAATGAAGCATTATTGCATTATTTAGGCAGTGAAAGGCAGAGTTTTTAGTTTTTTTTTAATAAATTAGTGAAGTATTTTTCATGTAAAGGGGCGTTTATTAATAATTATGTGAAATGTTTTTAAGGATCTTTTAACACTCTCCCCTACTGATGAGATGTCGTGGGACTTGTTTCCAGCCCATCCCCCTTCCCCTAATCCCACGTGGGATCTTTCAAAATGCATATTTTGCGTATGTAGAATATAGAATGTAGAATGGGTAGAAGAGGGGCTAAAACCATATAAAATAAAACAGAACAACTACAAACATAAAAATATGTTAATTTTTATAAAATCTAAGTGATTTTGTAGTACTTTATATGTATCTATTGCAGTTTAGATGTCATCAAATACATGTCTATTAAAAAGTGGTGATGTGGTTTGATCACTATGTAATATATCGATGGCATAAGCTAAGGACTGGAGGATTTTAAGGTACTCTTCAGTATAGTAGTAATATATAAATTTCTTTCGTTGGTCTTTCCGGCTACATAACGGAGTCGGGGATTCACTTGAAAGACAGCAGACTCACTACGCATGCGTAACATGACAAATAAATAAGACCGGTTCCGAAAAACTAACATTTTATTTGCTAAGGGTATTGAGCATTGTTTTTTTATTCTGCTGCTTGGCTGCCGCCTAACAGAAAAAGAAATGCTGCTGTTAAAAATTTATTTTAACAGCAGAATTTCTATTAAAGAAAAACTTAATTTTTTTTAACGACTTAAGTCTTTTATAAAAAGACTTAAATCTTTTCAACTAATATTGAATTAACAAATATGTATACATATTATAAACAATATATAAATTATACAAAAACGTAAATATAAACTTTATAATTTATTCAAAAATTACTAATTATAATATTAGGATAGACTTGATATATTGTAACGAGCAGCCAACCTGTTAATGAACATCAAACAATGTAGAAATATTTTAATCGATTGCCTGTATGAAATTATCCATTATTCTACCTAATGATATATAAAAACTGGAATTATATATTACAAACTAGCATTTATAAAATATTCATTATTTTTTTGGTAAATTAATGCGTAGTAAGTTATTTTATACTAAACTCCTTTATTTATCATATTATGTTCTGTTAACTGATGCTTAAAAATAATTAACTTTGATAGTTTTGTCACTTCAAAAGAGCATTTCTTATCCAACGACCGCAATAAGAAACGTCTAATTATATTAGCATGCTCCATGAAAAGCTAGATAATGAAGGATTTACTGTAAAAGTAGCAGTAGACGATGCCGATAGACTCATTGTTACGACTGCAATTGACTTATCACTGAGTTATCCATCAGTAATAATTTTTGCAGAGGACACAGATCTGTTGGTCTTACTCACAGCATTAGCACCTATCACCTAAAAGATTGTACTAATGAAGTCTGGGAAGGATGTGAAGGAAAATAAATTGTACTCTCCCAGACGCTTGAAATACTCGGAGAGTTTGAAATGAAACATTCTGTTCCTTAATGCTTCCAGTGGTTGTGATCCCACGTCATCGTTGTATCAGGAGGGGAAAATGAAGTTTGTCAAAATTTTGGACAGGAACATTAGGAGATGAACTAAAACTTACAATATGCTGCGCTCATATAATCAAACAAAAATAATAATGCTTGTGCTCATGAGATAGTTGCTGCTGGGTACTCCTTGTAGCCGTTTATGGTGCCCCACGAAAACATACCTTGTTAGACGGTATAAGATACGATATGGTCGCCAAAGTAGTGACCCCTATAATAGATATTATTTGACTGGCCTAAATTACTCTATTTAAAAATAATGTTTGCTCAATATAACAATAAATTACAATGTTCCTAAGGCCAGCAGGATAGACCATTAAAAGATACAGGTCAAGTAATTTACTTGACCTGTATCTTTTTTTGTATCATTTAAAATGACGTCTAGTGCTTTACCTTGACCAAAGTTATCATCGATTGTCATTCCCCAGCCGTCTTTGACGCCGTTTTTTTCGATCGTATGGTAGAATCTCTTAAGAGAAAGATAATATAGATAATATATAATAGAAGAGTATCACCTTAGTACAATAAGGTTTTAAGAATTTATCTTGTAAATTATATACAGGTACTTACAGAAAAAAAACGCAATTTTGTTATTTTTAATTAGAATATTATTTTTATAGCAGCAGATTAAGACAAAAAAGGTCCTCATATAAAATTTAACTTGACTAAAACGGTGAATTATAATTTAATGTCAGTAATTTTTCTCGTTTTACGTGAACAATGCATAATAATTCTTTCCTTTTAATAGTAGTTTCGCTTTTGTGTTCGAAATTGCTTTTTCCAGCGTCATAGAGACCTATTTTTTATTTTTTTTTAGTTTATATGGTGCAGTGTAATAAGGATTCACAGAGGGAAATTTATAGTTTAATCTTGGCAAGCTAAATAAGCAACTTTGAAGAATGTATGATGTGGCACAGGAAGAATATACAATACAATAATTACATGGTATAAATAAAAAAAAAACGAAAATGTGATTTATGAAATATCGTACGACGATTAGTATTTTAAAAGTAATTTTATCCTGTATGTAATTTTTTTTAGCACAAAAGGGTAGATGTTTTTTTTTCTAAAAGGTACCACTGCCTTGAAGAGGAATAGACGAATATAGTCATTTCATATCTAGTATACTGTTTCTTTTTTTTTTTTTCGGTAAAGAGTTCGACAGACGATAACAGAAAAACAGCAGTGACGTCCATACTAATGCATTTATTTCTCTCTAAAAACAGTTTCTAATATTTTAAGTTAATTATGGATCCGGTTTATATATAAATCCGTCATGTTTTATTGGTTAATTTTAAAATGACAGATCATATTTCAATATTATTTGTGTTACGGAACGATGAACGACAAAGGGACGCCGAGGCTTATGAACTTGACCCAAGATTTTGAGAGTTGTCAAACTCTTGCCAAATTATAGGTTATAATTTTGTGTGAAATTATGTCAAATAGAAATGATAATTATTTTGCATTTTACGTTTTGAACTGTTAGTCTAAGAGCCCGTGAAAGGCTACCTGTATGTATTTGACCAGACGTAGGGTTTTGTACAGTGAAGCCCCTTTACTTACTGTACAAGATATGGGGATTCACTAAGCCCAACGTGGCGGACGCAGCGGGCGCCAAGGTAAAAAAGGTGTCGATTTTTGGTAAATTTTAAATGTATTTAACCACGTCTGCCGTTTTGCAATTTGAAAATATATTATTATTATTATCGGAAAACAACAATGGCAGACCATTATCACGCGATTAACATTGCTGCAGACAGTTTTGAAACTGGTGAAAAAAAAAAAAATTGAATGTAATTGACCAGATCTGCCATTGATATATTTTCTTTATTAGGGTTTTATAAACTTATGTTAATCACGGCAGATGTCTTTATTGAGTATACACTTCAGCAGACAACAAAATCTGAACTACTATCCGGTCAGATGTATGCATAGACTAATAACTTTTGAAATGTTTTCGAGTGTCTTGGATAGTTAGAGGATTCATATTAGAGGTTACAGATAGAGTCGTCAGGTTCTTGAATTCTGCTTTAAATTGGTTTCCACTTGGGAATCAGAACGGTTCTGGTCTCAGTTAGTGGAATGTTCGCTTTTTTCTAACTATAGATCGTTTGCTTGCTTTCCATTACCCTCTATCTCTTGCAGTACTTTATTTTTCTTTGTTCAGCTTCTCTAGACATTCATGACCAACTTCAATTAATGTCTACTGAGTTGATCGTTCTAAGGACTGCTTGATTAGGATCGGATAAGATGGCTATTTTTCTTACACCTGAAACTGTTTAAAAATTGTATATTATAAATAGCCAAATCGCTTGAAAACTTTCTTTAAACAAATAACCGAAGTTGAGAACAAAGTTACTTGCATCAACACTGTTGCACGTCTAATTTGCGACAGAACTAGTTATCGTGATTAAAGCTTTTGGACCGGTGCAAAATGACAGGGCTCAGTATTTGCTGGCAAAGGTACGAGAGCGTTTCGAACTATATGTACATTTTACACTATGAAACAGGAAAACTTTGCAGCTACGCATTAATTAGTTTCCGGTTTAGTTTTAGCAACGGCTTTTCTCTGTCACGGATAAAACTACAGGAAATTTCCAATTTGTAATGTAAAATTTTGATCTCGAATGAAAGGGGAGTCAATGGAAACTTTAAACTACAAAACTAGCTGACACGGCTTTGTACCGTCTAACAATGGAAGCAAAACCAAATGAGGATTATATTGTCAATATAATGGTACGTTTGTTCCATTATTATCATGTGTAGTTGTAGTATGTCCACGGAATATTGGGACACCCTGTAAATGTATATTGTAAACAGGTTTACCACCTCTTAAAATACTTGCACTTATCCTGGAATACCATGTGTAATTGATTCAAAAGTTGATACCCTTTGTTCCCTATATTTTGGTTTAAATTTCCAGTGAAGTATTTTCTATATATTTCATTATTTTTTTTGGATTTGTATATGCTACTTTCCTTCCATTTTCCCTTTGAATTTTTATTTCATGATCTCTAATATGCACTGATTTGCAGTGGACATTAACTATTACAAATAAGCTATAAGAATGCGTGACATGAGCTGTTAAAATCTGAGAATGTGTAGTTGTGAAGTTTGTTTCCTGACTTTATTCGTTATTTGGCTATTCGAGGCGAATACGAATTCAACAAATTATAAATCATTAAAATCGGTCCAGCCGTTCTTGAAATATAAATGATGTAACTAATCAGCCTTTGTATAATATATTTAGAAATCTCGGTTGGGCAATTACTATATCAAAAATAATATATTAATTATACAAAAGGTGTGTGTTTGTGTTTATAGTCATTTTTAAGTGGTATATAACAACATGAAAAAAATGTGTTTTGAAATCTCCTGAGCAAATCTGAAATGTGAAATGAATTGGATAACCTAAAATTATCCTAAAATTCAGCTCATCGGCTGATCTGTTTAAATGTAGGTGAAACATTGATTATTTACATATCTAATAGAATGCGCTGTTTGCAATGCGCCGCGCCGGTTCAAAATTGTTTACAGAAAGTTCTTAATGTATTTATGTAGAATTGTTTGGATGTATAAAACTTAAAATAATATTCTGCTAAAAATTATAATATGTCACGTTCAGTTTAATAGATATGTGGATGTGCATTTGTTTGCGTAAGATATGCTGGATAATAAAATACTGAGTAAGCAATTTCTTATACGTTATAACTCAAAAAAAAGATACAAGATACGTGGAAGCTATAATTGCTAGCCACGTTACCTTCCTTGTATACCGAACGGCTCTAGCATGGCAAGCTGTACCTTGCTACTCCCAAGGCGTTCAACAAGGGTGCAGATAATCGATTTTAACACAAAAATCCTTAATATTTTTATGTTTTCTAAAAGTATATAAAATTTACTACAAACTCCGAAAGCTGGAAGTTTCTGTGTCTAGGTTTAGGTCTAGGTTTTTTTGTGTCTTCTTCTAAGAGTCTGAAATCCGAAATCCGGTAAAAAAGTAGCAACAATGGGTAATTTTTGAACATTTTTTCATACGTGCATTCATCACAATTGTCGATTTTGGTCATGTCATCGATTTTGATAAAATTACTGTTATGTTTTTAAAAGAGCAAAGACGCTGGATGCCACGCAGTAAAACTCTAGCCACAAAATAATAAATAGAATTAATTTATTTGGTGTATTAAATGCTAAGCAGCTAAAGGTTAAGTTTCTAGTCACTTTATTAATTTTCTAGACTTTATTTGCTGTTATAAAGCGGGAATTATACAGGGTGGTCCGAACTGTATTCCGGAAATTTCGGCAGCAATATTCTGCAGATAAAAGTTCGTATAAATGTATATCCTAAAATGCTTAGTTTCGGAGATACACGGTGTAGAAGTTTCATTTTTATTTCAATTTTTTCCAAATAACTTCTAAAGTAGTGTCAATAGATCAAAGATTGGTGTCTGCGAGTTTTTTGACATGAGAAATGTGATTTCAATGTCAATATGATTCCTATTTGTAGGAGGCGCCACCTACACCTGATTTAACTGCTTTGAAGAGTAATAAGTCCGGACCTGTGTAAAACTACTGAGTGAAATACTTACGTTTACGTGACTTTTTATGTAAAAAATATTTGTTGGTAAAAAGGTCTATGGACAACTGTTCTCAAGATATTTAGAATGGAAATAGTCAATACATGTCGTTATTGACAAAAAGTAAACACGTTGAGTAGATAGTTATATGACTGAAATATTAAATTTGGAAAAAAAAAATATTTTTTAAATTAATCATAATTTTTCCTTCGAAAAAATGACTATAGAAGAGTTTCTGTTGAACTTTTGACACAAAAACATTTCAAATGTATGATTTCAGACTAATAACTATTTAGTCCACATGTTAAATTTATGTCAATGATGGTAAATATAGTATAGGTATTGATAATGAGTCCAAATATCTCGAGAACCAATACTCGTAGCGATTTTTACCAGAGACATTTTGTACGTAAAAAAACGTTGTAAATGTATTTTTTTTTACTCAGGAGTTTTATACAGGTACGGACGACAAAATTACTACTCTTTAAACCAATTAAAAAATATGTAGGTGGCGCCCTCTACAAGTAGGAGTCATATTGACGTCACAATCAAAATTTCTCGTGTAAAAAAAACTTCCAGACACCAATTTTTATCCAAATATCGACGTTACAGAAATTAATTGGAAAAAATCGAAATAAAAATGAAATTTCCATACGAACTTTTTTACTTATTTTTATTTGCAGAATATTCTGCTCCGTAATTCAGTTCGGACCTTGATAAAAGTTAGTAAAAAAGTTCGTATAAATGTATATCCTAAAATGCTTAGTTTCGGAGATACACGGTGTAGAAGTTTCATTTTTATTTCAATTTTTTCCAAATAACTTAAGTAGTGTCAATAGATCAAAGATTGGTGTCTGCGAGTTTTTTGACATGAGAAATATGATATGAAAATTTCTCGTGTAAAAAAAACTTCCAGACACCAATTTTTATCCAAATATCGACGTTACAGAAATTAATTGGAAAAAATCGAAATAAAAATGAAATTTCCATACGAACTTTTTTACTTATTTTTATTTGCAGAATATTCTGCTCCGTAATTCAGTTCGGACCACCCTGTATAAAATAGCTTCCCTGCAGCACGAGAGTAATCAGATTAATTCTAATCTGGAATGTATTTTGTCTTAATGATAAATTTTAAATTTTCAGACGCGGTAAGCTTTTCGGATCGCACTTAAAAATAAATCAAGCTCTTCTCGAACATTATCCGCCATTTTAATCCGTTTTACACTGGTGTGGTTTTGGGAGACCGTAAAATGGAAGTTAACGCAGGGTTGGTAAATTGCAAAAAGTTTATTTATAACTATATTACAATGAAGTTGGGCGAAATTCCAAATTCAAGCGTCCACATAGTTGCTTGTTTTAATTAATTGCTCCTCTTATCTCCGAGGTGTCATTTAGCACATTATTTAAATATGTTCTTTTTTGAGAACAAAATTCATATCGCTATTAATTGCATTCGTAGGGTGCTACAAATTCGAGGTACGAGCATTGGTTTCTCGGAAACCTTAACAGATACAAAGTTGGTTAAATTGGGGCAATGTTACGCTTTGGGATGTTCACCAAGAAGCCATCAAAGAAGTTTTAAAAATTTCAAGGATTGCTGAGTTTTTAGGAAAAAGACGGATTTTTTTTAAAACAAATTTTATTTTTTCCTGTCGTTACTTTTTAGAAAATCAAAAAACTAATTGCACATTCTCATAGTCACTATATTGGGGCTATCTGATAGTACTTTTAGATTTTCAAATTAGCTGATAATTTGTGAGATACAGAGGCCAACTTATTTTTTTTTAATTACGTACCTGCATTTTTTATTTCAGGTTTTGAAAGAACTCGGTTTCCTGAGTACTATGATATGCCACACTTATTTTTTTTTGTTTCGGACATTTGAACGCAATTTATTTAAACTATTTTCAAGTCCGGCCCTGCTTTTTTACCTCCCTAATGCACAAATTTATTTTTCGTCCAATCTTATATTTATAGCTCTTTGAACCAATGACAATCTTCTTATACTTCCGAATGCATTTTGTAATCTTTATTGTAAATGTTGAAATGTATTGATACCCCAATGTATTGATACCACACGTCGTTAAGTTTTAAAGCTTATCAATATTTTAAAGATGAATAGATTAAATATTTAAAAAAAACAGGGCCGGACTTGAAATTAGTTTCAGTAAATTGTGTTTAAATGTCTGAAACAAAAAAAATATTAAGTGTGGCATATCATTGTACTCAGAAAACCGAGTTCTTCAAAACCCGAAATAAAAAATGCATATCCGTGTTTAAAAAATTAAGTTGGCCTCTGTATCTCACAAATTATCGGTTAATTTGAAAATCCAAAAATACTATCAGATAGCCTTAATAAAGTAGCCATGAGAATGTGCAATTAGTTTTTTGATTTTCTAAAAAGTAACAGCAGGAAAAAATAAAATTTATTTTTCAAAAAAATCCGTTTCAAAAAAACTGAGCAATCCTTGAATTATTAAAACTTTTTTGATGGTATCTTGGTGAACATCCCAAAATGGCAACTTTGCCCCAATTTAACCTAATTTACCAGATTAAGTCTTCGTATCTATTACGGTTACCGAGATACCAATGCTCGTATCTCGAATTTGTAGCTTTTAGAATAAAAACCTTTGGAATCTTGTTTAAGTGCAAACATAAAGTATGTACTAGGATGTATTTCAGGAAAATATTTTAACATCTACAGGGTGGCTCAAAAGTGTGAGTGGAGTAAGTGAACGTAAGAAGAAGATTAAACGAAGTAAATGTGAAATCAAGAAGGCTTGCTTCCCGACCACAAATTACTATATCTGTTGACTACGACCAAAAGCAAAGGCATGGTTTTAATGTAAAAATTATAAAAAATATTAATGTCTTCTTCAAAGACGAATATCTCTAACAAAAAAAGCTATTGAAATGAATCAAAAAACAAACTATTGAGAAAGGTGACCTAAGAAAAAGTGAACCTAGGTGATAAAATAATTTTTAAATGTCATGCGGTCTTAACATATTCCACAGGGTGTTCAAACTTTTACTAAAATATCGACATTTTGTTTTCCCTCGTATAATTGACAGATGGGAACTTTCATTTTCAATTTAGAAAGAAGTATTACAGTACTAAAAAGTGGTATTTAAGGTGCCCGTTTTTCGTGCCGGTGAGTGTATATTAGGTTTGGAAATCTGCAATATTCGGCAATTGACAGCTTTAGTTACACATGTTTATAGCATATTTGTAATAATTGATACCCACTGTTAATCAGTGACATTTTAGAGTAGTTAAAGGTGTACTGATGAGGTTTCAGTGAAAGTATAATCAGATTTTGTTATAACTATTTTTGTATCAGTCTAATTGCTGGCAATATGCGATACTTGAAATTACGTTGTTATTAATAATGGTAAATTCATTAAAACGTGTTGGTTCAAACAGGCAGGCACATTGGTAAGTTTGATTGTCAAATTTGCGCCATGCTAAATATGTTTCGTGTGTCTTTGTCTCGCTTGAAATTTGGATTGCGACAAGCGCCTTAACTTCGTTTAACACAATTAAATCTATTCGGAAGTTTGTCTTGTTTGAGATTGTCTTTCGTAATAAAGTTGTCTTCACCTCAAATTGTAAGAGAGATAATACTGAAGCTTTGTTTGTTCAAATAAGATATATATTTGCGATAGTAAATTGTTCTCAAATTATTTAAATTTATCTTTTACAAGTTTTGTTATTAATAAAATATAGATTAGATGTATTTTCCAACTAAACATTGTTATAGTATATTTTTATATCCATCTAGAACTTTTAATATTGTAATAAGTACTCGTATATTGAAACTTTCAGATTAACGAAGATTGGCGATAACCACTGCGAATCTTCTCATTTTTTTGCTGTTTTGACGATTGAGTTTGAAGATACGTTCTAGTCCAATCCTTTGTTTCTCATCCACGACACCTGTCTTCTGCCTGGACCTCGATTCTTCCATTCAAATTTTCCTTTTATGATAAGGTATAGTAGATTAGTTGTTCTTGATGATATGTGCAAAGTATGCTGATTTTCTTTTCTTTGTTATACTTAGAAGCTCTTGGTTCATACGATGAAATACATAGTCATGTGACATGTACTGCGTCCAAGTTATCTTCAGCATCCGGAAAAATAATCACATTGCAAAAGCTTAATTCTTCTTCATCGTAGACAGTTTTAGGGTCCAGGGTTCAATTTCATATAAGAGCACAGAATAAGTGTAGCACTTAGCCATACGATATGGGGTTGTTAGGTCTTCATTGCAATGTTAGATCTTTACAGCAATACGTAACTGAACGAAGTACAACAG
>NW_022146168.1:6201376-6247290 GCF_002938485.1 Sitophilus oryzae
TCTTTTTTTTTTTTCATGTATTCTAAACCAACACAAAGGGTTTTTCCTTGAACTAACGGCCTTCTTATTAGACTGCATCCCCAAGACATCTGTTTGAATATTTTTCTCAACTAGTCAGTCGCGTAGACTACCCATCTATTTATTATTATATATATATAGATTTATTAAACCGCTTATACGAGCCCAAAAACTACGTTGCTTCATTGGCCTCAGACCCGATTTTGACATTTCAGGCCCGGGTTTGGGTCTGAGTACGATTTCAGTGGTTATCGTCTAGAACGGTTTCCCCACTTCCCCTGACCAAATTTCAGCTGGGCCTGAAAAAATGGTTTTATGTTTTTTATATGACTACAACTTTTGATTTTTAAATGATACCCCCGGTATATTTTTTACATTATTCGATAGAAAATCACATTCTGAATAGAATGGCATATCATAATATGTCAGTTTTTGACATTTTCACATATGATTTATTTGTAAATAATTAACTAATATAAAAAAAAAAAAAAAAAAATTGTGGAAAATTAAATTATCTGTGAAAAAATGCTTTCTTTCCAAATACAAGCATTTGTTTCACCTTTGTTCCGTTTGAAAAAATGGAGATATTATTAAAAATTCGATTTTGATATCTTTTAACGGGTCCGGACAAGACACGAAAATTATTATTAGACTACTCAAATCTATTTTTCCAAGGCTCCTTGGTTAAAAATTATGTTTTTTTTTTTTTTTTTTTTTTTTTATTTTTTATATTACTTAATAGATAGAAATTTAAAAATACGGATTTTTAAGCGAAAAATGTCAAAAGTTGACATATTAAGTATAGGCTATCTGGCCTAGAGTGTCATTTTCATCGAATAATGTGTAAAAACATACCGGGGTGTCATTGACAATCAAAGTTGTAGTCAGCTTCCGGTGAACTGGTGCTAACGCACCAATTGAATACGTCAATCAATTCCAATTGAGTGTCATATACTAACATACTAAATCTCTGTTTTTATCCAAAAAATAAATAAAAAGCTTATAGCGGTGGACCACTTTG
Source organism: Sitophilus oryzae (assembly GCF_002938485.1). Classification (NCBI taxonomy): domain Eukaryota; kingdom Metazoa; phylum Arthropoda; class Insecta; order Coleoptera; family Curculionidae; genus Sitophilus; species Sitophilus oryzae. The sequence goes on from NW_022146168.1 coordinate 6,202,416, forward strand.
GAGACGCAACTCCGGCATAAAAATGACAGTAAACCTCTCATTCCATATATAAAGCTATCGCTGACGCTGATTTTTTTTCATTATACGGTAGCTAATCAGCACACAATGAAATTATTGATCATTACGTTCACTAAGATTTAAAACAGTAATTTTAGTGTGTAACAAAAATGTTGATTGCTACAAGTAATACGTTGTATATTCAGTTTATTAGATAAGCATCTACCTTTCAAATATATAAATATATCAAACACGTTCTATGGTTACATCTCTATAATATGTTCTACATTCTATCTATATTTACTTTGTAGTCGAAAACTTAACTAGAGTAATATATGGTAATAAGCAATATTAATATTCATTGATTGCGATATGAATGAGAATAGTGTTTGTTTTAATCATAATTTAAATTTAAATTGAACTTGGAAAGTGGCGGGTTTCCTAGAAAAGTAGGTGGTTCCCAATCTATACAAATAGGGAATTCCTAGAAGTTCATGCTTTGCAACCTACACTTTTTTGCATACTTTACCAAGCATAGGGAATTATATTTTCTAAATTTCAATGATTTATTACACTTTTAACATTTTGTTTACAGTTTCATCCAAACTCAACTTTCGTAAGGATTTTAAAAATATTTATATCTTTTTTTTTTTTTTTTTTTTTTTTTTTTATATTATTTCTTTGTTGGGTGTCGAACCATAAACTTTATGATAAAATGAAGAATATTCCGTCAAAACACTTTATTAATAAATAAACTGTCCTGCTCTGACAATTCAAATCATATGTTTTTTCTACCTACTGTCCCTCGTTCTTTTTTATAATGGACTCGTCCAAGCGGTCCAAGAGCCAAGAGGGCCTTCCCATAATAATAATAGTTCTCTCTGTTACAATTTTAAATAAAATTTTGTGAATAACTTTAATATTGTCACTTACTACCTATATTCGGATTTTTTCCGTCTGAATCTCTTTTTAATATTCTCTAAATGGAATACAAATTCTACTTTTAGATATACAGGTATAATATAATTTCGCGTTCTCGTCTCAGGATTATAAACACCCCAGTTGCAGTAGCAAGGACTATCCCATCTACGTACGACGTTCAAAGAAAAATAATAGCAATTTTTGCTTCCTGACTCAGCTACCGGCCACGTCGAGCTCACAAGGATACTGTCTTCATTTGTATCGTGTCGTATCCTATCGGAGAGTGCGTTCAAAATGCCTAAACGTAAAAGTGATGAGTTTTATGAAACTTAATAAAAAAGCTAAGGCACAACATGGTAAGTATATTACTGAAGCCCCTTTTGTTTTAGGCAAAAAGGCGATTTGAAAATTCCAGTTTCACAAATTTTAAACGCAATGCTCTGTGTTTAAAATCAATTAATTGAATATATACCTGCCCATTATATGATGATTAGAAGTGACATGCAATAATAATATGTAGGCAAAGGTCAGAGGGGCCGTAAATCAACACAGCAGGAACAAATAAAACACGTAGCGTAATAATAATAGCATATTCCGAATAATAGGTTTTTTCTGCATGGACCCTGAGATTAACAATTCTCCGAAATCTTATTTCATGCTTATATTCAAAGTAGCTAAAGCATTGGAGGTCAAAATCTTTGCAGGGAACAAAATAAAAAGGACGAAAAGTAATAATAATATATTATTTCCTCCCAATCTTAAGTTTTATACATCCTGAGATTAACGCTGAAATACCTATTTTATGCTTATCTCAAAAGGGCAAGGGTCAGAGGAGCCGTAAACCTTTACGGCAGGAACGGAATAAAACATCGTAGTGCAATAGTAAGTATTATTTCCCGAATACCAATTCATTTTTCTCGAAAAGGACCATGATTAACGCTAAGTTTTCATGCTATCCTGCAGAGACAAGTTATCAGAGGCGTCCCGTAACGCGAGGGAATAAAAAATAAAGAACGGTAATTTTATCTAAAGAAAATATGCGATTTCTTTTAGAAAGCTACCATAGAACAATCATTGTCAACTGTTTTCGCGCCCATGGATAACGAATACAAGAAAGTACCTGTGGATATAATATTATTTAACCATTTACTTTCTATTAATTGTTATAAGGCATACTTATAGACTTTAATCAGCCGCGTAGTTTAAATGGTTACTTATTATATGATTATTGTCCTCCCGAATTCCAATATGGGATTTTTCAGTATGGCCTTTGGCGAATCACGGCCGCTGAAACATTTCCCCGCTTTCTGTGTCCTCGTAGATATACAAACAGAGCTCGTAAATATTTACAGCAGGCACAAAAAAAATAAACAAACGCTTATCGCAGTTTGAAATAAAAAATAAATTAAAACATGCAGTTTCTTTAGCTCAGCTCATAGGCGGGCAACATTGTTATTGGCCTATGAGTAAAGGGTTATTTGAATAAAATATTAAAAATGTTTTATGGATAGACCCATTGAAAATGAACTGTCACATTAAATCTGCTCAAGAATTTAAAAAGCCGGAGGGGAGCAAGAGGGACCAGAAGCTGAGGAAGAGTTGGAAAATAATGGATTTCAGGAAGTAGTCGAGTTAAATAATATTGGTTATCTAAGTAACTTTTATAGTAATTGGCAAAATATTACAAAAAATCCTCTAGTCTTAGAATGGATTCAAGTTACAGACTTCCTATCCGTAAAATACCTTTACAAGGTGGTTTGGGTCGAAATCCCGTTACTCAATTTTCACATCAAGAATTCAGTAGACTATTGCTGATCTTTTTGATATTGTTGCTATATCTAAGTCTTACCTTGAGACAGATTAATTTATTTAGTTTTTTTTTATAATTAAAAACCTATGGGTCGTTACAGTTTATATTAAATCTTAAAAAGTTCACCTATTTGGTAGACCCGCCACACTTTATATAAAAAAAAAGATTATAGAAGTGTTGAAGTTTTTATTCATCAAAATACATTTTTGTGCAAAATTGACTTAAAGAATGCTTAATATTCAGTGAAGATTGACGATTACTATAAAAAGTATCTTAAATTTGAATACAATGGGCAGCTGTTCTTTAATCGCTTACCATTTGGGCTCTCTATTGCACCTTATATCTTAACCAACCTATTAGGACCAGTCTTTACGTACTTAAGAGTCCATTTGCGCTACACCGCTGGGGTCGGTCTCAGGGGTCGGGTAGAGCGGGTGTGCTGTGGAAGGCGGTCCGTTCACGATCCCCCCACCGCCTGATTTTTGGTCGGACGCATTCAGTGTAAATCACATCTGAATATTTCCCATATTTATTTCAGTGGAGTAAAAACGTATATATTATTTCCCACACAGGAATTTAAATGTCTGGGTTTTCATTTTAATACTGTTACAATTAAAATGTCGTTACATTTCGAGAAAAAAGAAAAGATTGTAATAATCTCTGATCAAATTCTTAATCGAAAGTCCTGTTATATTCGTGAAATGACAACTTATATTATTGGTGTGCCTAGTGGCAGCATGTCCTGCAACACAATATGGTTGGGCACCCGTAAAACTCTTAGAAAGGGCAAAATATTTAGCGCTATAAATAATTATAATAAAAAGATTGAAATTCCTTTATCTATTAACAAGGAAATTTCGTGGTGGCTTAGTTGATTAATATCAATGAAATAAAATATCAATTAGAAATTTTATCGGATTCATCGAAGGATGGGTGGGTAGCCGTATGCAATTCTACACGTACGAGAGGATATTGGAACACTAATGCAAAAATTATCATAAAATATTTTGGAATTAAAGGCTGTATTTAACGCTCTTAAGTCTTTGCTTAAGTTATTGCTAAAGGTAGACAACACTACGTCAAGAGCGTATATACAGGTTGTTAATTTGTTTATTACTCGCGGCAAGAGCTTTATGGCTGAAATATGTCAACCTCGGGCCGCTCGTCGAGAGACGACGGACGCGACGGGACGAGTCGGCAGCTTAGCTCAGTACTCATTTGGAATTAGATGCAGTGTTGCCATTCTGTTCCCCAGTTAACAACCCATATATGTATAAAAATTTTAACAAGATTGCACAGGATATTTGGGAATATTGCGAGATTCGAAATATATGTTTTCGCATCCTATATCAGCAAAAATCATAATACAATGGAAGTCCAATCTAAGTCATAATCCAGAAGTCTTTAAATTCAGACTAAATATGAACTTTGAAAAAAAAAAAAATATATATATAGTTTTGTTAAAGTATGTCATATTTTTAAGCCTCCAGAAATAGATTTATTTGCTTCGAGACTTAATACAAAATAATACAATATGTAATTTATATATCTCATGGAAACCGGACCATTCCATTGCAGTTGATGCCTTTCTTGTATCATTGGCAGATGGTTATTTCCTAGACGACACTAGAGATGATTAGTTCCTAGACGACACTAGAGTCAATTCTGGTATCTCTTGTTTCAAAGACCTTTATTTTGTGTAACAAAAACTTATTGTTGTCTCCTTTCAGAAAACCTCACTTTCTGCACAAACAGCTTATCTGGGTTGCAGGGAGGTTATCAGAACATCTTTCCTCAAGAGATCCGTTCCTGATGTTGGTATAAAAGCCATTCTTGTCTCAATAAATGAAAGTACCCATCGACAGTACGAGTGTGTCTTTAGAATATGATGGAGTTACTGTGGTAATAATCTATTTGACTGTTTTTCATATAGTCTTCATAGTTATTTTTCGGGAATTTTTTAATCTAATATTAATACCTTGCCTTCAAGGAAGAAGATCAGTATATCATAAAAATATTTTTAAAAAAGGAATGTATAATGGCCATCCCCAAAACCTAAATAGGTACAATTTTACATGGGATCCACACTCGGTATTAATAAAAATAGCGGAATGGTACCCCTTAAACAATTATGTTTTAAGGTGGTAGTATTGTTGGCCTTAATATCCGGGCAAAGGTTACAGACCTTGACAAAAATCAATATTAAACATATTAATCAGACTAAAGATAATTTACAAGTTTTTGTAATAGAAAATATTAAAATATCGGGGAGACAAACCTCAACCAGTTTTAATGTTACCATTTGTTTAAGGAAAAGCCCGAACTCTGTTTAGCTTCTGTAATTATTGAATATTTAAAAGTAACTATATCGTTACGACCAGATAAAAAAAAAATTAATAATAAAAAAAAAAATGCTGTCTCCAGTCAGACGATTGGTTATTGGATTAAGAATATTTTAGGTATCTGTAGAATAGGCACTAGTATTTTCTCTGCCTATTGGTGAAGACATGCATCCACATCTGTATCTTTTTAAGGGTAATGCGAATATTGAGTCCATAAGAAAAGCAGCAGGAGGACTGAACGGTCTAAAATGTTTTCTTTTACAATAAACCAATATTGCCAAACATTTCCGACCTTACAAACAGTATGTTAGAAAGTTCAGGGATTATTTAAATAATTACTATTATACCAAAAATAGAAAATATGTGTTTTTTACTACATAGATTGTACCTTAATTTGTTATGTTATTATTACAAATGTGTTTACTATCTAGTCATATAGTACGTTTGTTTGTTATATCTTTATTATTATTATTGTTCTGTTATATTCTTATTATACTATCATCAATATTTATGTAGATTATTTGATATCATATTATTAGAAAATTCAAAGGATGTAAACTGTCCTTCGAATAAAATAAATATATCTTATTCTCAACATAGGGATTCTCAGTCTAGATTGCCATATTCTTTAAACATCTACAGGGTGTTTATAATCTGAGACGAGGCTGCGAAGTATAATTATGAGATCAATCGACTTACCTGTAAGGAAGAGTGATCCTAATTATACGAGCAGCCTCGTCGAAAGATTATAAACTTCCCAGCCCTTATTGACATCACATGTTGAGTTGATCCCTACCCTTGGCAATCTAGACCTTCTTACAATGAATGTGCTATCAGCAGCGAGGCTCGACGTGGCCCGGTATGCTGAGTCAGGGAAGCAAAAAATTGTTATTTTTCTTTGAACGTCGTAGATAGGATAGTCGCGCTGCAACTACAGGGTGTTTATAATCTTTCGACGAGGCTGCTCGTATAATTAGGATCACTCTTCCTTACAGGTAAGTCGATTGATCTCATAATTATAGTTGTAGATATTACAATAACTATTAAGCAATATTTTAATAAAAACTTGGAATAAATACAATAATACATTATTTGTTTGTTTAATTCAATATTTTTTTAAATATTTGTTCAGTTTACAACAAGTGTTATTGAACATACCTAAATTTAAAATACCATTAAAATGGTAAACCTAAATATACTTTTTTGAATTTAAACTTAGGTGATTTTCTTGGATTTCGACAGAAAAAGGCTTACAAAAAGCTCTAAACATTACTTTAGCTCTAAAAAATCGTAATTAAACTCTTAAAACTTTTGGGTTTGTTCAGTACCATAAAAAAATCGGTTTTCTGTGCAAAAAGAGGGTAGAGAAATGCCAATTTGGAGTCCTATATATAAGAAAAGAGAGAATGAGATAAGAAGTTATTTTGCCCTGACCTGTCGATATAATGATTTCTGTTTTCATTAAAAACTCAAAGCAAAAAATGTGACAATCAATAGAAAATTGTGGGCACATAAAATTACATTCCATTTAGTAGTTAATGTTTTTTGATACATATTTTTTTAACTAACAACTAATTAAATTGAATTGTTTTAAAATTATATTTGAATAGAACTTATGAATTGTATGTTTTATCGATGTTTTTTATTTCCCCTAAAGCAATAAAACATTTCTTTACACATGGTACTCTATTTAATTGAAACATTAATTTACCAAGATTAAACACGCAATAGAAAAAACATTTGATCTTCTGAAAGCACTTTTTGTTTATTTATTATTTTAAGTAATTGTGTTTAGCAGAATATATCTGTCATATATTCAATAAAGGTGGTGTTAAAATTTTAAAATATTTTTTATATTAAAAATTATTATATTTATCTAATTTTTTTTTGGTTTGGACATAAAGGTCAGGTAAGAAAAGAGAAAAACGCTTTTTATATAAATTACATTGACATTCTTTATCAAAATTTATTATCAGAAAATATAATTACATTATGAACGTCCATTGGGCTATAAAAATTTGTTTTGTCACCTTGAAGGTAAATTTCGGCGCATTGTTTTCAGCTTTATTTTTAATGTTTTTCTTTTATAGTTTTACACATTTTTATTCACAAATTAATTTTTATAAGGTGGCGTGTAAATACTAAAAAGCCTACCTTAGTGAAAAAAATAATCCAATAGTGATAATCCAACATAAATAACATAAAACATCTCGATTTAGTCGTCACAATTTTTGTAAAGAGACGAAGACACACAAATTGAACTGAATTTCACAGCACTGCATAATATATTTTACTCGGGTTGTTTAAATCTCTTCTATCATTAATAGAGTATCGTTTTTTTAGATAGCAATCGATTCCAGAATTTCTGTTTTTCTAGTGTTACATTCAGTGCCAATTATTTTTGTATGTTCGAAGTCAAACCTGTGATTTTTTTTTGAATTTCAGGCAAAGTTAGGCTGTTTTATTTTTCTTGTCGTATTATGGCTTTTTTAAACGGTTTTTGAGATACTTACTGGTTCGCTCTATATACATATACTCCACTGCAATTTTTGCTGGGTATTTCGTAAATTATGTTTTTTTTGTCTTTTGGTGTTTTTGTCTTGAGCCTTGAAAAATTACTCTCCAATAAATTGTGTGATTTGTGACATACATTGAGATTATATCTACCAAGTAAATGTTTTATTTGTTGTGACAGTCCGTTTACAAAAAGAATTGAAATGTATTTTTTATTGTCCTTATTTATAGGTTTATTGTGTTTATTTGAGTTGTAAGATTTGTGAATTCGTTTATTTAAAATATTATTGATTATGTCATGTGGGTAGCTATTTAATTTTAGAGCATTCTTAAGGTACATTCAGGCTGAGAGCGTCGAGCGTCGCGTCGCGTTTGCGTCGCGTCCGCCCCATTGAACTCGAACCCCGACGCTCAGCGAACCCTAGCGCAACGCTGTCTGCCTGAACGGTCTAGTTTAAGTTACGTTAATTGATTCCATTTCGACACGCGGACCCGACGCAAACAGGACGCTCGACGCTCTCAGCCTGAATGTACCTTTAGCCTTAATTATCGCGTTTTGTCGATATTCTGGATCTGATAGTTATATTGCACGATCTGCTAACCCTATAATTACAGTAACTTTTTTGATTTATCTAATGATGAGAATTATAGTTTAAATAACGAGAAGACTATGATTTTTGGTATACCATTGGGTTCTAATGTTTCCATTTATGTGATGTAATGTTAAATCAAGGAAGTTTTAATCAAGGAATTTTATTTTCTTGTTTAATTTCGATGGTAAATTGTAAATTTTTATGATAAGAATGAATGTTGTTAGGATGTTTTTAACTTAATTTTTTGACACTGCCATTATACAATCGTAAAGAAATCTAAGAAAAACGGTATCGAATAGGAGATTTTTGATAGTATTGTTTCTTCTAAGTTCTCCATTACTATATGTACTGCTGCTACTGCGGTCGAAATCGTTATTATATTTTCTCACAATTACTTAAATTATTGTTACTTCTATTTCAATCGTGTCCTATTTTTTCAAATCCTTGAACATTTCGAAAAAAACAATAAAAAAAATATATATTTTAAATAAAAATCGGTGGCACATATATAATATGACATGCCTTTAATATGTTTTTTTTTGTATATATTTTAAATAGAAAACGTGTCTCATAGGCTTATAAATTAAGAAATATAGTAATATTAAGAGGTCAATATAATTATAATAATTGAATAGAAATTATAAATTAACGTTAATTATACATCTAAAATTTTCTTCAAATTTCACTTAGTAAATAGGTTTTATGTTTTTTTACTAGAACCAGCTTAATTAAAATAAACACACAAAACTCATAAGTTTGAAACTTAATCGATTGATTCAAGAAATCTGAATTGAATATGGATGAAAAAAGATAACTATATGATCTAACTCAGAATTTACGCCGACACATAGTCAGCTTATTTAATAATATTAATGACATAAAATGGCAATTCGTTCTTTTAAAAGCACCCTCGTACGAGGTAAGTAATTTTCCCATGAGTCGATTAAATCCAAATAAAGAACGCCGCAGATGTTTTTTTAATGTACCACTAGTTTTTCTCTGCCAAAGAATAAAGCGACAGACGAGCTCTTCCTCCACAAGCCGTCGCTTCCTGCTGAAACGTCTCCGAGCATTTAATGCATCAATATCTAACGTAATCCAGAGAAAGAGAGAAAATGCTGCGAGACGTAACGATATTTTAATGCCCTTTATATCTTTTCCCCCAAAGCCGCGTTTATCGTTGAAGTTTCCACTTCCTAATAGCGAGGACTCTGCGACGTAAGAGAGTTAAGTTTTCCGGAAAACAGAAGATAGTGGTAGTGCATAATGATAGTTTCTAGTTAAGAGACATGCTAAGCTGGATTTACAATACATCAGTTTAGAATATGGATATGAAACAAAAAAGTACAAAACTATAAACAAGCAATAGGGCTTGAGTCTCCCAATAAAGTCGCCTACCTGAAACATATAAGTCTCATAACCAGTGCGAGGTGAATTACTCCAATATTGATAAATTTATGCATAAGTGCATGTGAGAAATTTATGCATCAAAACATATTGGAGCCTGCCAAATCGTTGCGTAACTAGTGACATATAGGTATCGTCACCACCGCGAGCATCCCGGCGAAACATGATAAGCACCAATTTCTTCATTTTAGGGTATTACAATAATATAGTAGGTCTAACTGGTCTTTACAAAATGTATAAACCCTGCAGGGCAATAAGCTCTTAAATCCTACGATATATGCCTAGTAAAAATATGCACACATGGAGAGAACCTGATAATTACCAGACGTCCAGGGAAATAACTTGACAATTGTATTTAATTGCGTTACCGAGGGGTTGTGAACAGTCGTGAGTTCTTTAAGGCATAACTGTAAGTTCCCAAAACTACCCTTAAGATCTAGACTGATAGACTCATATCGGAGCTCATATATGAGTGTATTTTGAAAAAAAAAATTAGTTTCTAAGGCGTTCACATTTTCATTAAATTAATTTTTCTAATATTCAAAGTTTAGTGTTTATTTCATTTTCTGTAACTATAACCAATAAACCTACAAAACATAATTATTATAGGTATAGTAGTTGTCACATTATTACCTTCTGAAGCGATTTCTGTCATTTTACTAATTTTACAGGAGAGTGTAAAATTAGTAAAATGGCGCTTATCATGTTTCATATACATTGTGTAACTCGTAATTAATTAAAATTAAATTAATTTTAGTACTAAAATTTAATTTACGTAACGTGTATTACGTATATTCAGCTGAATAAGCAATTATTATCTGATTATTAGTAAAAATATTTGATTGGTTTCCTATAAGTAACATCTGTATTAATCGACTCTTACAGTCTACTCTACTAAATAGTTGCACAAAAAATATCGACAAGGCTATTGAATGAAGGTATAAAATATATTTTGAATTAGAAATAAAACATGTTAGTCTGTTAGTCTCATATTGGTCTGTTTTAATATGGCGTTATCATACATTTTCATAAATAAAAGTTATTTATATGAATACTATATATGTTCTAATACACATTTTTCTGGTATTTAAAGCTACATTTGTATAAATTTTGTAGTTAGTATTTCCAAAAGGTGCTGTCATAAATAGGAATAAATTAAATTCGCTCTATAGGAATCATTTATTATTTACATAGCAGTAAACCTTTGCTATAAATTAGATACGGCCAAACAGAGCTAATTCAGTTTTAATTAAAATATGTTGCATCAGAGGGTCGTGTTTCGGATGTACACGTTTATTTAGTTCAGTATTGTTCGTACCGAACGTAATGTATTAAAATATGATTTACTGATTATGGCAACTTAGAGTTTTATCTATTTTTTAGATAATTTTTTTAATGGTTCTGTTTAAAATTGTTCTCGTTATGGTTTTTAAACGTTAACCAGGTTTAAAATGACATCGATCTTTATTTCTAAGCCCACTCTGATGCCATCTTTTTCAAAAATTGAATTATATATTTATAAGAGTCACATTTGTTGAAAAAAATAAATTTTTTTTGAATAGTTTTTTTTAGATATTTGAAATAGTATTTTCTTTGTTCTTTGTGCTATTTTTTATTTCTGACGATGTGACGGACGGGAGAAAATATATACAGGGTGACAATTTTAAAACGAACAGTATTTAATATTGCTTCTACCAATGATAGTATGAAAATTTGGCGAAACACGTCAATTTACATAACAAGGGGGACAATTTTTGAGGCAATTGTTGTCGTGTTACTTTCAATCCCTTCACCCCCAGGGCACCTACCCCTATAATTTTAAATAGCAACCCCTATTTCTTTTACCATTTCTGTATTTCTTATAGAATTCTACATAAACTGCATTATTTTTCTGAGAATTTTATAAGGAATACAAAAATGGTAAAAGAAATAGGGGTTGCCATTTAAAATTTTAGTGGTAGGTGTCCTGGGGGTCAAAGGGTTGAAAGTAACACAACAACAAATACCTCAAAAATTGTCCCCATTGATATGTAAATTGACGTATTTCGCCAAATTTTCATACTATCATCGGTAGAGGTAATATTAGATACTGTTTGTTTTCAAATTGTCACCCTGTATTCTGAAACTTTAACGTAATAATGTCCCTTGGTAAAAATCGCTATGATCAACTATTTTCAAGAAATTTGGAATGGAATTAGTCAATACATGTCATTATTGACAAAAAATAAACATGTTGACTAGATCGTTATTTGACTGAAACGATAAATTTGGGAACTTTTTATTTTTTAAGCTAATCATGAACTGTTCTAGAAAAAAAATACGATAAAACGATTTCTGTTCAATCATTGGCACAAAATCATTTCAAATTTATCATTTCGTACTAGTAACTATCCAGTCAATATGTATATGGTTTGTCAACTTGTACTCACTATTTCCATTCGAAATATCTCGAGAACCATTACTCGTAGCAATATTTACCAAGATACCATTTTTACGTAGAAAATTACGAAAATGTATATTTTTTCACTCGGTAGTGTAATACAGGTACGGACAAAAAGTTATTAAACTTCAAACAGCTAAAAAGGTATGTATGTGGCGCCATCTAGAAGTAAGAGTGATACTAATATCGAAATCGAATTTCTCATATCACAAAACAGCTAGAAACCAATTTTCATCCAAATATCGGGTATTTTTTTTTCCACAATAAGGGGCCGTCCTCTGCCGGAAACACTGCGACCTGTGAGGCCTATTGTGTTTGTCCCCTTTCTATATCTGCACCCATTCTCCTATCCCTGTGCCCTGCACTAACTTATGCAGGTCCTTGATAGGATGGGAGCATAGTTCCTCCGGTTCTAGCCTAGCTTTCCCAAATAAAAAGTGTCGCTTGCGATCCAGAGCCTCGCAGTGACGTATTATGTGCTCCGCTGTTTCAGGATCTTTATCGCAGAGTCTGCAGCAAAGACTTCCTTGATACAGATTGACCTTGTTCAGGTAACACTTGACAGCCATATGTCCTGTCAAGAGGCCTGTTGTAATCCGCAATTTATTCCTGCTAAGCATTAGCAGTTCTTTTGCGGTTTTGGAGCTAGGTCCTTGGATAAAAGCCTTGCTGTGCCTGTGCCCCTGTCTGTTTCTCCAGTGGACATGGACTGCTTTTCCCTGATCCAGAGTTTTAATGCACTACGGGCCATACATTTGGGTATTCCCACTACTGGCTCTGGACCAAGATAAGATGCCGATGATCCTTGCCTAGCTAGCTTATCGGCTTTTTCGTTGCCTTGGATGCCGCTGTGGCCCGGCACCCAGAATAATTTAATTCTGTTCCGTCGAGCCCGAGCTTCCAGTTCACCTAGGCATTCTCGACGATACCTTTGGGCTCATAAGCGCCCCAAGTGCCGCCTGACTGTCTGAGCATATATTGATCAGCTTATCTGAACAAGCTCTTCTATTGTTTTCTCTCGCACATTGTAGAATGGCGAAGATTTCTGTCTGGAATACGGTTGAGTGTTTACCCAAGGAAAAGGATAAACTTACCCTTAGTCTTTCCCCAAATACTCCAGCTCCTGTTCCTTCAGCGGTCTTTGACCCGTCTGTATACCAGGTTAGTCCATCCTGAAGGAATGTTATATCTCTCCACATTCCTCGATCCATTTTGTTCACCTCGAATGGTTTGTGGTAGTGACAAAGAGGGGTCATCTGGTCCGATCTCATTTGGAGTAGAGGTCCCCCGATAGGATTTCCTATCTTTGAGTGTCCTGTTTCTGTCCTATTTCCTAGAGACAAGACACTTTGTTGTCGATAGAGTCCCATTCTTGCCTCCGCCTGGATCACTATGTGAAGAGGCGGAAGGTCCATAAGCGCCTCCATTGATGCAGTGGGCGTTGATTTCATCGCCCCCTGTTATGCTCAGACAAGCAAGTCTTTGCACCTTGCTGAGGCTGAGCATTGTTGTTTGTTGCATTACCTTAGGCCACCATACCAAGGATGCATATGTTACTGAAGGCCTCACCACTCCAGTGTACAGCCAGTGCACCATCTGTGGTCTAAGGCCCCAGATTTTTCCATGAAGGCGTCTGACTACCGCTAGTGTAGTCACTGCCCTCCTTTGTGACATTTTCCAAATGTCGGTTCCAGGTCAGTTTGGTATCAAGCGTGATTCCTAGATACTTGACCTCCCCCGAGAGAGGAATCTCATCACCGCAGAGTCTTAGAGGGCCTAGTCCCTCAAGTATTCTGCGCTTGGTGAAGGGGATTATTACGGTCTTTGTAGGACTGATATTTAGTCCCTCCCATGTCACCCATAATTCCACAATCTTCAAGTCCCTTTGCATTCGCTCCCTTACTGTTTTGTTAAACTTACCTCTGACTGACACGACCAAATCGTCTGCATATCCCAGAGTGTTGAAACCAGCCCTGTTGAGACTATTAAGCAGTCCGTCCACAACGAGATTCCACAGCAGAGGGGAGAGAACTCCCCCCTGCGGGCATCCTCCCGCCACCCGGACTGCAACAGTCTCATTTAGGAGGGTGGTATATGCCACTCGACTTTTGAGCATGCAGTCTATCCACCTGCAGCAGGTCTCCTCTAATTCGAGGTTCCTTGTAGCTCTCGTCAGTGACTGAAATGAGGTGTTATCAAACAATATTTTTATTCAAATATCGGGTTTAGCTCAGAATTTATTTGGAAAAAATCAAAATAAAAAGGGAACTTCTACACCCTTTATCTTCGAAACTAAGCATTTTCGGAAATAAATGTATACGAACTTTTTTACTTATTTTTATGTGCAGAATATGCTGCCGAAATTTCACGAATACAATTCGGACCACCCTCTGTATTGTCTCAACGATAAATTTGACATTTCGAGGGAGGGTAAGCTTTTCGGATCGCACTTTAATATAAATCAAGCTTTTCTCGATCGTCATCCGCCATTTTAATCCATTTTAACACTAATGTGGCGTCAAGAGAGATCCTAAAATGGACGTTAATGCAGCGATGTTAAATTGCAAAAAGTTTAAAAGATTTTAAAAAATCCCTTTTAATAATTGTGTGTAATTAGTAATTTTTTAATTATAAGAGTCTATATTCATTAGACATATTTAGGTTTGAAAGAAATTGTGTACTGATGAGTATGCTTCCTCAGATTCTAATCTCAATGGAGTTTTACATGAATTAAATATTATAATAGTTATAATAAATTAAATACTTTTTTCCATTTCTATGTATTACGTAGTTATTAATTTTATTTAACACATCCAAACGTGTTAGTTTAAAAGTTAGTTTTGTAATTCACTCCATGCTAAATATGTTTCTTGTGTCTTTGTTACGATTAAAATTTAGATTCCGACAAGGGACTTAACTTCATTTAACATAATTAAATCAATTAGGAGATTTGTCTTGTTTGAGATTGTCTATTTTGTCTTCACCTCAAATTATAACAGAGATATTAATGAAGCTTTGTGTGTTCAAGTAAGATAATATATATTTGCTACTGTTGTTGCTTCACACTTATTTAAATTATTCTTTATTAATTTTTTATATTAAAAGTTTTCACACAAAGCTATTACATTTATATGATTATGATTATGTCGCTTATTTTATGATATTTCAAACTTCAATAATTGTAGAGTTTTTTACATTAGATGTTTTTGGTGAATAGGATTCGGTAATTGATTAGGGGATACTTTACTTTTATAGTCAGAGATTACAGTTGAGGGTTGGAACCTTTGGTGTTACACAGCAAAATAAAACACTAAATCACCGCAATACGCCAAAACACTTTTACTTTTACACTGGACGCGCGTTTCGCTAACCATGTTAGCATCATCAGCAGATGATAAATAGAATCAACTCAGTTTTTTATGACTAACATGGTTAGCGAAACGCGAGTCAGAGATACAATAAATCATCTTCAAGAAAATCCCATTACTATTCCGCCACTGTAAGAGAGATCCTACCAAGAGAATGGGAATAGTTGTTTTTTGCCAAGCCTGCGTTAATTCAATGCAGACTCACTTGTCAGCAGTGACTTGCTAATAAACCGTTGCCAACTCCCAGGCAGGATGGCACGGAGGTATATCTGGTACACGGTATTCGAGCTTGAAGAAAACTGGTATATGCAGGTATGGTAAGGCGTTGGAAAAACAGGACGTGAAACCGTTGACTTTTTATTAAAATGTAATATCCAAGGTTAAACTTCAAAATTATGAAAATTACTACCCATTAACGATTACTTAATAAAGGAATGAAAAGCAGAAGCTTTCTGTGCCTTGATTATTTTTAATTTGGCATTTACATTAGAGATGTTTATTTATGTTTTAAAAAAAATTGTTTTGTGATTACCATACATTATACCTCTACTGAATGCACTAGCAATACATTTATTTTATTGCAAATTGAATTATTGTCTGAACATGATCACCACCTTTTTTACCAACACTTCAATTGAAGGTGAAATAAATTCTCTATACAAAATCCTTATGTATTATTTACGTAGCAGTAAAACTTTGCTAATGGTATTTGGTATAGATGTATAAATTGGATACGGCCAAATAAAGCTGATTTAGTTTTAATTAAAATTTATTGCATCACAGAAATCGTGCTTCGAAATTTGCCGGTTTAGTTAGTTCAGTTTTGTTTGCACTGAACAAAATCTATTAAAATACGATTTTGAAACTGTGATCTATTTCTAATATTGGAGGGGTAATGCTTTTATTATCTTTAATTGTTTTACTATATCCATCAGGTATGCAAAATTTACTTCATTAAGAGTTAAGAGAGTTTTGATCAAATCGATCTAAATATACTTATTAAAATATTTATGTAGTATCTCTAATTTCTGAATAATTGCATTTTAGAGCTGGGTTATTTTTTTAAATTGAAATGATAGATCATATTTATACAGGGTAGTCCGAACTGTATTCCGGAAACTTCGGCAACATATTCTGTAGATAAAAATAAGTAAAAAAGTTCGTATAAATGTATGTCCTAAAATGTTTAGTTTCGGAGATACAGGGTGTAGAAGTTTTCTTTTTATTTCGATTTTTTCCAAATTATTTATGAAGTAACGTCAATGTTGTTGGATGAAGTGTTAGTTGTCTGGAGGTTTGTATTTTGAGAAATTTGATTTATATCAAAGTTGACTCCCCTTTGTAGATGGCGACACCTACATGTGTTGTAACTGTTTTGAAGTAATAACTTTTCGTCCGTACTTGTATAAGGCTTTACTAACTGAAAAATATACATTTCGCGACTTTCTACGTAAAAAAAATAAAAAAAATGTCTCTTTGTAAAATCGCTACGAGCAACCGTTTCTCCAGATATTTAAAATGGAAATAATAGTCAATATTTTGTCATTGTATTGACCAAAGAGCGCATTGAAGATATAGTTGTTTTGACTGAAATAATAGAATTTTTTATTTTTAAATTGAACATAATTTTTTCTGCGAAAAATAATGATTAAACAGTTTCTGTGGAACTTTTGGCACAAAAGTTTCAAATTTATGATTTCAGTCTAATAACTATTTAGTCAACATATTTAATTTATGTCAATGATGACAGGTATTGATAATTTGATTCCAAATATCTCAAGAACTACATTACCGTAGCGATTTTGCCAAGAGACTTTTTTTATGTAGAAAAAGTCGTAAATGTATATTTTTACTCGGTAGTGTTATACAGGTATGGACAAAAGTTACTCTTCAAACCCTGTTGTGCTTCGTTCAGTTACTGTTGCCACTTTTGTTCCGTTTGAAAAAATTGAGATAACGATTAAAATTCGATTTTGATATCTTATAACGGGCCCGGACAAGACACGGAAATCATTAGACTATCAAATCTATTTCCAAGGCTCCTTGATTAAAAATTAGTGTTTTTTAACACATCCATGGCACTCTATAATAGATAGAAATTTAAAATAAGATTTTTAAGCTTAAAAATGTCAAAAGTTGACATATTATGATATATTATTCTATTCAGAGTGTCATTTCTATCGAATAATGTAAAAACATACCGGGGTGTCATTTAATAATCAAAAGTTGTAGTCGTTTCCGGTGGAAACTGATGAGCCAAAAACAATTGAATAAATCTATTCCAATTGCCATGTGCATCTGCTGGAAATCGTTTTTTGTCAAAAATAAATAAAAGAAGTTATAGCGGTGGACCACTTTGAGACGCACCCAGTAAAATGACAGCAACCCATTTCTTAGTCATCGCTGACGCTGATTTTTTCGATTATACGGTAGCTATCCAGTACGTAATGAATTTTATTAGATTACTACGTTCACTAAGATCTAAAATAGTAATTTTAGTGTAACAAAATGTTGATTGCTACAAGTAATAACGTTGTATATTCAGTTTACAGCTGGATACTATCTACCAACACCATATAAACATGACAAACACGTTCTATGGTTGCATCTCTATAATATGAAAGATATTATTACTCTAATTTCCAGGAATTCTATGAAATTTTGACAGATGGGTGACAAATAAAATTTCTGATAGGTGAATTTTTCAGCCAAGAGAATTACTGGAAATCTATTCAAGGTAGTTACGCCGTTACGCCGTTCTTAGGATAGTGTGGATACCTAAATCTATCGAGGCGACGCGGCTTTTTTTTTATGGCGCAGAAGAGGTCAAGAATTGTACAGTAAAACTTTACGTACTTCCTAATGTATAACCATATGCGAAAATGTCAAAAAATTGACATATTATATGTCATTCTATTGAGGTGCATCCACACTATCCTAAAAACGGCGTATCGGCTTAACGGCGTAACGACCTTGATCGATTTCCAGTAATTCTATTGGCTGAAACTTTCATCTGTCAGAAATTTAATCTGTCAAATTCATCTGACAGATGAATTTTTCAGCCAATAGGATTACTGGAAATCGTTTCAAGATCGTTACGCCGTTACGCCGATACGCCGTTTTAGGATAGTGTGGATACACTCAATAGAATGATTTAATGTCAATTTTTGACATTTTCTCATATGGTAACATGCGGTTCATAATGACAATTTGACTCGAAAATACCATGTGTGGTACCAAATTATTAGTAAAAAATGCGTTTTCCAAATTATACTTCAACGGGCCTCCCTTGTTCCGTTTGGAAAAATTGGGGAATATAATTAAAAAGAAATACGATTTGGGCATCTTATAACAGGCCCCGACAAGACACAAGTGTTAGATGATCAATCTATTTTTCCAAGGCTTCTTGATTAAAAAATTAGTGTTTTAATACAGCCATGGCACTCTGAAATTTAAAAAACAATTTGTTTAAAGCGAGAATGTCAAAAGTTGACATATGATATATCATTCGATTCAGAGTGTCATTTTTCTATCAAATAATGTAAAATATACCGGGGTGTCATTTCCAAAATCAAAGTTGTAGTCATTTTCGGTGAAACAGGAGAGTGACCAAAACAATTAGATAAATAAATCATTCCCAATTTATATATACTTACATACCAAATTTCGTTTTTTATCTAAAAAAATTAAAAGTTATAGCGGAGGCCACTTTTGAGACGCACCAGTATAAAATGACAGCAATCTTCATTTCATGCACGCTGACGCCGTTTTTTCTCGATTATATGGTTGTTAATTAGTACAATGATTAATTTTATTACATGCCGTTCAGTTAGATCTAAAATAGTAATTTTAGTTAACAAAAATATTGTGCAACAATTACTGGTTATATATTCAGTTTACGGTTGGATGCTATCTACCAACACCCTATAAATATGACAAACACGTTCTATGGTTGCATCTCTATATTATGTTCTATCTTCTATCTATGTTTACTTATGCATTCAGAAGCAATTTGGTATTGGTAGTATAATATTATTAATATTCATTAATCGCAATATGAATGAGAATAGTGCTTTCTTTTAATCACAATTCTAATAAATTGAACTTGAAAGTATATGTGTCCCAGAAAAGTAGGTGGTTCCCAGACTATACAAATAGAGAATTCCCAGAAGTTCATGCTTTTAAACCTACTCTTTTTTTACTACTTTACTGCTATATGAATTTTATTTAGAAATTTAAATGATTACATTACACTTTTAAACATTTTCTTTACAGTTTCATCAAAACTCAACTCGCCAGATTAGACTTTAATTATTTATATATCTTGGCGACGGGGGTTCGTTATAATTATTTTGTTGGTGTCGAACCATAAACTTTATATAAAACTAAAATATAAAAAAAAAAAACACTTTATTAATAAACTTTACGTTTCCGTGACAAATCAAATCATATTTTTTCTACCTACTGTCCCTCACTCTTTTTTATAATGGACTCGTCCAAGCGGTCCGAGAGGGACCCTATAATAATAATAGTTCTCTGTTCCAATTTTGCAATAAAACTTTGTGAAACAATCTTAAAGAATACTTTCTACCTATTTTGATTTTTTCGTCTGAATTAATCTCTTAATATTCTAAATAGGCCGCTTTGCGTAGATAAGTATACACAGCGGCTTTTGCCATGATTCAAGAAGCAAATTACCTTTCGTCAGAATCGATCGTCGTGTCAAAAAGTTGTACGAGTATCTAAAGTTTTTTTTATCTAAATCGATCACCGTGTCAAAAAAATTGGCACGATTCCTAAAAATTTAATTTTGATGCTATGATTTTTGTTGTAAAAGTACCTAATGATGTTTTTCATCTAAATCCGATCCAGAGGCGACGCGAAGGGTCAAAAAATTGTACGAGTAAAAAACTTTGGGTACTTCTCTATATGTATAACCACTTATGCGAAAATGTCAAAAATTGACATAATATATGTCATTCTATTGAGGGTGCATCCACACTATCCTAAAACGGCGTATCGGCGTATCGACCTTGAATCGATTTCCAGTAATTCTATTGGCTGAAATTTTGACAGCTCAATTTGATAGATAAAATTTGTGACAGATGAATTTTTCAGCCAATATAATTACTGGAAATCTATTCCAAGGAATCGTTACATATTACGCCAGTACGCTCGATGAATGCAAATGACATATAATCGAATTTTGTTTTTTTTTTTTATTTTTAAAATGTTTTCCGTTTAAATCGATCATCGTGTCGAAAAATTGTACGATTACCTAAAATTTATTTCGGTACTATGATTTCATTGTAGTAATTACCTAAATTTTTGTCTAAATCTATCGTCGTTTCAAAGAATTGTACGTTTACCTAAAAATTTATTTCGTGCTATGATTACGTTATACAAGTACCTAAAGATTTTTTCATCTAAATCGATCGACGGGTCAAAAAATTGGCCACTAGTACCTAAAGATTTATTTCGGTGGTATGATTTCATTGTCCAAGTAATTACATCAAAGTAATTACGATCATCGTATGTATGATAGTGACTGTACGATAAGGCCGTTTTGTATGATATTTCTCCCCACAGGAAAAGTTTACACAAAAGGTACCGTATGATCGAAAAAAAAAGCGGCGTCCAGTTGGCTTGAAGCCAACGATCGATGACATTCCCCCATATAATTTTACATATAAAATGACAGCAATTTTCATTTTCATTGCCATCGCTGACGCCGTTTTTTCGATCGCAAATATTTATGATTACTACTATCATATGATATTCAGTTTATTCACAATAATTAATTTTATTGCATTATTTCGTTCAGTGAGATCTAAAATAGTAATTTCAATGAAACAAAAAATTTTGACGGCTACACGTATTCTTTAAACTGTGGCTACACGCTACAGTAATACGTATATTCAGTTTACTTTTAACTTTTTTCTTTTAAAGTATAAAGATAATATACGGGGTTCCATCATCACTTAGTAAACACTTACAAAATCTACTAAACGAAATTGATAATGGAAATTGTAAGCAGTTGTCAACTTATTACAAAATTTAATTTTAAAGAATTTCAGATAAAAACAACTTTCGTACAGATGACGTTTATAAGACAGAATATATCCAATACTCTAACAAGCGAAAGTACCATGTATTCGCTATAGCAGAAATGCACCGTTTTTTACTTCTGCACTGTCATCAATTACCGAGTCAAAAGGTCCGTTCATTGAATTCTAATGTTGAGAATTAAGCGGCAACGTCGTGGGTCTGGCGAAAACGAATAAACCTCTATTTTTATATAAATGGGACAAATTAAACGGTCCAACATCAGGGCCTGAAGGCATCGCATGAACATTTTTCGTCCGATATTCCCCGGGTCTGACGGCCTATCTTCAACGTACCGGGTCTGGCTCCGTCGATTTAATAAATATATATATATATATATATATATATATATATATATATATATATATATATATATATATATATATATATATATATATATATATATATATATATATATCTCTTTCATATATATATATATATCATTTTCTATATTTATAATGTTCTGTCGGTTTACTGCCTGCATGAAGTGTAATAAACGATAGCATTTTTATGCCAATCTGTTTAAAAATATCCAGACTTTATTTCATTGAAAAAAGCAGGTTTTATTTTATTTTTTTGGGAATCTGTTTCGAGATATTCAGATGTAAAGCGGCCCATACATTATCAAACAAATTGCGCAACAAAGCGATCCACCAACGTTTAGTTTCCACAACTGCATGCACTTAATAGTGCTGATCAAACTTTTATTAAAGAAATTTTTTTTTTTTTTTTTTTTTTTTTTTTTTTTTTTTTTTTTTTTGTATTATTTTCATATATACCCTAGATGATGTCAATGATAAAAACGAAAATAAAACAAATAATTTGGATGAAAACTAAATGACTAAATATTGAACAACGGCTGACTACAAACTGTAAACGCTCGGTAATAGCATGAAAAAGGTGATCGAAATTCGAAAAAAATAATTATTTTAGTTATTAATGATAAGTTAAATCATGTCTGCAATGAATGGCGTTGCTATAGGTGTGTTTAGTTGCATTCATTTTCTTCAACGAAACGTCAAAGATTATGGATTATAATCGGAAAAATGTCTAAAATTTAAAAAAATTTTATTTAAAATTATAAATTGTTGTTGTTCTTGTACTCCTTTTACGTTTATATTATTGTTTTGGTTGAAAATGGCTCAGCAAGCTGCAAGTATGCATTACAAAAACATATTCATTTCCATATGTTACTTTTTTGCTTCAAGTTGAGCGTTCAGAAAATTTCATTAAATTTGTGACATTTTTATTATACTTAGATTTAGTTGCGCATTTCGAAGAATTCAGTATATTGTCTATAGACGTTTTACTTAGTAAACATTGGGCTTTTATACGGTAAAATAAAATACTGCAACTTTTTGCGACTGCTGATAAAATGAAAAACTTGTAGTTTCCTCTAATTTGCCAATCATTGATATACTAATGCGAGGTGTAAACCGCGATGGCATTGTTGTGCACAAAGCGATCGCATTAGTGCCAGTAGCAGTATAGCACAATTTGGCATTAGTAGCGACTTCAGTGGTATGGGCATTGCTCGCGGATCAGTCGTAGCATTAGTAGTATTAGTTGCGATATTACTGGCATTAGTGGCATTGACCGTCGAAACACTGGGACAGTGATTTTTCTTTCTTTTTTAGAATCGACAAATTATCCTTTATTTTGTTCATATTATTTCCTCTTTAATTGAAATAATTTATATAGCACATAAAAATTTCGATCAACTATCTGTATCAAATACCCCACTGTGCGCCTGTTGCACAAAAGAATTCAAACATTCTTGAAACTTATCAAACAATTGCGCAAAGCATCAAACGTTACCATACATTGGCAACTCGTCACGCAACAGCCTGTGTTTCGCAATTGGATTGATAATGTATGGGCCGCTTAAGAGAGATATTTATTTGTAAGAAGATATAATGGCCAGCGAGGGTTCTGGACCTGTAACCAAGGGGCATTAGGGGAAGATCACTTTGTATGTTGGGTTAGGTTTACGTCATGACTCGACGTCATTTGTAAAAGTAAAATTAGTGAAATAATTTAAAAAATTACTACAAAATGTGTTTGGAAGTATAAGAAGATATATTCAGAGAGCTATAAACAAGATTGAACGAAAAATAAATTAGTTCGCTAGGGAGGGTGGTAACTCTTTCGAGTATGTAGAGCATTAGAAACTACTAGTTTGTAAAAGTTGATTTGTTTTATAATTACTACGATTAATATTACGCATATTATTAGATTAGATTAGACATTGATATTTCAAATTCACAATAAAAGAGTTAAAAGTAATATCTCTAAATTGCTGACCTGGATATTATTTATTTGAATCTTCTAATTAGCTAGATTTTCCTTATTCAATGTTAATTAGCGCTGATCAATATTGTTGCAATGAATATAATCAGATTAAGTAATTTAAAAAACCAAGTCAGACCTGAAATTATTCTAAATAACAATAAAATTGTTTTGTTATTGTTAAGTACAGCAAAAAAATATCAAGTGCGGCACATCATTGTACTCAGGAGACGAGTTCTTTTAAACGGAAATAAAAATTGTAGGTCCGTATTTAAAGAAATAGTTGGCTCTGTGTCTGATGATCAGATAATTTGAAGACCTAAAGATACTACTACATATAGCCCCATTAAAGTTGCTATGAGCATGTGCAATTATTTTTTTTATTTTCTAAAAAGTAACACAGAAAAAAATACAATTAAAAATCAAAAAACTCAGCAATCCTTGACATTTAAAAAAATGATGGCATCTTGGTGAACATCCCAGTGAGCAACTTTGCTCCAATTTAACCATCTTCATTATCTATTACGGTTTCGAGACCACCAATACTCGTACCTCAAATTTGCAGCACTCTGTATATTATGTACTATCATGTAACTTTACAAGGTTGTCACATAAATCTTAGCCAGATTGTTGACAAAACGGGAATCATTTTAAATTTGATAATAAAAATGAAAAATAAAAATATGTTTTAATAGCTATCTTAAAACTTTAGATTATAGAGTTAAGCATTATTTTTTTAAATAAAATTTAATAACTTTGCATTCAGAATCCCTTTATTTCCACAAAATATTAAAGTTAAAGAAAAACTTTAAACATAGAAGAGCTGAAATTCTAAATACTCAAAAGAATTTTATAAACCTTTTAGTGCTTGTTCTCTTCAAGTACTAAAGAAGCTTTTCTTCTATTATACCATCTTAAAAATAATTTAAAGATATTATAGCTGTCTATTTATTTTTGTAACTTTGAATTATTTCAAGCCTTATAATTTAGAACTTTGGATTTTATTTCTCTAATTAACTTTAAGGATATTACCTAATTAAAAAGCAAGCTATTTTTTTCTGAGTCGTTGGAAAACTATATTTGAACAGAATCATTCTTTGGTGTTGTAAAGTGGTCAGTTAAGTATTTTTTAAGTTCTACGAAGAATACTGAAGGCTAAGAAAAATACTATTTTTTTGATACTTTTATAACATGTCTTATTGATAATAACCCATCAGAAAAAAAGAAATTGACTCAATGCTTACGCATAATTATATACAAATTTCTACTTAGCGTTCATTAATCTTTATTAATTAAACGTTTACCCTAAGCCGTAGGGTACAAGTTTAATTATCAATTCATTATTTTTAAAGAACTAACGGTTTAATTAATAATAAAGCCATAAATCCACAAGAGTGAAATGTTTAACTAGAAGTCCAATTTAGTGCAGAGAAGAGGGATTATTAAGGCTGGGATAAGATGGTGAGGGCTAACATTTCTTTCATCTTTTTAAAAAGATGATTCCATAAAATTAATGGGAATTCAGAGTAATTTAAAAAGAAACTTTGCCAGGATTTAATTAATTTAAAGGTTTCCTAGACCATATTTATATTTCATTCATTTTGCTTGACGTTTAAGCTATACACATATTTATGACAGGCCATTATTTTTCGTTCAAAAATTTTATATATTTTTTTTCTCAAAAACGGTCAATGTTAGGTATGGGGTGTTTGATATCAAAATTTATAAAATTTTACAGAGAATTTAAATATGTAATAAAAATAAGGGTACCCATTTAAAATAAGAAAGTTGCTATGAACTGCCGGTATTTCCGGAAGTGTCGCCATATTGAAAATATTTTTAATCGATAGATCTCGTTGGGAAACTATGATGTGCAAAAAATCTCTGTGCTAGATGTTGTAGTTCTCTAGAAACTTCTAATGCACCCTCAACCTGGGACACCCTGTATAAAATAGCAAATTTTCAGTAGTGACCCTAATTAAGTACTTCTTGGGTACTGACAAAATATGACATTGTGTAATAAATAAATTTTCCACAAATTATCCCGCTTTTAACACTTAACCACATTTATGTTTGGTGAGATTTTTTTTAATATTAATATCATTAATAATTAGAGTTATTCTTAGAGTTATATTTTTATATCCAGTTTTAATATGATGGTTTTTTTATCATCTTATTTCGTTATTATCAAATGAGTGGACAAACAAGAAAATATTTTTAAAAATTGTATAACCGTTTCAGGACATAACGACATGTAAAAAAATACAGAACTAAATAGATGAAAAAATCAAAATAAATGGGCTGAGAGTCTAAATACTCCAAAGAATTGTATCAACCTCCTAGTGTTTGTTCTCTCCAAGTACTAAAGAAGCTCTTTGTTTATAATACTATCTTAAAAACAATTTAAAGATATAATAAATGTCTATTTATTTTTGTATAACTTTGAATAATTTTAATTAAAAAATTAAGTAAAAAATAAGCCTTATGTTTTATAACTTTTGTCTATATAAATCTCTATCTTATTAAAACGCTTATACAGGGTGATTTAAAATAAGTGCATATATTTTCACGGCTGGTAGATCTCGAGAAAAGAAACATATTTTCTCTTTGCCATTTTTCAAATAAACCGAACTATTTTACTTTAAAAAAATTCGAAAAAAAATATTTTTCGCTTATATTTTGAGAACCAGTGTAACTTTTCTAGTTTTTTTTGTAAATCCTACTACCTATGTTTCCATATCATAAAGATATTAAGTTTTTTAACTAAAAATTAAAAAAAAAATCCAAATTTTATTTTTTTTGCGAAAAAAACTTCATAGACGTATTTCTGGGGTTAGAATATACAACCCCTAAAAATATTTGCCGCTTAACTTTCGTTTAGCTGAAATCTGCTATATAAAAAATGACTTTATATATGCGTTCTAGAAGGCGTTAGGAGTACAAATATACAAAAATTTTCCTGCGGAAATGCGTCATTTTCATTTTTCGGACTTTAGTATAACCGAAATCTGTTACATCAAAACTAGTCTTCCAGGTATGTTTTAGATATTTTTCTAAACATAAAAACACAAAAAAGTGGCTGCGGAATTTTTTTTTATTTTACTTAAAAAAATGTTTTGACTTTAGAATAGCCGAAATCAGTTACATGAAAAATGAACTTATATTTGTTTTATACGAGTCTTTAGGAGCAAAGAAATACGAAAATATTCCTGCGGAAATGTGTCAATGTCATTTTGTGCACTTTGTTTTTCATACATTTTTCAGTTTAGAAGCTTACGGGACCCGGAAGCGAGTAGGGGTGCTGGGTGGGGTAAAACATTTTCGGAGGAATAACAATTCTTGTAGAATAGATAATATAAGTTCTTGTAAACTATAAGTACCTCGGAATGTTGCAGTTATTCTTGTTTTTTATTAAAGCTTTACGTAAATAGGGCTGATTCAAAACAAAAAATCATTGGATCATGCAGTTTTCTTGTATATTTTAATAATTAACTGTGATTTTGCAAAAATATTAAATTGGTTAGCATTTTAGACACTTTTAAATGATTTTTTTGGTTCAAAAGTGCTTCATCCAAGGATTTTTTTCTTTTAAACTGTTCTATAAGCATAGGACTTTCTGCCAAAAAAAATTGCTAAATTCGTGGGTGCTTATACTTTACAAGACCCCATAATATAATAAGGAACAAATGGAAAATGAAAATCAAGCATTTCCGCAGGAAATTTGTTATTTTCCTGAGTTTGTAAACGGTTCTTAAAGGCAAAAATATATTTATTATTCATATAACTGATTTCAGCTATTCTAAAGTCTATTAAATTTCCTGGATACTGTTTATTTCCACAGGAAATTTTTTATTTTCCTCAATTCGTGAATGCTTCTAAAAGGCAAAAATATATTTATTTTTTATATAACTTATTTCAGCTATTCTAAAGTTTAATAAATTTCCTTACAAAATGAAAACAGCTTATTTCCGCAGGAAAATTTTTGTGTTTAGAAAAATATTAAAAATAAAACGCAAAATGTCTTTTTTTATGGCAGATTTCAGTTATTCTAAAGTGCGAAATTTGGAAATTACGCATTTCCGCAGAAAAATTTGTGTTTTTCGTGGTTCACAGTAGCTTTTTAAAGACTCATCCTGTATAATATAGGATATTTTCCAAATAACTTCAAGAATATTAATTATTGAGCAGGCTATCTTTTTTCTGAGTAGTAGAAAAACTATATTTGAATTAATATATAGAATTTTGTCGTTTTGCTCTTTTTATAAGATGTTTTCTTATTGATAATAACCCATCAGAAAATAATTAAAAAGTGTCCCAATGCTTAAGCATAATTATTTACAAATTTCTACTTAGCATTCATTAATCTTTGTCGCCTGAGCTGTGGGGCAAAAGTTTAATTATCAATTAATTATTTTTAAAGAACTTTTGGCTTTAATTAATAATAAAGCCATAAATCTACGAGAGTTTTTTAACTAGAAGTCAACTTTATTGAAGAGGCGAGGGATTATTAAGACCAGGATAAGATGGTTAGGCTAACATTTCTTTCATCTTTTCAAAAGGATTTTTTCATAAAATTAATGGGAATCCAGAGTAATTTAAAAAAAAACATTACCTGGATTTAATTAATTTAGAGATGTTTTCTAAATCATATTTATATTTAATTATGTTATATAAAATTTTAAAGAGCTCAGCAGTGTTTAAGTGTAAACGTATATAAATATTGAACACTGCGAGTGTTTTTGCTCTGCATCCGAAATTATATATACCAATTTTTTTTTAAAATATAAACTTTTAGAAAATTATTCAAAATTTTATTACAAATAATTGTAATAAAATGTGAGGTGAGTGGTGAGGTGTTTCTTTATATAAAATTGATTAATGATTAGCGAACTTCTATTTCCATATCCACTTAAATATGATGGTTCTTTCACATCTTCTCATTATTATAAAATAAGTGAACACACAAGAAAAGATATTAATTTGTAAAAAATATATACCGGATTTCAGACAATTTTCTGTTTTTAATTAATAAATTTGGTAAAAAATATAGAACCAAAAAATGATAAATTCAAAATTAGAGTATAATATTAAACAAAGTTTAACAATAAATAATGAATATTTTTAAATTTGCTAAATTTGGTTTAGCTGTGATATATTTTTATTTTTTTATAATATCTCTATATTATTAATTACTGCATTTTATTATACTAATATATTTTTGTTTGTTTCAGAATGTGTACAATGTTCTTACCCAAATTGTCCAGTTTTATATCAGCAATGCTTTTTGCGGTACATCCAATACACACAGAAGCAGTAAGTATAGTTATTTAGTTTTAGGGAAAGTCGCCTGCTTTAAGACGTTTAGCGATAATAAAATAAAATTAATGTTAAAAAGAAAAATGCCATTCCTAAGACAGTCCCTTCTAAAATTCAGTAATACAAAATTCAACATAAAAGAAAAATATAGACAAAAGCCCTTAAGAAGAATTATTGTACGTTCCCAAAAATATATCCGTTTCGAGAACTTGGCAAAGGCTTAACAGTCTTTTTGTATTTTTATACTTTTAACGGTACATTTTTTATTGGTTAACATTTAACACTCGATAAGTTGCTAAAGTTATATTTTCTCTGTCAGTGTATTTATTTCTGCGCTGATTTAAGATATACATACTTGTTCTGTAATATAAAATTATGTGGTGTTTTCTCTTGATATATTTTTCTGATGACCCTTAACTAATTTGTAATGATCCACTAGTCTCGCGAAAATTGGCTAAAAAGAAAGAAATTAGTAATAAATTGTCATTTAATACGTCTAGATTTCAGAGCGCCTAGAAAATGTCTAATTGTGTTTTAAATCCTATTATTAAGTGTGATACGAGTATATAGGGTGATTCACGGTGATGGCACGTTAGACATTTATGGAGAACCGATGATTTGAACAGGATTTTTTTTTGAAAATTTGGATTGATCGACAGCAAAACAACGAAACGAAAATTGCCCTGATGGAAAAATTCCCGAAATTATAATTCCCCTAAGAACATTTTAGCGAACCAAAAACTTGCCCTAAAAATACAATAATTTTTATCTTATTATCACTGTCAGGTCATTGGCATTGTCATCCCTGTTAATTTTTGGAATATTTTATTTATTGTGCCTATCATCATCCTGCATAAACACGTAGAATGGAAGTCGAATTTGTTATCATTGAACAGGGAAAACAGAAACTGTTAGTCCACAGTTATTTGTATCAAAAAGACACGAATGAAGAAACATCTTTTGTTTTTGTTTAGTTTGGTTTTTATTAAATGGACCGTGAGTTTAAATGCCTTGTATTAATGCCCTCAATTAACTGAATAATTACTAAAAATATATTAATTAAAAAAATGTATTTTTGTATAAAAAACAATGTTATTAAAATAAGCTAGATAAGTGTATTTTAATTGATTATTGTCTTTGCTTCTGGAATGAAAATTGTCTTTGTTTTCAGTTGATCTAATCCAACGCGAATAAATTCCTGATTTTTTGGTGATTTTCAGATTTTTTCTGTATGTATATTATATTTTCTTGTATGTATTTACAAGATGTGAATATTGTATTTTTTTTCCTTATTAAGAACACTTTACCATCATTTTTAAATTTATTTTATATGGGCGTATGTATACTATTCGTTCGGAAATAAATTTATTATTATTATAACAAAAAGGCCTATTCTATTAAACAACTAAAAGAAATTATTTATTAGAATTTACGCACAATTTATCTTCAGAACGTTTCATCAATGTCTCCGTTTAAGTGTTAATACAAAAACACTATTAAAAAATTAAAGACTTTACATTTATTGACCAAATAAAGTAAGTGATTTTCTTTAAATTGCTCTCCTGAAAAGTAGCAAAAATCGTCGCCTTTTCGTCATAAAGCCGACGAATATGGTTTAATTTAAAACAACGCACATTGCAGCTGTTTTATAAGAAACGGAATTTCTTTTCCTCCCTCTGTGATATCTAATTGTTTGCTTTAGACACATAGAATATATCAACTTTTCTTAACATATAACTAAAATCTGAACTTTAAATATGCTCAATTTATTATTTTACCGATTATTACTCAGGATCATGTTTCTGTCAATTTTACACGTTTATTTTTTTTTTAACTCGAAATCTATTAGAGATGCATGTAATAATAAAAAAACATTATGAGATATGAAACTAGTTTTCAAAAATGAACACCGTATGGTCGAAAAAAAAGGTGCGTCAGCGATAGCTGTAAGATGAAGATCGTGCTTCGCTGCTTTCGCCGTGAATCACCCTATACAGTCTGTTGTATCTCCGACTGGGACATAGGAAATCCAATGTAAATTTTAAAAACGATGAATAAGTTTTCCCCATTTTATTTTACACAAAAAATATTTAAAACTTTTTTTAAGAACTCCTTAAAATGAAGCAAATTGCTCGTTTTGAATGCTAATTCGTTCTTGAGTTATGACAGATACAAAAATACTGAATTTATCAAAAAAATAATACGGTCCTGATTAGAATATCAAACATGCTACCTTCCAATTCAATCTTCTAATGTCAAATTGACTTTATTTTTGCCAAAAATAATTTTAAAACATCATTTTTAAAAAAATGTTCATATCATATTGACTTTATACGTGCTGAATATAATTTGTAAATATGAATAACACCACTAAAGAAAAAAAAAATGGTTTAGTGGTATTATGGACGAAAAAGTGTACAAGCTGTAAGGGATTTATTTTCGGTACATTTCCCATATATGCCAGACCAGATATTGAAGATTATAAATGTAAGTGAAGAATAATTCCAACGCGAATAGTTATTAAAAACTGTAAATATAAAATGACGAAAAAGACCAAGAATTATTGGTCGGGGGTGAAGAACGTAGGGAAAAATTCGCCATTTTTTCATGTTATAAAATACTTAATTTTGTGAATTTTTTAGTGTTTAATAAATAAAGTTTCTTTTTTGGGGCAATGTGTTTACTTATCTACGAATCTATATTTACAGTTGACTTTTTGTAACTTTTCATAGGGAATATAACTGAGAATATGCTAGACAGATCTCTGTAGAGGAAAGTTACAATGGATTTATCATATTGTGATATAACTTGTGATTGTTATATTTATTTGATCAGGACCGTATTATTTTTGCAAAATTTAGTATTTTTGTATCACTCATATCTCAAGAACGAATTCGTATAAACCATGCAAAATGAATAATTTACTTCATTTTAAGAGTCCATTTCATTAGTCCGAAAAAGTTCGAAAATAAGCGTTTGGCATTTAACGTTTTATGTAAAAGTGATTAATTAGTTTACACAAATGAAGAAGGAAATTAAAGATAAAGGATTATACTATATTCGTATTGTAGCACATTTTTCGACAACTTCTTTAATTTTTAAGATTTTGATAGTCAAACATCAACAAAATATTTCTTATGTTTGGACTAAATTTTCTCGAAAGTAAAGACATAATTTAAAATTCCGTTACAATATGGAAATAGATTGAAGTTTTGTGATTACAGTGATATATAATTTAGATGGTTTTGTAACAAATTGCTCGCTATTTTATGGCAAATGCTGAAGCTCAGCAAAACTTAATCAAAGCACGTGTGTTTGGAATTTTGGATGTGGCCTAACATGACAGGATCGGGCTAAGCCTTAGGCACATTTTTGAAATATAATATTATATATAAATATATATTTCCTTCGGCCACACACCCGCTTTACCCGACCCCTCAGAGCGACCCGAAAGTACCGGGTAATAGACTCTTAAGGAGTTCTTTAAAAAAAATCCTAATAAATTTTTCTGTAGAATAAAATGGGGAAAACTTATTCATCGTTTTTAAATTTACATGGGATTCCTATGTCCAGGTCGGCGATGCAACACACGGTATATTTTTATCAATAGAACCTATACCAACAATTGATTACTAAAAGAATGATTGCCCTGGAACTCGTCTTTAAAAATATAGTAGAAGCGACAGAAAATAAGGGTTTTGTTCTCTTACCTGGAGACCTTTTTCTTACTTTATACTCTATTCGTATTGTTGTTGTCAAGTTAGATCTAATTTGAGGTTTATAGAAAGGTTACCTCTATTGTCTTTACAACCGGAAATAGAAAAACCACAAATACATTTTAGTTAGTTCTTTATTGTTTTAGTTTAGAAAGACAAACTGAAATTGAAATAAAATTAGTACTTTAGTCGGGTAAAGAGGTCTATCTATAAATTAGATTGAATCGATTCCGCACTTACTCACGCAGAATGGAATTCTTACAAAAGGATGTAATATTTTAGGCACGTTTTTTGAAATTCTTTTTGTGTATTTCTCTGCCACCGTATGCAGTAAATCAATAATAAAAGATAGGTCATAACATGAAAAATATAGTTGCATATAGCACCTAGAAAATAAATTTACAGCAGTATAGTTATTGAAACTAATATTTTATATTTTTATAGAAGGTTCTCAAATACATTTATCCACGTGTAGAATATTTATGACAAACTTAAATATATTTCAAATAGAATTCAAAATGCAAATGTATTTTTTCAAATGTATACCAGTTCACAACATACGACACGGAGTATTGTAGCTAAACGATTAGATTTTTACTAATTATAAGTTTTCGGTTCGTTGAAGGACTCTTAGAGCTACAATTTAAAAATAATTTTACAAGATACAGAGTGGTTCAAGTAAAAAATATTTTAGTTGTGTTTTTTAAATGAGCCACCCTATAATATTTTATTTTTAGATTCTACGATTGAACTAAACGTAAATTTGATTAAGGTTTATCACACTTAACATTACAACCTTACCGTTTTTGAAATATTTTCTGTTTTGTGAAATTGCATTAAAAAATTTAAAGCTTTATTTCTCCGCATTTCCTGCGGAGTGTCCAAAAATTTATATTAAATAATTACTAGCGTTAAATGGCAATAACTTGTTTAATTTAAATGGAACACTTTGTATATGTTACGTGAATCAGATGCACAATTTAATTGTCTATCAAATTGTGTTATACCATTTTTACCTATCTTTTCAAGTTTTCGTAGAAAATGCATTTTCTTATAATTTAGACTTCATTTATCACTATTATACCCATGGAATATTGAAATTTTCGATTTTTTTTAAAGCAACATATGTATAAAATGTACATGGTGGTAAAAATAATAATATTGCCAGCTCATTTGTTTACAAAAAGAAAACTATTTAAATCTTTGTAAAAGAGTGTACCAATAATTATTACTAATTATAAATATACCACCATTATTTCCGCCCAAAAATTAGTTAAATACATCCTTACTTGTTTTAATTAATAAATTATTCTAAATAAATGTGGATTTGGCTCAGAAATCAATACAATAATAAGTTATCAAAATGAACGTGCCTGTGTTGTAAGCATTCGTCAAAAAATTAAATAAAATTTATAAATTGTTACGTCTTCTTACCACACTGTCTAATACACATACAAAATTCAGTTTTTTACTATTACTAATCAACATAAACAGTCAATGAATGCAGTTTGAATACTGGGATCATATTAATTGATCGAATTTAACTAAAAATATTTAAACATTTTTTTTTAAATAAGCGAACTAATATCGACAATATTAGCATCTGTACTCTTTGAAAATTTGTTACATCTTTAAAAATAATCTAAAATGTCAATATTCCAAGGGTATAGTAATAAATGAGGTCTAAATTACATATAAGATAATGCATTTTCTACAAAAACTTGAAGAGATAGTAAAAAATGTTACCATAAAATTTGATAGACAATTAAATTGTGCATCCGATTCTCTTAAAATATACAGGATGTTCCATTTAAATTAAAGAAGTTATTGCCTATTAATGCTTTAAAAAAAGCTAGAAATTATTTAAAATAATTTTTTTGACACGCTGTATGAAGTAGTAATATTTTTATTATTGCAAAACAATATCTGATCAATAAATAAACTTCAGTAAATATTTAGTCTTAAAAACTTCGATACCCTTGAAGAAATGAAGCATTAAAACTTTTACTGCAATTTCATAAAATTGAAAATATTTCAAAAACGGTAAGGTTTAAGTGTGATAAACCTTAATCAAATTTACCTTCATTTCAATCGTAGAATCTGAAAATGAAATACTTTACAGAGTATTCCGTTTAAAAAAATACAACTATAATATTTTTTACTTTCTTGGGACACTCTGTATCTTGTAAAAATATTTTTAAATTGTAGCTGTAACAGTCCTTCAACATACCCAAAACTTACAATTTGTAAAAATCTAATCGTTTAGCTACAATACTCTATATATGCTCAATTGCTGTATATGTATTTGTTTAAATTTTATAGATATAGCATTAATAAAAACATGTAATTTTATCTCATTAAAATATAGTTGACAGGGCACCTAAAATATTTTTTTTAGGTAACAGGAGTAGTCGGCAGAGCAGAAACTCTCTCATCGGTTTTCTTTCTCGCTGCTTTTATCTTTTATTCAAAGGCAACAAAATATAAGAAATATACAGGTAAGTGAAAGTATCACATAATAATATATTGTTTTATTAGGAGTAAAAATGATATTTCTTGCGGCGCCGACAAAGCTGTACGTCCGGCATAACAGGCGAGACACAAAAAGTCATTTTTACTCCGAATAGAACATGCTATTTTTTTCAAACGTAACAAATGATTTTTAAACAATTTTAAACGTTCCATATAATAAAAATAAAAAATAAAAAAATAAAAGTAATACCTCGCCATTAATTATATACCGAGAAACTTTGGTTACGCTCGTTGAATTTGACACTTTATGTCAGTTTAATAATATATTTTTGTACTTTTATGCTTAGGCGTGAAAGTGCTTTACTTTAAATGACTTTTTTATAT
This sequence comes from Sitophilus oryzae, assembly GCF_002938485.1. Lineage (NCBI taxonomy): Eukaryota > Metazoa > Arthropoda > Insecta > Coleoptera > Curculionidae > Sitophilus > Sitophilus oryzae. Next base: position 6,238,090 of record NW_022146168.1, read on the forward strand.
TTTCAATCACTTGACATAAACTAATACTTTTGTGACGTGTGAATAAAAAATATATTTACCGTAGAATGAATAAGGGTACATTTAAAAAAAATATTTGCTGGAAAATTATTTAAAAAATATTATATGCTATAGAATATGTGTATCAGGACTTCATAAATTATGTAAACCTAAGTTTTTTATTCCAGAGTTAAAATACTTTCAATTACTTTATTCTAATTTTATTTATATCTTTTAGTAGTGCGTTTTTTATTTATATACACCCTTTATTATTAAATTATATGAAATTGATTACTTTAAATAAGTAGTTTGCATTTTTAAACGTATTGTCATATCAAATTTACATAAATGTATTAAAAATTGTTTATTATGACATTATATTTTATATGTATAAAAATTAAAATTGTAAAAATATTCTAGTAAAGTGAAACTAATACGTATTTAAGGTATACTTTTTTTTTCAAAAATCTCCGTAATTGAAGTTACTTAATTCATACTTAAAATATAATCTGCAAAATATACAATACATTTAATTTTTATCCCTTAAGTGTATAAAAGACATACTAGTATTGATAATTGTTTATTATTATTAACAGTAGTATTTAATATTTAAAAAAGTGATATCATTTTTTCCTTTTACAGGCTGGAAGTATTTATGTTTGTCTATGATTGCTACGGCAACGGCTATGCTTTGTAAAGAACAAGGAATAACAGTTGCTGGAGTATGTGCAGCTTACGAAATTTTCGTAGTTCAAAAGGTACGTTTTTATTTAGAAAGTGACTCCGCTGCCGGAGCCGGTTCCCTTAATATTTGCCGGATCCGGTTTCATTGACGGCTGAAAGAACGCACGTTCAAATCCCACGCCGGACCAAAACTTTTTTATTTTTTTACAGCTGTTTCTATTTAAAAAAAAACTGTAAATATTTAATAACACTCAAAATACGAATTGCATTGGTTTCACTATTTTTGGTGGGGTTAGATTGACTATTTGGTGGCGTTGGTTAAGTTGGTTATTTGGTGGGGTTGATTACGTTGGTTAGGTTAGCTATTTGGTGGGATTGGTTTGGTTTTTACTAGTCTATTTTTTTTAGCTCTGGGGTAAGTTGTTGCCATATTTATTTCCGGAGCCGGCATCCGTGCTTCCGAATTTTTGGAAGCCGCGCCAGCAGCGCCAGCGGAGTCACTTCCTGTTATTTAGTATATTTAGTTTCATATAACCAGTTCGATATAAATAAATATGGACAATAATTTATATTACTTAATAATTTACTTATACAAACAAACTTATTGATGATGTCCTAATTCATTTTTTCAAATTTTTATTCTTTCTGTGGGATAATGTTTAACTCTCTGTAATGTAAACTATAAATTAAAATAGTTATAAATGCACAAAACAACATATTGGTAGTAGCTTTTAAACTGTACACGCACAATTTTGTTGGATTTTGTGTAAATATTTTCGTTTTAATACTCTGTTAATTGGCATCACTAAAATATAGATTTTTTCTAACAGGTATTTTTGTTTATATCATAAACAGTTTTCGATGTTTTTTTTGAAGTGTGACACAATTGTTGGTATAAAAAAATATATTTTTAATTTATCGCACTGCACTGCAAACATAACTGTAAACATTACTTCTGACAAACAGTTTCCCGTTTAGGTTTAACGCCAGAAGTGTTTACAAAAAATAACTATTTTATTTTGTAGATTTTCTTGCAGTGTAAAGGAACATCCATATTGGATTTTTGGATAGATATTTCAAAAATATATAAAATATTTTGAATTATATTTAATGGAGTTAATATTTACTATTTTTACTACTTTACCGTTGATTTAAGAATTTGGAATATACGCAGCCTGGATGGGCGAATTCGTGACAAAGCTCATTTGATTTCCCCTTACTGTCTCGATTGATGTACGGTGGAGAGATACATACATACATAGATGGTGGAGACAATTAATCCTTCTACAGTCAACGCATAAAACACTTATTTTCTCTAATTCGGCCGGCGAAGGCATTAGAAGACGGTGTGGCTCTGAAAGCGACAGTGTTGCCGTATTGAAATGTGTAATATCTGTAATAAGTTTCACGAAAATATCTTTGGATGAAAAATCCGCATCTATGTATTGAAAATTTATTCATGTTAAACATAGAATAAACAACAAAAATAAAAAAAAATTTTATAGGTACTGAATATGTCGTATGATCAAAAAAAGTTGTTTAGTTGGCTTGAAAATGACCATTATTGACATTTACCAAAATATTTTACATATGAAATAGCAGCGATCTTCATTTCCAAGCCAACTCTGACGCCGTTCTTTGTTTAATCATATAATATTATATTAAATTGTTTAATGATAGAAAATCCGTATTATTAACGTACTGTACCCAAAATCCGCAAATCTACGGATTTATCAGCAGTTCTGGCAACATACCCGGCAACCACTCAGTCTGTCGACGAAAAGCAAAACTACAGTATAGTTTACAGTTTTAACCGCTGCGCTGTAAACAACTATCAGCGCGCAGAAGTAAAACTAAATATCGGACAAGGTGAATGGTTACGCTAGCTACACATCGGACAGGTTTTGAGCCACGAAATCGCTCATAAGGCCGCCATCTTATTTCGTCAATGCTTATACAATAAAAATAATAGCGTAATCGGATTTTGCATGATAACCATGAATTTGAAAATGTAGAATAAATTAAATAAAAATTATGTTAATATTTTGGCACAAAAAAATTGTACGCTTTTGGATATTCAATCTTATTTTGCTATATAAAATATCTTCTCTTAAGTCTTTCTTATAAAAAGCAGGGAATTTTTTCTTTTAAAGTATGTTGGATTTAGGTTCGATTTTATTATCCAATTTTGTTTCTGATTTTATCGCCCCATAAAGAAAGATTTTTTGTCATTTTAAGTTAAGTATTTTTTTTTATGATTCTCTGTCTTCTAAACGAGTTTTTGAAGATAATTTCATTAAAAAAACTTGTGTTTGAAAATGGAATAAACTTAATGATGTCAGTAAATACGTTAATCATATTTATTAAACTTAAGAAAATATACACTATTTTTTTAATTTAAAAGCTTGTTGTTCAAGTTGAAGGAAACAGTAATAGTAAATGTTAGATCACTTAAACAAAGAATTTATATTTGCGATTTATTTTTTAAAGCTTTGTAGCAATTTTACATTAAGAGGGATTAAGAAGGGCATTAAAAAGACATATTTTCAGTGGCGATCTCATTTCTGCATTTAATCGAAGCAGAACAGACATTATTAACGTGCTTATACCAGCTCAATATAAATTCACTCATAAAGTTTTAATTAAAAGGTCTCACTTCTCCAATTTGCGAAAACTGTCACACCTTGTAGCATTAAGTACATCCTTATTCCATTCCAATTACGGTTTAGCTTTCTTCACTCACATATTTATATACTTACTTTGTACTTGGACCCATTGTCATCTCTTGTTAGCTATGCAGGCCCAAGTTATCCCTGCTAAGGTCTCACTTCTCCAATTTGCGAAAACTGTCACACCTTGTAGCATTAAGTACCTCCTTATTCCATTCCAATTACGGTGTAGCTTTCTTCACTCACATATTTATATACTTACTTTGTACTTGGACCCATTGTCATCTCTTGTTAGCTATGCAGGCCCAAGTTATCCCTGCTAATTTCCTAATATCATGGTCCCATCTCAAGTTTGGTTTTTTTTAGGTCTCTTAGTTCCTTGTGGGTATCATGCTGTAATTTTTGTGGTCCCTCTGTAGTCCGTCCTTCTTGCCAGGTGTCCTACCTATTGCCACTTGAGGGATTTGATTCTGTGGATGACATCTATTACCTGGGTCTTTTGTCGTATCCACACTATTCTTTTACGGTCCTTCTTGGATATTTCCAGCATATTTTGTCCCATTGAGCGATGTGCGACCTGCAGTTTCCTTATAATGTTCGTTTGAAGTGTCCAGGTTTTGCATGCATAGGTCGTGACTGGTAGTACACATTGGTCTGGTTGCAGTTTAATTCTTTAGATAAAGTGGCATTCTAGATTTGATTTAAATTTGATTAAATTTCTTCCATAGGTACTCCATGCTACTAAACATACCAAATTAATTAAATGTAGTGCATATTAATATAAACTGCTGAATGGCCTATGTTGCTGATAAAAATAATCCTGCTTATCTACATTCTTCTTCTTCTTTCATAAATAATTTCAGTTTTTGATACGATTTGAAAACAACACACACAAGAAATAACTATGTAAAAAATATTGAACTGGCGATTTTATTTAAGATGAAATTAATACATTTTGTAAACAAAAAAATATTTTAAATAAAGTTGTGAGACGTTTTATCAATATGAATTTCCTTTGTTTAGTTTTAATCTTTTCTTGTTTAAGAAATAACCATCTTGGGGTACTTAATATAACAAATTTCACTCAATATACAGGGTGTTCCTTAATGACATGTTAATATTTAAGGAGGTGATTCTTGGTGATTCTTGACTTAAGTTTCTTAGAAAAAAATATATTTCTTAAACATCTTAACTTTTCAGACACAGGGTGGTAAAATTTTCTATTTTTTTTCCAAATAACTCTGATGATATATTTGATACACGCCTTCCATGCATCGAAATGCTTATTTTGATCTACAAAAAATTGTTTTATTTCTTAGTTTCCTTCCAGCCGATGCAGCAATAATTTCCACACAGCAGTCACTAAATCAGTTTTCAGCGATTTGACTACTGAAGTGGAACTGACTTTTAATTTTTTAAGCAAAAACTATACCTCGGACTAAAAAATCAAGAGATAAAAAATGTTTAGAAATGAATGGACATTTTGAAAATAATTTCTATTTTAAGAGAAATCACTTTTTTCACCAAAATATTCAATATAAAACCCGTATGGATGGCACTCGTTGAAATAAATTCTTCTTACATCAAAATTTATTGTATAGAAGGTATTTTTGAGGGTACAGAAGACGTGCATCAAGTTTCATAAAGGTATCTATAATAAAATCAGAGTTATTATGAAAAAAAGGTTTTTTAGAAAGTTTTACCACCCTGTATCGGAAATTAAAATGGTTAGGACATACTTTCATATGAAGTTTTCCTCTTAGAATAGGTGCAAGAATTACCCCCTTAATTCTATGGCTTGCCAGGTCAAGGAAAATACACATCTGCCAAATTCGGCAACTGCCCCATTATGAGGACCGCTTTGGTAAATTAAGACAGATTAAGACGGATAAGTATTTTTCCTGACCTAGGAAGCTTTAAGTTAATTTTTTTCCTTTTTCTAAATATTGTTTGTTTTTAGATTAGGCCTAATCACGTAAAGGAATTCGTCAAGGCAGCGTTAAGCACAAAATCCAGTTATCATTTTCCCAAATCGAACGGACCTACCAAACGCTTGGCCGCCATGGCTGTCACTACGTTTATACTGCTCTTAGGCCGGCTGCAAATTATGGGCTCCCAGTTGCCAGTGTTTACGCGTTTTGATAATCCGGCATCGGTGGCACCAACCACAACGCGCCAGCTCACTTATCATTATTTGATCGGCGTGAACTTCTGGCTGATGCTCTTTCCCTGCGATCTGTGCTGCGATTGGACGATGGGGGGAACAGTTCCGCTGGTGGAGTCCTTTACCGACATGCGAAATATGGCAACGCTTAGCACGTATTTCTTTATTGCAGCCTTGGTATGGGTAGCGTTCAAAAACGAAAAATAAGCAGCAAAGTGTCGTATTGATTATAGTAAGTAGAACTCTTTAACTAGTTTTTATGTTATTTAGTTATGGTGTGAATTAGTAATGTAACGTGGCATATGATCTTGATATTTACATTTTCATTTGCAAAAATTTAAGCAAATTATTTTATTTTTCCCAGTACTAACGTTCCAAAAATTATACTAAAAGTAAATAAATAGTTGGTAAATTAAAGAAAATATACAGGGTTAGTTAGAACTATATTAGGGTTGGGTGGCCTATTCACATAAAATAAAGAAGACATGTTGAGGGTTGGAACGTTTGGTGTTACATTAGCAAAATAAAGTCACTAAAACACAATATACACCAAAACACTTTTTACTTTTACACTGGACACTTTTTAGAATTTCGCTAGCCATGTTAGCATTATCAGCAGATGATTATAAACTGAGTTGAGTTTATAATCACATCTGCTGATGCTAACATGATTAGCAAAACGCGCGTGCAGTGTAAAAGTAAATTTTGATTAGCTAGTCAGTGGTTTAGTGTTTTTTATTTGCTAAAAAAGAAGTAAAAATGTTTCTATAAATTTATGTCTTAAAACGATTTGTTTCGAGATACATGCCTAGGGTGAAGAAGTTTCATTTTTTATTTCGGTTTTCCAAACTAATTTCTGAACTAACGTCGATATTTGGATGAAAAATTGGTGTCTGGGTGGTTTTTGACATGACAAATTTTATTTCGATATCAATACGACTCCTACTTGTAGCGGCACCTACATGTTTTTTTAACTGTTTTGAAGAGTAATAACTTTTGTCTGTATCTATATTACGCTAGTTAGAAAGAAAAACGGTGAAATTTCCGCCGTTTTTTACTTAAATAGCTCTCTTGGTAAAACCGCTATTGACATTAATTTACAAAATATTTAGAATCCAAATCAACACATGTCAACATAGGCAAAAAAAAAAGATTTGACTTCATTGTTATTTGACTGAAATTATGAATTTGGAAACGTTTATTAATTTAAATTAATAATAAATTTTCTAGAAAAATTTATGATTAAACAATTCCTCTTGAACCTTTGACAGAAAAACATTTCAAAATTTATTATTTCAGTCTAATAACTCTCTAGTGCCCATTTTATTTTTTGCCAATTTGACATGTTTTGATTATTTCTGTTTCGTTACTACATATCTTGAAAACGGTTTCTTGTAGAACTTTTGTCAAGAGATCTTTTTACCTAAAAAATGGCGGAGGAAATGTATATTATTTTATATGGTACGGACGCGAAAAGTAAAAAATATGTAGGTAGCGTTTTTTAAAATTAATCTCAACTAACACCGAAATCGAGTTTATCATGTAAAGAAAATCACCCGTACACCAATTTTTATCCAAATATTCATATTAGTCCTTATATTACTTATTACTGTTATTAATTGGAAAAATACTTAAAAAATAAAACTTCTAGAAGTCGTATCTCCGTATGCGAAATTTTACTTTTTTTCTGCAGAATATATTGCCGAAGTTTCACGATTACAATCCGTACCACCCTGTATATTAATTTCTTAAAATTTTTATTACAAAACCTATGATCCACAAAACTTAACATAGTCTAAATGTAATTTAGATTATCTTAAGTCTTATGCAAGTTTTGTGTTATTTGTCAATTGTATTTTTATTAATTATTGTAATTAGCCCCTACTTAAACATTTGGTATTGGTTTGGTAATTTCAGTTAAATAAGTATAATTATGTAAAAATATGACTGTAATATTTTATAGCGTTCATCGCATATAACGGTCAGTCTGTTCACATACAATCAAATCAATAACAGCTCCAATATTATCGGAACAATTGAGTTATAGACCTTACAAATAAATGACGCATAAATTCTTTAACGACCTTTTGGCATCAGCCCAAACTGTTACGACATTCGCGATTTATCAAAAGCTCGTTTATAAATTTGTTTTCTAGGGCAATTTGGTTAAGAACCGGAAAGAGCCTTTGACCCGATTTTAATTGGTATATAACTTTAAAATTTCAACAACGCAATACGAATAAATTATTTACTCTAGTAATATGAAAAGAATAAAGGAAGGAATATAATACTTATGAGTAATCACAAAACAATTTTCGATGCATGTGATCAATTTTGAGTGACAAACGATGGCGACAGCGCTGCCAGATTGTGATGGATTTATGAGATGAATCTTAATTTAAAATTGACAAACAACAGTATTTATTATATCATTTTTAAAGAATTTTACGTTTAATTTTTAATTTAATAAGTAATATTTTAGTGATTAATTGATGTATTTGTTTTATAGCTTATTTTACTTATTACATATTGGCAAAAACTAGTGCATTTTGAAGATTATTATAAACGTTATTATGGGTTATTTATTACATCTTACAACGCCATAAGTGGTAATAACAAGTAAGAGGGTGCTATTAATGCACAAAATAATAATCACAGAATTTAATAAAAACTAACTTTGAAAGTGGTATAATGTGCTTATCAATCAAACTTACTCTAACTGCAGTCAAGGGTAATAAAGGACCTTTATTGTCACGAACTCATTCAAAATAGTAAAAAAAACAGGGAAGCTACAAGCTCTTTGCTTCGAAATGCTTCGGCATATTTTCAACACACAATTTCAAGAAATGCAATACAAAAACTCGAAAAGTTAGTTCTTAAAAAAACTGTTTGTGCTTAAAAGTAGTGATGGGATCACTCGAGCGAAAATTCGCTCGAGTACTCCTATTTAAATAGATAATATTTAAATAAGCTGCATTTTACAAGCTGTTCAATCTTCTTGATTACTGTGTCCATACAAAATTATCATTTGAAAAATTGTGTATGGACACAGAAGAAGAAATTATCAAAACCAAAAAATCATAAGAGGAAAGAGAACCACAATAAACCTGAATATGTCACAGTAAAACAGGTCGATAGCTACTTCAAAAATCTGATTTGAGTTTTTATGGTTGGAAAAAGACACATATGATTGCTTTTTAGAACTCTAATAGACAAACTGGTAAACAAAAATAAGACCTCTAAAAATGTACTACGCCTAAAGAGAACCACGCTTCAGAAATTTTCGTAGAAATTATAGAAATGAGACCAAACTAAGGAATATAGGCTTTCACAGAACTCTAAGGTCGTATTTATGTTGGAGCTAATATCGATAAATTCATATACTAGAGAAATCTCATAATGTTTCTTTTTCTAAATTTATACCTTCAAATATATCCTCTCTGTGTTCACGTCTATTCAGTTAATTTAATCTTGATTACTATATAATAGATGTAATCATGCATGCCATTAAACTGGCTCTAATTTAGATACAAAAGTAAGTTTATATCGTGTATGCTCAAAACTCCCTAATCTAGAAACAAAATTGCCGACGTCCCGCTAGCTGTAATTACACAGATTGCTCCCTTAATTTGCGGTTTTGTCGTTCTTCTGCCTATTTTCCCCATTACTCTGCACACGCTCACCCTC
>NW_022146169.1:0-26343 GCF_002938485.1 Sitophilus oryzae
GTTCAGACTTTTGTCCAAACCAAATTTGTGCTGGTACAACGTCGTCTGGTAATGTTGAAGTAGGGGTTCGATTAATAAGATAAGCTGCTGTTGCCACAGCTTCTTGCCAAAATATTTTGTCCCTATTTGCTTGAAAAATTAAACATCTGGCCTTATCTAACACAGTTCGATTAAATCGTTCTGCTACTCCATTTTGCTCAGGTGTTCTAGGTATGGTATATTCAAGTTTTATTCCTTTTTGTTTACAATAGTTTTTCATCTCATAGGATATGTATTCCCCACCATTGTCACATCTCAGTCTCTTTGGTAATTTCTGGAATTTAATCATTAAATTATAAATTATTCGACACATACATATATAAAAGCTCAAAGGGTTTTTTGTTTCATCCATCCCGCCGAAACCGCTTCACCAATCTTGATTATTCTTTTTTAAATGAAAGGTATATATGCCTAGATATGTTATGAAGTATTTCTATATTGTTTAATGACTATTTCTTTGTGTAAAACGACTAAATACTAAAACATACCTGAAAAACACCTACAAATAAATCTAGAAATAAATTATTTATCATTGTCAGTGGTGTGTCAGTTAGATCATATATCAAGTTTTTAGATATTTTACGGATCAGTTCATACCGCCAGCTTTAGATACATAAATATTAACACAAAAGTTCGTTTAAACTACAATAGTGAATTAACTACACAAAGCAATTTTAGGAAATTCATCCTCTTAGAGAGTAGAATTATGTCGGAACAATTTGTTGTATGAAAATTCCTTACTATCTGGTCTAGAAGAATGAAATCCTACAAAAAGAATTAGAAGATATTTTTGAAATTGATCAACCAAATGGGTAAAGTTACACATAAAAATTCGCACAAAGTATCATTTAAAAAACATGAGTTAATTATTTAGATAAAACGAATTTATGAAATTTATACCCTTAGGGAGTAGAATAGAGAATCAAAGTTTGCTGTACGAAAATGCATAACTATAACATCTAGTAGTATAAAAAAATCAAGAGGTATCAAGAAAAGCGACAGTTGAAAACTTCAAATATTCAATTAATAACTTCGTATGTCAAAACTTGTATTACTAAAAAAAAATTTTTTTTTAGTAATACGGTTTATATGGGACCAAAGGTAGGATTCTATCTATAGAGGATAAATAGTAATTTCACTATTTATTATTTTGGAGTGATTTCCTTTTTGATAGATTTTGCAAAATTTTGACTTTGGTTCGATTTCTAAAACAGCCTATACATAATTAAGAAATAAAAAACCGCCATGGAAGAGCGCCATCCACCCTCTATCCAACCATACATAATTAGTTTCACTCAATGGAAGTAGTTAGAAAATTTTGAAAATAAGTGTTAAAAAGCAAGATTTCAAAATCATTTTGGGTCTAAAATTGAACTTCTTTGAAATACTTTGATTTCGATAACTTCTAGAATTATTAAGATTATTTATTTCAGACTGGTCTAATCAAAAGTTTTATTTTTGGTATACAAAGTGTGTCATAAAGTCATATACAGGCGATGAAAAAATAAAAAAACGGGTTTTAAATTTTCGGATTTTTTAAATACATAATAATATTTAGAGAGAATAAAAATGCTCTTGAAATTGGTATATTGACGGCTTTTTGTAAATTTTAAGTAAAAAATGTGTAAATGTCAAAAATAACAAAATCGATTTTTTGAAAGGATATGCAGGGCGAGTCTTATACAAGCGCAGTTATTTTTAGCGGTAGTATATTAACACGCTTATGAGTTTTCGCGAATTTTTTTCGAAAATGTTGATTTTTTTGAAAAATCTTTTGGATTTTTTTTTAGTTTTTAGTTAAAACCCATTATAATGGCAGCATAGGCAGTAGACTAAATTTACCAGACCGAAACACCCGAAAGCTCCAGTGGTTCTCAAAATTTAAGCAAAAAAATTGAAATCATACTTTCAATGCAAGCAGACACAGTTTGGCTGAGTGTTTTAGCAGCGACACTTACCTTCATTACTACTTACTTACTACTTCATTTTAATTTGACTTCCAGCTTGCAAATGAAGTTCTCGTAATTTCCTAAGTGTCTGGAATCGCTTACGTTTGTCAATATGAAAAGCAGTTTTTATATGACTAAATTTGGCCCAGTGTCCTTTGTGTTTAATGTTGTACTTCATAAGTGCATTTCGTGTTGACTTTAATAAATGGGGAGCGTCGAAGAAAGTTACAATTTTCTTACCATTATTAAAAAAATATGGTCCAGGCATGTTATTAGTCAGTTGTTTTATTGCTGTTCTATTTGTAGAACCCTGATCACAATCTGTGGCCATGACGTCTAACCCAGTTTGCTGAAGAGCAGATATTACTTCAACTATTAGAATCTTCAAATCAGGAGTTTTAACGGTGTCTTTAAGGTTGCTTCCAGGTTTTTTTCAATCCCATGAAAACCAAAGCATGGTTGACATATGCATTATTTTTGTCAATTGTCTTACCTAGATCAACATAGCCTACTACTTGTTTTGTTGATATATCAAAAGTGGGACGAACAGCTAATGCAATTTCGTCAAACATAAGCACACTTCTCCTGTCAGGGCCTTTCATTTTTCTAACAAGGACTGATAACTTGTTTAAAAACGTTTCATTAAGTCCAACTTCAAATGGAACTTGTCTTAAGGTACGCGTAAGCCCACGGCCACACAGAAAGCGTTTTTAGCGTTTTGCGTTTCAAGCGCTTTTTACGATTTTACCGTTTTAAGCGCTTTTTTCGATTTGTGTCCATTAAAAACACGCAAAAGACGCCGAAGGTTTCTATCAAGATGTCAATTAGTAACATCGAAAGCGCGTCGATCCCCGGCCCGTCCAACAGTCAATCCTGTGAGAAAGAGATAGCCGAGATCGGCGCGGTTAGCGTTGAGGAGACAAAGAAAAAAGATATTCTCGCACTGGGATCGACTGTTGAACGGGCGGAGCGCAGATTCACGTATTCGTGCCAGTGGCGTGTGTAAAAATAATTATTTGCCATTTCTTTTACGATTTGTAATGTATATATTTTTTATGTCGTAGTTTTGTGGTTACTTGTGTGTTTAATTATAATATAATAATATGATATAATAAATAGTTACAATTGAATATTGCGTTTCAAGCGCTTTTTGCGATTTTGCCATTTTAAGCGCTTTTTTCGATTTGTGTCCATTAAAAACACGCAAAAGACGCCGAAGGTTTCTATCAAGATGTCAATTAGTAACATCGAAAGCGCGTCGATCCCCGGCCCGTCCAACAGTCAATCCTGTGAGAAAGAGATAGCCGAGATCGGCGCGGTTAGCGTTGAGGAGACAAAGAAAAAAGATATTCTCGCACTTGGATCGACTGTTGAACGGGCCGGAGCGCAGATTCGTATTCGTGCCAGTGGCGTGTGTAAAAATAATTATTTGCCATTTCTTTTACGATTTGTAATGTATATATTTTTTATGTCGTAGTTTTGTGGTTATTACAATTGTATAATACGCTAGTAAATCTAGGTAAAGTTGCTAACGCAAAGACATGATTTATGAAACTTTTTTGAAGTGACACTTCTTTACGCGCCCTGAGAGTAAAATTTCAGAGCCGTGGCACACGAGCTAGTGCTAACGAAAAGTGGTAACGGCTTAGAAATACGTAGTGACGCGACGTGTATTTGTGAGTAGTCCACGTGCTTATCAAAAATATTGATATTTTAATACAAATTTTGAAAAAGTAAATCAAATTATTACGTGTAAAAACTATTTGTTACACGTAAAAAACTAATAATATCATTAAAGTAAATTTTATTACGTTAAAAACAATTTTTTATTATTTTTTAATTTACGCGTATAAACTATTTGTCACACGTAAAAAACTATTTTTTAAGTGTAAAAAACTATTTGTTATACGTAAAAATTTTTTGTAACGCGTATAAAATTATTTGTTACTGATAAAAAACCATTTTTGCACAAAAAAAAAATTACATGTAAAACACTATTTGTTACACGTAAAAAACTATATTTTACGCGTCAAAAACTTATTGTTTCTGATAAAAAACTATTTTACATTGAAAATATTTTTACGTATAAAAAAACCCCCATTACACGTAAAAAAAATATTTTCTACTCGTAAAACACTACTCGCTACCGGGAAAAAAATATTTTTACACAAAAAAAAATTATACATAAAAATCTATTTTTCGCACCTAGAAAACTATTTTTTCCACGTATAAAACTATTTGTTACCCGTAAAAAACTATTTGTTACGCGTAAAGAACTATTTGTTACACGTAAAAAAACATTTTACGCATAAAAAATAATTTTTTACGCGTAAAAAAATATTCCTTTAATTCATTACTTTTTCAACATTTCAAACTACACTTTTTCAAACATCTTCTCCAAATTTTTGAATTTAATAGAATCTTCCTAAACAGTATATGTTCTCTATAAAAATATTTTTAGATAATACTCGAAAAAAAATGCATACTATTTAATTTATTTTTTATTGTATTATTAAATATTACGTCCGCCTATGACAGGGTCTCATAGAAAACGCTAAAGACGCTACAGAAAACAAATTGATTTGTTCTCATTTGCGTTTTTTGCGAGACACGCCGAACGCTAGACATTTTTTATATAATCCTGTTATTTTGTTTTAGACGCAAAAGACGCTTCACGCTAAAAACGCAAAAAACGCTTTCTGTGTGGCCGTGCACTTAGTGTCGATTTTGATGGAAGTGGAATAAATGAACATAGAAAATTGTAACACCTAGGACCTTTTTTATATAATGCCAAAGAAAAAACACTATTTGACCAACATGGATTTTTTTTATTAATGTTACGAACCGAGTTTTTTAAAAATTCTAGTCCTACAGGATCATAACAACTATTTTCTGTCATATTTTTAAAAAACTGGGATTTTGACATTTTTAAAATGGTTTTAGTTTTGTTCTTTGACTCGTACAGTTTACTTTGTCTCGTTTCAGTTTATGAATACGACCTAGTTGTACTCGATTAAAAAAGTATAACTTTTGTTTTCGAGGAGTCAAGTTTTTGATTCTAGTTTCGCCTATTTCGGATAAAACAGAATGGCGTTTAGTTTTTGAACTGGAAGGCATATTTCCTAAGTTTTCAAAGCTCTCTGTTTCAGTTTCTGTTACATCTGAAACCAATGTACTACTATTTGACCAGCGGATCTGAAGCTACGGAAGGAATGAAAGAAAAAAATCGATATTGCCACGTTTATCTATAAAATTGCAAAATTGCCAGACATGAACTATAAATTTCATATATTTTTATTATATATAATGTGCATGTTTAGCATATATTCTGACGTATATTAAGGAATTTTAACGTAGTTCATATTGTTCGATATGTTTTATTTAATAACTTATTTCTTTCATTCTGTATAATCTGCTTATTATGGAAGGTGAAGATTTTTCCACGATATCATTGGCAAACCGGCATCGCCGCGCATGGCCGCCTATTCATCGAACATGATTGGCGAGAGTACGTCACAGGATTTGTTACCACGCGGTTGCCATGTCTTTTACGCCTTTCCTATTCGCTTGCTTTATGCCCAACTTCACGATCTCTTCTGAAAAGAGTAGGAATATTGAATACTATTGAAATATCCAGTGGCGGTGTCATTTTTTTGATCATTATTACTTTATTTCATTATTTTATACCGGTTATCCTAAACTTTATTCCTATATTTTTTGTATATTTGATAGTTCAGTTGTGTTTTATTGTTTTGTTATCTTGTTATAATGTTTTTCGTTCGTAGTTTTTAATTATTAATATCAAGTTTGATCGTATATTTGTGTTTTAAAATGAATAAATTTGTTAAGGGTAAGACACTACATAGTCAGACAAGAGAAATAATAGCTAATTTATATAAGTAAGTTAATAATAACGTGGAAGAAATATCATTTGGTTTATTTCCTTGTGTTCATAATAGGGTTTGCGATGAAGAAGCTACAGAGAGTTCGCTTAAGTTGCTGCTTAAACGTAAACTTGTTAAAAACACAGAAGTTAAAAAAAGGCTTAAAACTAACCCCGATAAAATGATATCCAGCTCTGGAAAGAAACGACCACGTGAGACTGCTGTCGAAAAGCTCGACGACTTTTTCGAAGTGGTCAGGAATTTGATAAATAGATTTTATCTCGAATTCAAACTCGTCCTCACAATTAGAAAGCTTTTGCAAAAATTGCAGGAAGAATCGAATTTTCCTTTTGCAGGGAAACGCTTAGGGAGTTATTAAAATCAAATGATTTTTTTTGGCGTAAATGTCAAAATAACAGATAAATATTAATGGAGCGGCCCATTATATTACAGAGAGGGATATAAATATATACGCGAAATTCGAAAATATAGCCAAGTATTATCTATTTGGATGAAACATATGGGTATACAATGACCTAACCTTTAAAAGTGCTGGCGGAGCGATACCATATCTGGTGTAATAGGCAATATTGGATTTACTGGTGAGTAAATTTTTTTTTTGTTTGCGCTTCCGAAATTAACTATTTTCAAGATTGTTTTTTTGCTGGAAATAGTTATATCTAAAATTATGTATATGTATTATAGAAAAAAATATAGTTAGTACAGATATATAAATAAATATACCTCAAGACTAAGTCTTGATTATCTGCTGATCATGCTAACATGGTTAGCGAAACGTGCGTCCAGTGTGCAAAAGTGTTTTGGTGTATTGTGCTGTGTAAGACCAAAGGTTCCAACCCCCAGCTGAAATTATTTCTTCTATTAAATCTATTAACAACACATAATAATAAAATGATTCAAAATATTTAAGGGAGCTTTAATAAAAGCTTTTAGTGTGTTTATCTGCTAACTCAACAGTAACGATTCAAACAGCATAAAGTTTTTTGAAAAAAATTATTAATCTGAATATTATATTTATGATCACATTATTTTCATAAAACACCGTACGCCCATGCCTATTTTATGAATGAAATTGGGCGTGTTTTGTTTACAACTGCGTTCCCCTGCCGATACCCCGTAGCTTCAGATCCGTTGGTTACACTATAGATAATGGTGGTTTAATCTAAATATTTTGAATAATATTTATTTTAGATGAGCCACAATTGGAAACTTGCCTTTTTACAGAACATGTAGCAATATTTTGAACATTTGGAATTTCAGATGTATATCTATTAGAGGAAACACTTGGTAAGGCTTTGCTGTGAAGTATCTTTCTCTTTGTACAAAATTACTTCATATCAAAGTGTTCTTCACATAAGTACAACCTTTTATTTGAACATGGTAACTGTATAATGTCAAACCATTGTTCTTTCTATGTTTTTAGGAAAAGCAAAGAATCTCTTATTTATATAGTTCTTGTCCTTTATAGGAAAATAGAAAATATTTGGACAATTTGGAAAAACTCATCTATACTTATATTTACCTGGAGTTATTATGACATACCTTTACGGCTTTCAAAGAGATACTTAATAATATGTTTTAATATTGCATAACAATAACGATATTGTTTATTATCACATAATATTTTAATACCATAACATGGTATGTACCTACATAATATTAGAAATACCTTTATGATTGTTGACACGTCATGATGGGCATCACGAGCACTTTTGTTTCATGGCATCCATTGAAGATGAACATGATACGTATTTTCTTTGGCATGAATACCTGTAAAATACAGAGTTTAAAACAAAAATTATCTCACAGATGTATTATAGGTTTACTTACAAGTAATACCCAAAAAAGTTTGAAGATAAAATCCGAGGAAAATTTAAGTCAGTTGATGGCTGATGGTGGTCTAACATAGATTATAATTTCCTATTTGATTTTGTGGGTACTTCAACAGCAGGTACTTTGTCGATTCTGAAATATGAATGCAATCATAAAAAGATTAAAAAGATAAAGATTCTTATAACTTACAGTCAATTTGTAGGACCTTCGTTTTGTCTACGTTAGCGTTGTAATCACAATAATATGTATAATCACAGTAATTATTTTGTTCTTCAATGTAAAATGTATTACATTATTTGTTTTCGTTTTGCACGCTAATAAAATAACAGTAATAACCAAACAAAACGCAAAATCAGGAATTCAACAGTTCGTTCAAGGCAAAAACGTCTTTCGTTTTATTTAGGTTAGGTTTGACGAGTGCGACTGCGCGATGAATTAACGCAATTTTTTAGTACTCTACGAACTTCATTTCTACCCGCAATAGGCCAAAAACACGTAGGCAAATGAGCTAATAACGCTTGAGGGCCCGCATGCAACAGCTTACGGTGTTCATAAGTTATCAAAAGTTTCGTTAATTTATGACCCTTAGGAAGAATCATTGGCTGTTTAAAATCAAAATCAAGATATGATCCTTTCAATCTACCGCTCACGAAGTTGTACTTAAATTGATGATAGTCAACATAGGTTTCTTGGATTGATCTTGGATAGTTCACTATCATGGAAGCCTCGTATATCTTATATTAAATCAAAGTGTCTCAAACATCTCAACATCATTAAGGCTTTGTCTTCTCCAGCTATTTAATAGTTATATACTATCTAAACTGGACTATGGTGATGTTGTCTGTAAATCTGCCAGAAAGTCTTACTTAAAATCCTTGGATTCAATACTCCACCAGGGGCTACGATTATCTTTGGGTGCCTTTCGCACTACACTGGTGGAGAGTCTTTATGCCTTATCTGGATATTCTTCCTTGTATCACAGGAGCATTCTCCATACTCTTAAGTATGGAATATCCATTAAGTCAAAGCCATTAAGTATCTATCTTTCTCTCTCTCTCTTTCTCTCTCGGCGCATATTTTTTAGACTCGATATTTCTTCGCGATATTCGAGCTGTTGAGCAAGCTTCACCAGCCATTTAAATGAAAATCTATTACCAAACACTGCTCATTCACGCCGCGCCGGTTCGAGGCCGGATGAGATCAGATATTTCGTGAGTAAGAGTCGATGGTAGGTCATTGACCATGATATGACCGAAGACCGCGGTTCGGATTCCGCTTAAACAAAGTAGGTCCCGTCCAGATTAACCCTGGCAGCAAAAAGGAGACGTTAACTGAAATCTTTACTTTATAACCTTATTATGAGATTATGATGTCGTTTAAGTTCTTGCTTGTTGCCATACTGATTCCTTTGTTAATAGCTACGATTTCCGCTGAACAAATGCATAGGTGTACGGCCTGAGTGCACGCTCTTGATGAGCGTGCAGCGACGCGGGGCGTGGAGCGTCATGTCCGTGATCAGTATATGGCCTGAGTAAAAACTGCGTTCATGGTAGCGTGCAGCGGGCGGGTTGGAGGTGGAAGAAGCATTTTTATCTGACCTCAATAAACAGACAGCGTTTGGTTTGGATAGGCGTATTTTTTTCATATTTTCATATCAGCATGGCTTCATACGATATTTTTGACATGTATTTAGAAGAAAATTCAATTTTGAAATTTGACTTATAGTGTAAGGAAGGGCCAAGTGATATTATTAAGCAAAGAAAAACATTAGGAGAATTTTCTACGTTGTATGAAATCTTAACCTTAAAAGTAAAGTTCCACGAGTATACAAGAATGTCAGTGTCATCCTTTGATTATACTGTTACAACTACAAATTTTCATGTATCAGATTCAATAACCTCTGCAGAAAAATTAATTGTGACCTTAAGGTAAGTTACTATTGGTATAATGTAAGTAACTGTATTCCTTATTTTATTTAAAGTTAATTACAAAAAAGTTACACTTTGAGTTTCTTCGTTTTGTTGATTGTTGTAGTCGTAGTAACCCTGATATTGAGTTCCTTGATTTTGTTTCCTAGCTTCATATAACCATTCATTAATTTTGCTGCGGAACTGAAATTTTTGCAGGTCCGTCAACTTCTTCATTGAGGAAAGGATGCGGATGCTCCTGAGGAATAAGAAATCTTCATCATTATTTAGTTGTTGGTCATTCTCGGTCTCCTTTAAACGTTTTTCCATCAACAGAAGTTTCCTTTTATCGATTTCCAACATACTCTCTATCACATTTGCACGTTTTCTTGAAGAAGATGATGACTGTAGAGATGCACAGGGAGATGGTGCCGGCGAAGGTCGAGAAGGCGGAGACATAATCGGTTCATTCACTTCGGAATCTGAATTATTCGAATCATGTTGCCTCTCTGTATTTTCCTCGAAATTTTGAGTATCTTCTACTTCTTCTTCTACTTCTAGATGGTGCAGGCATTACTTCATCCTTAATGAACGACATTAATTTAAAGTATTGCCATGAAGATCTTGAGCTCCTTCCGGTACTGGTCCTTTAAATGCTTCCAACGCTTTTTTAATGCATCTTCTGAAAAAGAAATAGGCATGAAATCGAGGTTAATTTTTTTTGCGAAATTTCGAGTTTCCATAATTCTTTATTTCTCGAGAATTTTTCACTATGAACAGTTGCATTAGAGACATTTTTTACATATATCTTATAACGTTTTTTAAACATTACCACTGCGAACGGCAGCTTTTCAGCGGGGCGCAGACCAGAGCGGTAGCGGGCGCGGTGACGGAAGCGGTGGCGGTGCGGTCACTATGCTATCGCGAACATCCGCACACCAACGCGGTCCGCGGTCATAGATAATAGAGCTAATTGGCGGTCAGTGTCAGCACCGTGTAGAGAAAATTATTACAAATTTTCATTTTTAATAATAATGAATATTGAACAAACATCTTTTTTTTTCAACGTCACAGAAGTATTAATTTTTACGAGGTGATTGACAATATAAAAACGCCATTTTAACGCCTAGGCATAAAAGAAAAGTATTTTTAGATAAATCATATAAAATTAGTTGCATACGCACTTTTTCAATATTTTTTTTCTGTATTACACATGATAACTAGGGTGATTCTACTTGTTAACTATAGTGCGAACTGGCGGGCAAATGGTGCATGCAGCGTTCTAATATACTGTACCGCTGTCGGCATAGTTCCACCCGGCAGCTCGCTGCAAGAAAAGGCGGGCGCGTGCGCCAGATCGCGGTAGTGTGCTCTCTTCAATTTAATTACATGTACTACTGTCCGCAACGCCACCGCATCCGCCACCGAGCCCGCCACCGCTCTGGTTTGTGCGCCGCTTTCATCGGTAGCAGCAGTCGTGGATAAGGTATTTCACTGGAGAAAAAGTAATTAACAATAAAAAATCAAAAATATAAATGTTGGGCGCCAGGCATGAACAGAGAAAGAAAACACAGTTGTATATTACTTAAAACTAATGACTATATTTATTCATGATGGTCTTTGATGGTAAATAACATTGTAAAATTTTAATAATTATAGTGGGTTATATCGAGGAAAGTTATGTTAAAAATAGTATTAAATATGTTCCCATGAAAAGACTATGGAAACATACAATATAGTAAAACTATTGGATTATAAGAAATGTAGCATTACTTTAATTAGGATTTGTTATATTTATACGATATTATACCGAGATGCTGCAAGCAGTAGAGGTAACCGCAGTAGATTCTAGAATCTATGTTCGGTTATTCCATCTGGCAAAATCACGCAATAATATATACAGAAAGCAATACTATTACAAGATATATTCGTAACGGAGCTAAATATCTAAACCAATATTTTAAACACGAAATCGACATAAATAAGTTCTTAATGATCTAACCACTAAACATAGTCTGTACGATATTATTTAAGACTGAGATGTAAAATATGTTGTAAAGCATAAACTAAGACTTAAACTTAAACTTAGCTGTTCATTCTTAAGGCAATCCTGCTTCAAACAGTATAGCGTGAGGTGGGACTTGTATCTCCGCCCTTTCTCTTGGCTCTACTGTTGGCCAATACAACAAAAGAGGCCAGGATGAGGACACCATGAACCATTACAGCCGTAACTATCAACTGGCCTTAAAGATATTTTTTTAAGCCATTAATGCATGAAGTTGGGAAAAAATATTAATATTGTTTTTTTATTATTAAATTAAAAAAAGGGGTTGACAAAAAATGCGCCAAAGTTTTTTTTTAAATTTTAATAAACATTTTTAAAGTGTCCGATGTTCCTTAAAAGGGACTCTATGCAGAACGAACATTATTAACGCATGCAAATTAAACACTATGATAATTTTCAAAGCAATATGTAGGGTGGAGTCCACAATCACATTTGACGCAAATGAAATTGCTCTTCTTTTGCAAACTTGACAGCGCCTATCTGATTCGTTATAACGCACCATATGTCCTACGTTATCAAATCTAGAAGCTGTTGGATTCGGTTTTGTAGTCTTTCCTCGGCTCGGTTTTATGCCATAAGATTGGAGAAAACTTAGGGCAATATATCTGCGAAACACTAATAAAGAAACGGAATTTGGGTCACCAGGTTTTAGTTTCTTTATCAAAATTTAAGCATTTGAAACACTTGCATCTAACAAATATGACACTATTGGCCAGTACCATTTTTTTATGCATCCTTGTTCTATATTATAATGCAATTAGTCCGTCCATTTTGTCGACTCCACCCATGTTTTATTATAACTTGCGACTATTTTGGGCTGTGAGATTTGTTTCTTGGTTTTCGACACTTTACACCACCTAGAAGTCGTAACGATGTCATTGTTTTCAAAGTTTGTACCCAATGTTACGACTTTGTTGTCTTTCCACTGAACAAAAGTAACATTCTCGGATGAAACAAAGTTGAAACTTCCTCTTGGTTCAGATTTCCAAGAGCTACTTTCAGGAAACGGGCAATTTTCTGTTCTATTTTCCCTTACTGTTCTGGTAGCACATATTTTCTTCTCAGATAGATAATTCAATAATCTTAGGCTTGTAAAATAATTGTCAAAACACTTATTTTACGGCAACTAAGTGAAGGGAACTTCTGACTTTTCTAGCAATGATATTAATATATCTCCTCCAAGTCCAAAATTTTTTTTCATTGTTTGACTTTCCCGTATAAATTTCGAACGAAATCATATATCCATTACTGTTACAGATCGCCCAGTTTTTATCAGGGGGGTGACAGTGAAATAGGAAAATTGAAACAGTCATTAGTGTCATTCCTGTCATTCTCCTCACGATAAGTATGGCCGCCTAGACAAGGACAGCATTGTTTTTGTCTAACTATTGTCTAACTCCACAGTTTAGAATTGACAGATTTCAGTTAGACAACTTCAGATTTGTTCTAGAACAAATTCGAAAATATTCGACGCCATTTTAATTCATTCCGTTTAGTTTCGTTTTGGAAGTTCAATTTAATATTTCGGCTGAAATTTATAAATATAATGGTAATAAAGAAGTATATAAAATATATATTACAGGAAGAATCCTGGAGAAAATGACGTTTCTGCAGTAGTAGGTATGTCCCATGTATGTGAAAAATAGGTGATAAATAAACACTGTTTTTACATTTTTTAGATGCAAGAAAATGGTGTTATAATCTCTTTGATCGGCGATTTTTTTGAAAACGGAAGCAATTTACAGCAAGGTAAGATGATTTTTAACTATAGCCAACATTAGTTATTTCCAGTACGTGCGATTTATTGTCAATAATGCAATAAATCGGACTGATAATCAGATTATGTTATCCGACTAAAAGTCTCTTTTGCTTCTTTTTGATTATAAGCCAGGTCTCTTTGGGAATAATGGACGCTTTTTTAAACGTATATTTATATTTTATACCTATTGATATTTTTTTACATTGTTAATTTTAGTATAAAAAAAATTGTTTTCTGTTTTCAGGTCTTTGTATAAGGCTCCCGTCTTCATGTTCCTGTGTCCGTTTTTTGTCCTTGAAGTCTGCGAATACGTGTATTTGTTACAAATTACTTAAGTCATGCTTATACCTTAACTAATTTACGCTAAAAGTACATATAATTAACTAAGTGGTATTGAAACAATACAATCCTCTATATTTTATATTTATTTAGTCACGTTGTTTCCATATTTCAAATAAATATATGTGAATAAATTATTTTTGGTTTTTATTTTTTTAAAATGAAAGAAAAAATACAAAATACATTGAACTGAAGGACACGCCATTGAATAAACGGAAACGGAAATGAAAATTGAGCCATCATGTCCTTATCATGTCAACCTATCAATTGGAAAATTAGTTGTCCAGACGACAACGAAGGCTTTCTTTCGGTGGCGTATCGTGTTTCCACAATTTAACACAGAGTTGACACTAACAAGATTGAGTATTTTATGGTTTTTATATCCAAAACGGATAGGTTTTCCTTTTATATATAGCTTTGCATAATGCCTGCCATAATAAGAAATCATGCTTTCGTCTATTGATAGTGCTTCAATCCTCCATGATTTTGTAATTTTCATTCAAAGCATTTATTAGGGGGCGAACTTTATAGAGTCTGTCACTCCTATCAATATCAGAATTATCATTGAAATGAATGTGACGCAGCAATATTTCAAATCGGTTCAAACGCATACTATTAGACAAAATGTTTGGTACATCTTCTTCCGGACTCCAATATAATCTCTTGTTAGGATATTTCCCATAACCTGAGAGAAGCATGCCGCCCAGTAAGGCAAAAAATTCGTCCTTTGTGAAGTTCAGCTCTTTATTTTTTTTGTTATATTGGTTTGTTTCCTCTACAATTTTTGAGACCAGGTTTTCATCGAAGAAAAGCAGGAAAAAATCAACAGGATTCTTTGCGTATTTAGCTTCAAACGACGGCTTTTTGGGAACGCATGTTGTACTTAGGGACGGTAAGAGTCGGGTGGATGTACATTTATATGAACTTTTCGTGTTTATTTCCTGGAAAATTGACTCCTCTGCTTGTGCTGGCTACAGGGTCAGTGTCTGCTTCAGGTTCGGTGCTTGGTCCCGGCTTCGGAAAAAGCCTTGCTAATGGGATAAGATCTTTCTCATCAAAATCTTCTTGTTTTTTCTACTACATTACTTCACAGTTCTGTTTCAGTATGCCACGACATAAGTGATTTATGTTTCCAGAGTTTTCATCATCCGACTTGTCACTGTCTTCTTCTGAAATTTCTCCGGTGTCATCGGGAATTCCTATGAAAACGTCGAGATTATTGAAACTATTGTCATCTTCATTTTTCTCTATCAAAGTAAGTAATTCATGCAAAGGGTAGTCTAAAAAATATGTGCCAATAAATATTTAATAATATGCTGATTTTGCATAGAGTCCCTTATAAGGGACATCAACATATAACCGCAAAACTCATTGAAAAAATTAAATAATCAATTAGTTGTAAAAAACACAATAATTTACAACATATCCTAAGTCATATTCTCAAAAATTCAATAGTATTATTTTGATTTGTAGTTGTCTATCTTGTAATATGTAATAATCTCTTGTCATATTCTGGGCATTTCTTATTGTTAGGTCGCTTTATGGTTGTCTTTGCAATGCAGATATTTTGTTTCGCATGTGCTAGTTTGCTCTTCTGTTTTGGTATTGCTGGCTTGGTCTTTTGTTTCCATAGTTTGGTAATTTTCTTCTCCACAATTGATACATTTTGTCTTTGCTTTACAGTTGCTCTTAGTATGTCCCATTTGTAACAGTTGTAGCAATGCGTGACTGGTGAAATGTATGGTATCACACGGTAGTTCAGTCCGTATACCTGTACATCCCTTGGCATGATTGTGCCTTCGAATATAAATAATAGTATTGTTCCTGTGGGTGTGTATTCAGATTTTTTTTTTAGTGATTTTTCTGTTGTTTAGTCTGATAGCATTTAGGACCTTAAATGGGCTTTCTATGGTATCAATAATACAATTTGGAGAGTAATATAATTATCTAGGGTGCCCGGTGGCGTAGAGGTACAGGTTCTCATCTACCAATCTCAAGGTAGTGGGTTCGAGTCCCACACCCGGCATTTCGTCAGACTACGACTATTTTATTAAAATAAAAATAATTTGGATACCTAGGTCGACTCAGCCTTAAATGAATGAGTACTTGGGATTCTCAATCCTGAGGTAATAATAAGCGGTTGAAGCGTAGTGCTAGCCACATCCTTCTTTGTATACCGAACGGCTCTACTATAGCAAGCTGTACCTTGCTACTCCCAAGGCGTCAAACGCTATATACGGGAGCTATTATTATATTATTAGTTGGAGATCTTTGTGAATTGTTCTAACAATTCCTTTACTTGTGGTATAAAGATGTATCCTTATATAATATATATCCGATAATCTTATCCGATTCCAAGAGTCCTATAGAAAACTCGATGCAACATAAAATGAACTAAAAAACGACGAAATCACAGTTAAGACAAAAAGACTCATCCTTGAAGCAAAAGAAAACAACATTAATGTCAATATAGCGTGGATCCCAGGACATTCTGATATTAAGGGCAACGAAATTGCGGATAAACTGGCCAATATAGGGAGAAGTCTGAATGGGCCTCAAAATATAAAGCTAGGTCGAAATGAGCTCATCACCACACTATACCAAAAAATCCAGAGAAAAAATAAAATAAATAGGGAATAAATGGTGAAATTCAAAAGATCATAGTATTCACAAATAGCAGACACATACTCAACACAGGTATGGCACAACAAAATACATATACTAAAAGAGCACATATTACAAACATTGAAATTATTG
This sequence comes from Sitophilus oryzae, assembly GCF_002938485.1. Classification (NCBI taxonomy): domain Eukaryota; kingdom Metazoa; phylum Arthropoda; class Insecta; order Coleoptera; family Curculionidae; genus Sitophilus; species Sitophilus oryzae. The sequence continues at coordinate 16,554 of NW_022146169.1, forward strand.
TGAGATATAGCTTTTCAAAAGTTTAGAAAATCATCTCCCAATAGCTCTAAGTTTTTGAAATGTTATTCAAATAGATTTAATTGAATATTATATAAAGGTAAATATAGACTGTAAATATCTTCTTTTGTTTAGAAAAAAATTAGTTTATTTTGGAAAAAGTATGCAGATAACATTATTTACTTATAAAAAATATTTATTCCGAAAAACACATATCTTAAAACATACATCTAAACTAACTTGCGAATGAATATAGTAGACTATTTCGATAGCAGGTTCGTATAAAATGGATGGTGAACAGAAGGAAACCAACAGAGACAAGACAAAACATGCTCCAGCTTTCCTTGATATATTGGTAGCTTCAAATTGTTTTTCTTTTCAAGATCTTGACTGAAAAGCTCGTTTAAATTTGTCGGTCTCCCTCTTTTTTTGAAAGAAACAGAGGTAAACGAACCAGAGTATGTACTGGACATCTCAATTTTATCAAGTTGTGTTGATAATAATTTCATTCTTACAACATTCCTTATATTCCTTATCATTCCGATGCCTTTGGCTGCTGAAAAAAACCTCTCATATTAGATATTTTCAAAAAATCATTTTGAGTCATTCTGTGCACAATAAACGGTGCCTTCTTCTGTGCGGATCTTCGAATTGTTTCCCATTTTTCGGGAGTGTAGATATATTGATAGTGCGCCCTGACATAGTTTTCCACACAGGCAAAATCTCGGTCTGAAGGAAGCATTGTATGCCCAACTTGAGGAAATACATGTAAAATTTCTTGAAATGTCCCTTGGGCTAACAAACGAAGCCATACGGATTCTAGGGACCAAATTTGTTTCCAGTTCCAGGGCTTGCTTTTCTGGTGTGCCAGTGAGAATCGCAGTGTGTTGTCGTTTTTTGCCTTTCAACGATTGCTTGCGTGGACCAGCTTTTGGAAGTGGTTTTACTAGATGTGGAGAAAAACTTGAAGTTCCAGATGTTCCAGGAGTCGCACTGTCTAAATCTTGATTAGTCTGCTTATCAGAAGGATTCGCAGCCGCTTGGCCCTGTTCAATAGTCTCAATCGAATTCCCATCGTGTTGAATGTAAACCTTTTGAGTTGGAACTACAGTTTCGTTTACAGGAGCTGGTCGATCGCTAACATATGATGGAGAAGAGTCGGCGTCAGTAAATATAATATGTTGGTTAAAAGGAAAAATGCCAGTTTTTCTAAAACTGTTAATTATATTTGTGGGGCCATTGCCAACGGATAAGCGGTGCTATTTTCACCGCATTTTTCCTTAGTTATCTTAGTATCTTGGGCAGATAAGAGGTATCTTTTAAATGGTGCATAAACTCCTATATCCAATTGTTGAAGACGGTGAGAACAATGAGGGGGAAAAGATAACATCACCACCTCATTGTCCTTTGCCAAATTCAGAATCGGTATGTTCAAGTGTGAAGAATGGTTGTCTAACAAAAGGAGCACAGGTGATTCCTTGGAAGGTTTAACGTGTTTTATGAAATGTTTCATAAAAACGAGGAATGTCTCATCGGTCATCCATCCAGAGGAGTTCGCTGTACAGATACTATCAGGAGGCCCACTTCGAATAAAATAATCTTTGTAGTTCTTCCTCGGAAACAGGAACATGGGCGGAATGCATGTTCCACTTGCAGAAATTGCAGTTACTAATGTCACGTTGGTGCCTCTTTCCGGAAGTTATCGATCCTACCTGCTTCGACCTACAATTCGGGGAGGTTTCAAGACCGTTGACACTCCGGTCTTATCAGTATTCTATATATATTAGAAGGAGTAAATGAGTATCGTTACATAGCTTCACTCAACTTATTGAAAAAATTCTCAACATTCGTTTTGTTGAACGACGTGGCTCTCCCTAGACTAGTCGTCTCAGGAGTCCTAATAGAAAGTCTTGGATTTCTCCGTAGAAAACCGGTAAACCAGTCACTGTCTGCCTGTTTATTATCATACCAGGCTTGAGGAATATTCTTTCGGTGAAAAACCGCACAATCATAGACCAATCGTCTAACATCTTTAGGCGTTAAGCCAAAATATATTTGCGACGACTGAGTTAACTATTCAAATAAAGCAGTTTCCTCTGCATCAGTAAAAACTCTTTTTGCCGATCGATAACCGTGGAATGCTGTCTCAGTGTCATTTGCAAGACGATCCATAAATCGCTCTTTAGCGATACCATACATATATTAAAAGCCTTGACTACAGATCGCACTGACTGTTCTTCCATTACAAGACGGGCAGCATGCTTCATTTCCTCCAAAGGCGTTTAACCTCTTTGAGTTTTTCGAGTATAGTTACGCATTCTGGAAAAAAATCACAATATTTCCATAGCCCAAACTAACACAAAACTATAAAACTGAAGAACGGGGTAAAAAGTTCCGGGATGGGGTAGAAAGTGCCACCGGTCGGGTTGATGCCTCGCGAAATATGTCAGCAGGGTACATGTTTCCAACTGTATTTATCCGTCAAATCTTGAATCTCCGCAGCTCTATTTCCAACAAATGTCTTCCATTTGTGAGGTTCATCGAGGATCCAAGTGAGTGTTCTACTGGAATCGCACCAATAGAAAGATTCTTCTACGTGCAATTACAACGACTTGGTTACAAGGTTACTTAATTTTGCACTTAGTAACGCTCCGCAAAGCTCTAAACGTGGCAGACTCATAGTTTTCAACGGAGCCACTCTGGATTTTGCGTAAAGTAAATTGCAGTAGTACACTCCAGAAAAATTCTGTGATCTCAGGTAAATATATGCTCCGTAAGAAGCCTCGGATGCATCACAAAATTAATGCATTTCGACCTTGATTGGACGATGACACACGACATGGCGAGATATTGAAATATTTTTCAGCGACAAGACTTGATCCTGATAATCTTTCAAGGCAGTGTAAATTTGCGAGGGTACACTCTTATCTCAGTCGAGGGAGAGTTGCCATAATTTCTGGATTAGGATTTTTATTTTTTTATTATTATGGGCCATGTCAGTCCAAGCGATGTGGCAAAATAATATTGGGATTGCTCTTTATGACTACAATTTTTTTAATTTTTGAAAGATGACATATTTGATGGACTTTGTGATTTATTTTCCGATTTTTTATAACTTATTGTTTGTAACAGAATGCACCTTTTATGCCGAAAATCGGTAAAATCCTTGTTATAGGTATAATTAAGGGTTGCGAGACTACCTCCCACTCCCTTCTGGTGGAATTGTCAAGCTTTGAGCAAATTAAGTATATCTCAGACTGACATGTGACTGTGTGGTAGCTCAAAAATTACCTTTCCGTGATTATGTATAATGAGATGTTTATTATGATACCTTGAGCAATTTCCATACTATTTGATAGTTTGAAGGAGAGTTTTTTTGTTTGGCAGTTTCAAGACCAGATATCACATCAGCTGCCTCATTCTTTAAAGAACTGAGAAGATAATGAAAACGCTCTATATCTCTTAAAGTGGGATTGCCATTCATTAAGGCATTGAAAGAATTATGAAAACTCATGTATTCTAACTTCACTATTCATTAAACCACGAATGCAAATTTTGCAAAAAATCCCTTACATTTTATTTTCAAAACACTATCTTCAGAATCGAATAGTATAATTGACGTATCATCCGCATAAACAGTTATATAATAATAATAATATAATAAAATCGTCTTTATTTCAGGAAAAAAAAACATATTACAAGTAATGCAAATGCGATTGTAAAGGTGTCTAAATCTCACAAACTGGTACTCAATGGAAGCAAATCCAAATTGTTGTTATTTGGCATGCCTGATCATCAATGTATGGAAGTTATTATTGATGGTACACTGGTTGTTCCTTCAAGCTGTGAAAAAAACTTAGGCATATTGTTGGATAACCAACTTAAATTTGAAAATCATGTGTCCAGCGTTCTGCAAAAAGCTTATTATAAATTAAAAGTACTTTACATGCATGCAAATATTCTATCTACTGATATTAAGTTAAAGTTAACTAATTCTTTGGTGTTATCTATGATCTTCTATAGTGATATTTTATTCTGGCCAGCCATACACAAAGAAATAGATATAGCCTACAAAACCTTCAAAATGCCTGCTTAAAGTTTAGTTTTGGCAAAAGAAAATTTGACCATGTCACCCCATTGTTAGAGGCGTCCAACTGGTTAACATTGGACGAACGATTCAATGTTCACTTAGCTACCCTTGTTTATAAAGTTCGTCACAGTCAACTCCCTAAGTATTTATATGACCAATTAATTACTAATAATAGTATCCACGGTCGGGCAACACGTAACTCCCGAAATTTTGTTGTACCTAAACATAGAACTTCCAAGTTTCGAGGCTCATTTAGTTATTCTGCTGTAAAAGTATTCAATAGTTTACCAAATAGTGTATTATGCAGGCCCTCTGTTGGCTCATTCAGGAAAGCTGTCAAGCGTCATTATATGAATGAGTGAAGTATTTAATTTCGTCGAGAATATGATTTTAAAATAACTTATAATTATTTCAGTTTTTAGTTTGTTCATTTAATGCTCGCCTTTGCTATCATATTATTGTTTTCTATAATCTCTTAGTATCATTAATTACTGCTCACGAAAAAACTTAGACTTAGAATTTAGTTGTTAAGCTTACATTTAATAGTGCGGTTAGATGGAGTAGCATTGTGCTAGATCTCGCCGCATCTTTTATTATGACATTTTGTAATTTGTTTTTCTTGGTTACTAAATAAAGACATTTATTATTATTATTATTAAGTAAATGTATTAAGTATTAAGTAGAGTGGCGAAGTTTGGCTTAGCTATTCTTACACTTAACCACTTGTACTTAACAGATCTTAGATATCACACATAAATAATCAAAAACTATTAAGTTTGATTGATTTTTGATTACAAATAATAATATATAATAAAAATTACAAAAAGTGGAATTATAAAAACTAAAAAGAAAATAAAATACAATATTCAGAAATCGAGATATCAAAAAACATTAATAATACCAAAAAAGACACATGCAGTGGAAGTAATAAATAATATAATTATCTGCCTATATGTAACGCTTTAATTTTCTTTTCGAAATCCGGCCACTGATAACTGTTTGACATCATTAGAAATATTATTATAAAATTTAGGCGCAGTATAACTAAAACAGCGATGAAAAAAGGAAGTGCGATGTTGCACAGTGTACAATAGAGATCCGTGTCTAATATTCAAATTATGAAGTTCGTGTCTACAAATAAGTTTCTCCCTCAAATATTCTGGCTTTGAAGTTGTTATTATTTTGTGAATAAGAACTAATGTGTGATACTCAGTAAGGCTTGACAGTTTTAGCCAAGACAATTCAGTATAATTATGAGAAACGTGATCAAAACGCTTGAGTCTAAATATAAATCTAACACAATTATTTTGCATTACTTGCAATCGATTTTTTGTTTGAACATCCAAAAATGGAAAGTATATACCACGTTGCATTAAGTAAAGAGTGACATAATAAGAGATTCGCATAGCTTTTTTCGCAGTTTGTAATTTGGCATAAATTTATTTGAATACAATAATCTGAGTTTTACGTACATTTTTCTAAGCAGGTTTTTAACATTGCCAGTAAAACTTAATTTTGAGTCCATAGTCAAGCCTAGTATCTTAACCGAATCAGAAAATTTTAATAAAAGTGAAGGTTCCCTTCGATATTCCTCCATCATTAGTTCACAGAACTGAATCCTTCTATCTGGATCGTCGTCGCCAAGTTCCTGCAGAATCTTTATTTTGTAGGGATGGAATTTGTGCATTTTCTTCTGACAGATGTGCTTCTGGATTGACCGATACCTGACCAATAACTTCCATCTGCATTTCTTCATTCAGTACTCGGGGCCCTGTCCTTTTTTTATTTTTGACCGACCCAGTTTCTTGAAACTTTAGGATCAAATCTCTAACATAAACGTGACTTAAGTGTTTGTCCGGGTTTCTCTCATTGAAAGCACGGACCGTTCGCAAATAGCACATACCTTCAGCAGCATAAAAAAAATGAATTCTTTCTTCCACAGTATGAACGTTTTAAGATTCCTGTTTGTTGAAAGTAAAAAAATAGATGATAAGGAAGAATTTGCGTTATCGCAAAATTAGCCTGATCGATTAGTAAAACATCTTTGTGTTGCCTTTTTTATTATCTACATTTTTTATTTTTTGCTTTAAAATGGCAATGGTTTAAAAATGGCATTGATGAAATTAGAAGTGCCCAATTAGGGGTGGTTTGGCTGGGATTTAGCTGGGTCCCAATTTGTAACTTATGCTGAAAAAATCACTTTAATCATTAATGTCCACCTAATTTTTTGTTTTGGCAGTTTTTCAATTTCACCCTAAAAACTTTATGATCATCATTCAGCATTTTCATGGGCTTTCCAAAAAGGCACCACAAGTAGTTTTCTTGCAGTTGTGAAATACCCATATAGGATTTTTTGGAGAGTTGAATCCGCCACATAGATATAGACATATTTTATAATTTTATATTAAATATAAATCTATAATACAAAAAAAAAATTAAAAAAAACTTTTAATAATTATTTTTTAACAAAAGCGGCAAATTACAAATTTAGAACAAAAACTTTAAATCTCAAAAAACGCAAAAAATAAATATTTGCATATCGCAAAGCCAGGAAACTGAAAAAAATTCTAAAGTAAATTCAAGTCGTCTATTTTTATTATTGGCAAATCTGGTTATTATATTGTCTACATTGACTTGAATATCGCTATGTATAAACAGGAGCGATAATCCTACTAATCTATCCTGACCCATTGTGGAACGAAGCCAAGTTTTAAGGCGCCGAAGAGAGAAGAGACTTCATTATGCTGGGGATACACTGACAGGTAGGGTGAGCAAAAATTGTAGGCTTTTTTATTAGAGGAAACATATTCTCATCACAGGACATATATACGGATATGACATCATTTCCAATTTCTTGTACCGTTCTCCAGATACTAAATACTGATTTTAATTTTAAAAGTAATAAATCTCTATTTTAATTGTTTTCAACTTTGTATATACTTAGCAACTACTTGAATCGACTGGATAATTTCACATTCAGGCTTTCAATTTAAAATTGAAGAACAAATATATTAAAATCGTAGGTATTTAAAGATTCCTCGTTAAATCGAAATTGGAGATCTTGTAATACATTATCACAATATAAAGAATATAATATATAATTCTAAAATAGGAATCGATAGTTTTAGCACATATATTCGGGCGATGCGTTTTTCTCTGGGTAACTCTTAGCTGGATGATTTCTAAATCTATTTTTTATGAATCTACCTACTACAAAATCTTATTTCAAAAAAAAAAATTTGGAATTTTTCTTAGTTTTCTTTAAAACTCTAATAATATTTTGTATAAGCGTAGTTGCATATTGTTCATCAATCGACTTCATTTGCAATATTTTGCTTAAATCTACGGTTAAGACTAAAATGTCAGAAAGAGAACATATAAAGAAAATATGAATTGGAAGAAATAGCATTTTTTAAACATTCTGCTTTTGAAGAAGCTTCCCGATCTTTCCAATGAGAAATGATATTAAGCAGGTGTACAATGATATCAATAGTACATTGAAACTGAAGAACAGATTCGTGGCTTTCAACCCATCTGGTCGCACAAATACTTTTTAGTTGATTATATGACCATCTAACTTTCCCTTAAGTAGAAAATTCTTTTTGGTGGAAGCTTTAAAAAATGCACATACTTCTTTTATAATGCCAACCGTATTTCTAACAGCTTGAACATTTGAGCATTTTAAAATAGACAGATTAAGTGAATGGGTAGTACAAGGACTTTTAAGAGCATTTTGTAGTTTTTTTTTTAGTTCGGTAACAGCACATTTCTGTTCGCAAAGCATTAAGTTGCAAGTATCGGTTCCGATTCCTGTCCACATATCCGGAATTTAATTAATTTTTAATAAAATAAATACAATTTGGGCCAAAACTGTTGGTTCCATTGTATGTTCATCAAACATTGCGTGGCAATCAATAAAATCAACAATATCTTCATCGTAACATTTTCATAACAATATCTTAGTATTATCGACATTTGAGATGTATGGCTTATTTCTGTGGTTTCGTTGAATACTATACTATTATTAATAAAATAATAATACTATAATTAATACTATACTATAAAAAATACTTGAGTTTACTTGATGCAAAATGGTTTGTAAGATTTCCTCACCACATAAGTCGATTAACTCATTTTGCGTATAACTTCTAATACCGTATGATCGAAAAAAAAACTACAAAATGCTCTTAAAAGTCCTTGTACTACCCATTCACTTAATCTGTCTATTTTAAAATGCTCAAATGTTCAAGCTGTTAGAAATACGGTTGGCATTATAAAAGAAGTATGTGCATTTTTTAAAGCTTCCGCCAAAAAGAATTTTCTACTTAAGGGAAAGTTAGATGGTCATATAATCAACTAAAAAGTATTTGTGCGACCAGATGGGTTGAAAGCCACGAATCTGTTCTTCAGTTTCAATGTACTATTGATATCATTGTACACCTGCTTAATATCATTTCTCATTGGAAAGATCGGGAAGCTTCTTCAAAAGCAGAATGTTTAAAAATATATTTCTTCCACCATATTTATAGTTTTCTTCATATTTCTCTTTCTGACATTTTAGTCTTAACCGTAAATTTAAGCAAAATATTGCAAATGAAGTCGATTGATAAACAATATGCAACTACGCTTATACAAAATATTATTAGAGTTTGAAAAGAAAGACGTGAAAATTCCAAAACCTATTTTTGAGCCGTCTTTTAGTTTCAGATATTCATAAAAAAATAGATTTAGAAATCATCCAGCTAAGAGTTACCCAGAGAAAAACGCATCGCCCGAATATATGTGCTAAAACTATCGATTCCTATTTTAGAATTATATATTATATTCTTATATTAGATAATGTATTACAAGATCTCCAATTTCGATTTAACGAGGAATCTTTAAATACCTACGATTTTAATATATTTGTTCCTTCAATTTTTAATTGAAAGACTGAATGTGAAATTATCCAGTCGATTCAAGTAGTTGCTGGGTATATAAGCAAAGTTGAAAGGCGCCAAAATAAGTTATTACTTTTAAATTGGAAATCAGTATTTAGTATCTGGAGAACGGTACAAGAAATTGGAAATGATGTCATATCCTTATATTCGTCCTGTGATGAGCTTCTGTTCCTCTAATAAAAAGCCTACAATTTTGCTCAGTGTACTGTCAGTGTATCCCCAGCATAAAGAAGTTTCTTCTCTCTTCGGCGCCTTAAAACTTGGCTTCGTTCCACAATGGGTCAGGATAGATTAGTAGGATTATCGCTCCTGTTTATACATAGCGATATTCAAGTCAATGTAGACAATATAATAACCAGATTTGCCAATAATAAAAAATACGACTTGAATTTACTTTAGAATTTTTTTCAGTTAGTTTCCTGGCTTTGCGATATGCAAATATTTATTTTTGCGTTTTTGAATTTAAAGTTTTTGTTCTAAATTTGTAATTTGCCGCTTTTGTTTATCTATGTTTTAATATATAAAAATAATTGTTAATTTTTAATTTTTTTTTGTATTATAGATTTATATTTAATATAAGATTATAAAATATGTCTATATCTATGTGGCGGATTCAACTCTCCAAAAAAAATCCTATATGGGTATTTCATAACTGCAAGAAAATATACAAAATAAAATATTTATTTTTGTAAACACTTTATAAAATTATATTATATTTAATTACAATAAAATACAATGGGAATACATATGACGTATTTTTAGC
>NW_022146169.1:29834-38703 GCF_002938485.1 Sitophilus oryzae
CTTTAACTGATTGCACAACATCTTCCGAAATTTTATGTTTAGTATGCTTTCCTTGTCTTACCATTGTCGGTGTATTTCCCACTGCATTGCTGTGGACATTGTATACTGTTTTTGGCTGATGCATAATGTACCCAGGAAAAAGGTTTTGCATACCTGAATCTTTTTCCTATTAACTTGAAAATAAAACAGATAGGAATTCTGTTTTTTGGAATTCTCCGTAGTCTTCTTATCACGTCTTCTCTTTGGTTGCACCTTTACTGTATTTGAGAGCACAAACAGTCGTTTTTGTTCTGCTGTTAGTTCGTAATAGTTATGAAACAGACTACTGCGAACTTCATCACTAATATTGTCACTACACTTTTTCTTGCACCTAGTACAGTCCTTCAGGTTTTTGACCATTTTCGCAGATACTGGTTTATTGCGAGAAGATATATATGCCTCACCTCGATTCCTTTTATCTTTTCGTACGTTTTTCTCCCACTTGGATGGATCCCGTTTTCTTTTTCTTGATTTCCTTGTCTCTTCTCTTTGATTATTAGCAATTTGGATATCTAAATTAATTTCTTCCTCGCCTTCCGCAGTCACAACATATTGAATGTTTTCGAAAGATGTGCTGGCCATAGATTAGTTTTTTGCTGATTTGAAACTACGTTTAGTTTTAAGCTTCAACTGGAGAACTTTAAGATGAATAGCCTCGTCCACATCACTAAAATTATAAAATCAAAGCAATGTAACCTAGCCTCAAAATTTTAATTTACCTGTTGCTACTCTGACGGGATATATTCCTTATCCTTGTCGCTGTCGTAACCCCCAAAAGGATCTTCATCTTCATACTCCATATTCATTATTTGTTTTAATCTCGGTTTGAATAAAATATCTTAATTTAACTAAACCAACGCGATACTCTTATTATAAACAAAAGAAGCACAGTTCTATGTGTATCAGAAAGTTCGGAACAACAAGCACTGAATTGGATAACAAATAAATAAATAAATAAATAAATGCCTTTATTGTCAAAAAATTTTACAATATATAGACAACGGTAAACTAACCAAACAAAGTAAACAAACAAACAAAAGAGAATACAAAACATACAAATAACATTGTCAGTCTTATTGTTTAAAATAAACATTTATAAATTTTTATAATGTCAAAGAATAAAAAAATAAAAATAATATTCAAAAATACTTAGTTTATAGTAAATATCAATGACCTCTAAATAAATTTATTTCGATGTCATTGGTAAATATAGCAATAGCAAACATTAGACCAGTGTTTACAAGATCAAATTCGATTATCAAAATATTTAGTAATAAAAAGATTTTACTTGTGTAAAATAATATTTCTTTTTTTTGTACTGTATATGTTCCTGTTAAGTTGTTCTTGCTTTGAACTTTATAAATCATCACAGAACTTTTTTATCACAACATTAGTATCATTCCGAATAAAGTCTTTTTTTACAGATTCTTTATGTTCTTCGCAAGAAAACCAATCAAATGAGATTTTTTCTTCAAAATACAAACACATTTTTTTATATATGTAATATGTGCTCAAAGGTAGGCATAAGAAACATTACAACATCATAAATATATTTCAAAATTTCAGATAGATTTTCCTGAGCATAAACAAGTCTTTTTTTTTTGCGTCCGTGCTGATCTTTGAATAGAGATATATTATATATGTTACGGTTAAGGTCCGATGTCCGGTTAATGTCGACATTACCTCGGTTAATCTCGAGAATAACACACACAACAAAACAACCAAAACATAACCCAAACCCAAACATGAACCGGACATTGGACTTCTTAACCGTAACATATACATGAAAAGGTGTCACAAAGTTCAGTAGTTAAACTGCCGATACACGTAGTGCAACCACAGTTTTTTGTTTTTTTTTCACTAAAACCCTGATACATAAGAGGTAATCTGGTTATCATACTCACTATCTTTTTCTATATTAAGGTTTTCAGTTATAAATATAGTTATATCAGTTATTAATTTAAAGGAAAAAAATGTCATTATTCGTGTAATCATTGTCATCTTCGGGATCTAAAAGCGACTGGAGATTTTCTAAAAAACTGCTGTCATCTTTTCCACAGTTCCTACTTGTGCTGTGACTGTCAACTAAATTGTTAAGTATGGAAGTTTTAAATGCTGCTATAAATTGCCATTTTCTGATAGAAATTTCCAGGTCGTAATTTTTTGTAACAGAAAGTCACAACCGACTATGTGGCGATTTCTGTGACATACACCTTCTGTAGGTTTTTCCAGCTTCTGGTTTTGGACTCCTACCATTAAAGCTGTCAAAAAGATTATCCATATCCTGGATAAATTCAGCAGTTTGCATTGCTTCAGAAGGCAATTTGTTTTTTAAACTGCTTGTTACCATGCTCTCCATAGCGGTGGCCATGGTGTTACTAAAAATTCGAGCTGCCACGCAAACTTTCATTTTAAGCTGGGTTTTTTTATCAATATTAAATGCTTTATCTTTAAGAGTCCAATTTGGTTTGTTTAAATCCTTCATCTTTTTTGTACGGTTTTCGTACACGGATCCTTTTTTAACTTCATCAATATTCAATATTTTAACATAGGTCTCGACGCGTGCCAGGAGCTCCCGGAATTCGGTCATGAGCCTACTCAGTTCACCTCCACCTAGTTTGCTTGGGAGGTCGTCCCCGGTTGCGTCGTCTTCTGTCTTAGAATTCTCGTCTCCTGAGGATTCGTATGCCGTGTTTGTTGGGGTCCTTTCGGTCCTGCTGTTTTTCTGAGAGGCGCCTGAATCCGTTGTGTTGGATTCGGCGCTTTCGTAATCTCCGTTAACGAATTCAATCTCCATCACTGTGTCTTTCTTTTTCTTTGTCATTGTCGAGCCACTTTTTCTTTTGTCACTAGTATCATTTGTTGTTCTGGCCGGTGCCTAGGGAGACGGAAGTTTCTTTTTTTAAGGTTAGAAGCAAAGCTCTAAAAAGAGCATTAAAACTTTGTTTCGCGTTGGAAATTTAAACTTAACAGCTTAAATTCACTACACTGTCACTTCTGAAATACGTCACGATGTACACTTGTACACAGTAATCGATAATGCTCTAAGCACAGCTCGAGTAAACACACGTCCGCCCGCGCTGCTAGTCGAACACTAACTGTGAATGAGATAAACCAGTATTTAAAGGTATTTTATATAGTAAACCCTTCAATGTGGATGAGGAGGGGAGACTAAACTCTAACCGGATTAACATTTTATATGTTGCAGGGCTGGACTTGGACCAAAGAATAAGAGCATCCATTTTGTCCTCAAGGGAATACTTCCTTCCTTGGAGTTTCTTTTTTGTATTTGTCAATCGACAATTAAAAAAAAACGTTTTTGAAAAGATGTTAAATCCATTGTAAGTTTCGCAATGTTTTGGCTTTGGATAACCTTATGTGCTGTCAAAAGCCCCTTCTTTGTAGAATTTTGTCGAGTTTCTAATAAATGACATTAAATCATACAGCGCCAGTGACCTCGGGGAAAAATTCTTCCTCTTAATTCTTGACACAACAGGGACAAATCTTTGAGATTTAAAATCGACAATAAATAATTTATTTCAATTTACAGAAAATTATAACATGAAACATTTTACAAACAAATATAAAAACAGATTAAAAAATATAATACCATATTTAAGAACATATACAAATATCTTTGGTATATAAGAGAAAGTGACCAAGTCCATTAGAAACAAATGTTTTATTTACGTGTATTTTTTTTACATATGGACTTGAGCAATTGTGCAATAACACAATTTCATGTGGAGTTTATGTACAAAAAAATGGAGTTGATCAATTTTGTTTTGTAAAAATATATGGCGTTGTAAATATTATATTGTTAAAAAATTAAATTCACTAATATTTGGACTTTCACTTTCTCTTGTATACCGATGATATAAATGATTATTAAATAAAATTGTCAAATAAATCAAAGACCTTTATTATTTCTTTAGCCTAATTCTTTTTTATATATGTAGTACGACATACTTGTTCAATCGCATTTTGATTTGGTGGGTTGCTTTTACCCATTATTATATTGTTTAGTCTTTTTATATAATGATAAATATAAATTTTACTAAAATAGTCAAAAACAAATTGAAGGGTAGAAATGCTAGAGAGCAATGTTTTCTCAAAAAAATTAAACCCTTTACATTATTAATGCGTATTAATATCTCAAACACCTAAAATAAGAAAACAAAACTAGTTTGGACGCCTTCAGTAGAACTCCTTATATTCTTCTTTAGCAAGATATGGTATCATTTCCAATAGATTTTTCTTTTCGTTTCATTTATTACTTCTCCTTTCGATTTTTCCACTAAGACTACTTCTCTAAGTCTTGAAACGTCCTTCCTTTTTTGAAAATTTTAATTTTATCCCAGTTTTCCAACGTGCTATTTGAAGTTTTCATTGCAATATATCCTGCCGTTAAAAGTTTTTCGGAAATTTTAATTCCTGTGGCTTTAGAAATATTCAATTTTTTGGTATTAGTAAGTGAATCAGCTGCTTGCTGAATTTTAAAAGTGCCCAACTTCATTCATATCTATGAGTTCAAAAGGGTTATGCTATCTCGCAGTTTTTACGATATTGTGTAATTATGAGGGGATAAAAGCTTTTGTATTTCGTTTCCTTTTTTCTATTACAGCAAAATCTCGGTCGCAGCTAAGAAAACTGTGCCCACTTAAAAGGAATTTTTGAGTAATTTCTTTAAGTTGGCCATGAGCTACAAGAAACATTAGCAAAAATAGCATCATGCGATTTTTGTTTTGACCAGTGCAGTTGTCTGACCAAGTGATTAGCTGTTCCTTGTAGCAGAAAGTATTAGGTGCATTGAGTACCGCAAGAAGACATGAGGCAATTTCATCATCACCTCTAGAAGCTGTCGCCTCATGCCACATACACATGTAGGCTTTATTATTAATCTAATTTTTATTGTTGTCGATCCAATAATATACAGGGTTGTTCACCACATACGACTCGGAGTATTGTAGCTAAACGATTAGATTTTTACAAATTGTAAGTTTTGGGTTTGTTGAAGCACTATTAGAGCTACAATTTAAAAATGTTTTTACAAGATACAGAGTGTCTACAGCCAAATAAATAAAAAATATCAAAGTTGTATTTTTTTAAATGAAACACCATGTATATTATTACATTTTTAGTTTCTACGATTAAAGTAAAGGTAAATTTGATAAAGGTTTATTACACTTCCTTATCGTTTTTTAATTATTTTCAATTTTATGAAATTGCAGTCAAAATTTTAAGACTTCATTTTTCCAAGGGTATGAAAGTTTTTAATACTAATATTAAAAATGATGTTACCTAATACAGAGTGTCTAAAATCTTATTTTAAATAATTACTAGCTTTAAACGGCAATAACTTGTTTAATTTAAACGGAACACCCTATATATTTTATGAGAACAAGATGCACAATTTAATTGTCTATCAAATTGTATTATACCATTTTTTATCTAATTCTTCAAGTTTCCGTAGAAACTGCATTTTCTTGTAATTTAGAACTTATTTATCAATATACCCATGGAATACTGACATTTTAGATACTACCAAATTTTAAAAGAGCACAGATACTAATATTGTCGATATAGTTTGTTTATTTTATTAAAAAATAAAAAAAACGTCTTTAAATATTTGTTAAAGAGGACCAATTAATATGATTCCAGTATTCAAACTACATTAATTGACTGTTTGCGTTGACTAATAATAATTGCTCCAAATACTAAAAAACTGAATTTCGTATGTGTATTAGACAATGTGGTAAAAAGTAACACCTTAAAAATTATATTTCATTTTTTGACAAATGCTTATTTATAACAACAGATACATTCATATTCATAACTTATTATTATATTGATTTCTGATTCAAATCCACATTTATTTAGAATAATTTATTAACGAACATAAGTAAGTATGTAATTAATTAGTATTTGGGCGCAAATAATGCTATATTTAATTATTGGTATACTCTTTTATAAAGATTTAAATAGATTTCTCTTTGCATACAAATGGGCTAGTAATATTATTATTTTGCTAAAAACGATAATATTACTAGCACATTTTGTACATCTATTGCTTTAAAAACAATCTAAAATGTCAATATTCCATGGGTATATTGATAAATGAGGTCTAAATTATAACAAAATGCATTTTCTACGAAAACTTGAAGGGATAGGTAAAAAGTGATATCATACAATTTGATAGACAATTAAATTATGCATCTGATTTTCCTAAAATATACGGGGCGTTTCATTTAAATTAAACAACTTATTGCCGTTTATAGCTAGAAATAATTTAACATAAATTTTTAGACACTCTGTATGAGGTAGTATTATTTTTATTATTGCAACACAATAACTGATCAATAAATAGATTTCAATAAATATTTAGTATTAAAAACTTTGATACCCTTGGAGAAATAAAGCCTTAACATTTTTACTGCAATTTTACAAAATTGAAAATATCTCTCACGATAAGGTCTCTAAAGTGATAACCTTAAATCAAATGTGTTACCTGATTTCAATGTAGAAAACTAAATGTACTCGAATCTATATGGTGCCTTCCATTAAAAAAATACCTAAAACTATTGACTAGTTATAGTTTTTATTTATTAGATTTTTTTTTTTTTTTTTTTTTTTTTCAACTTTATTTTTCAAATTGTGCTCTAATAGTTCTTTTGAACGAAACCCAAACTTTACAATTTTGGTGGTAAATCTTAAATCATTTTAGCTTACAACTCACTCCGTGTCGCGTATTGTGGGAATCACCACCCTGTACGTATAACCTGCGCCCTGGGTTTTCTTTTTATAATTGGATTAGGGACCCGAGAAGAACTATATGTATATCTTGCGTTGTTGGCGAATTGTGGTTGTCGACGTTTCGCAAATTTATTTGCATCTTTCCGCGCCTCCCAAGTATAGAGGTACGCAAGGAAGTAGGCAATCAAAAAAATTTTTTTTATTTAAAAAATTTAACAATACACACTCTATCACCGAACGACGATAAAGCGTACAGCGGAGTAGAACTTCCACATATATCCACTTGGTAAAACTACCCTATCGTTAAACAATTAAATAAAAGTATTGATTTTTTTTTTTTTTTTTTTTATATGTATATGTTTCTCACATTTAAATCTGGAGTTTCTTAGTCATATCCATAAATACACGGATGGTATAGAGAGGAGCGGTGTAGGTATATCCCGTTTTATTTTATTTGTTTAAACACATAACAGCACGTTTTACATGGTGAAAAAAAGAAACAGTGAACATAGATTGATTAGAAAAATATCACGAAAATCTTTTCTTTTCACAGACAAGCAGTCCTTTTATTATCTATAAACTGTCTATAAACCAGCCTGACCACAACTAGAGTGATACATTGGTGAAGAGAGTGAGAGAATTAACTAACATACAGGAAGAAATATCCGCCGACTGATAGACGACTACCAAAAACAAACAATCCAAGCTAACCACAAACTTATATTTTCAGCTGGCAGGGTTTTGCAAGCCTCAATCTGTCACTTTTCAGTCTGATATTCCTTTCCACCGACCCGTGTCCGTTTGTTGTTGGTCGTTTCTTTTTCTTAGTTTGGTGTTTGAATAGTCCCGAATGTGTCTGCTTTGGCTGTCCGATGGCGTAGCGAAACTGAGTATGAGGCCCGCTGAAAACGAAAAATAAGCAAAGGTGACCAAAAAATGCGACAGCAAACAGTCATCAGGTGACGTTTTGCCGCGTTGGCACTTAGGTTCACAAGCTTGATTTCTTGCGCTGGAGATAGGTCCTCCGTTAATTTTATACGTGTGTTAATGGACTGGTGGAATAAAGAGAAGGTGATGGACGAAGTAAATCAAATCTGGATGGTTTTTGGTGGCACGTTTGGTCCATCCTTTACTTCCGCTGCATCTTGTGCCTCGGTGTATGGGTTGGCACATTTTGATCCGAAAAAGTGAGTGACACATGGACATCTTAAGAGCGCGTTGATCATTTTTTTATAAGGGGCATTAGGCGAAATATGCTGATTACAGAAGTACTTTGGTAGAGCTTAGTATTGAATATAAAGTGAGTTTGATTAAATGAATATCATATTTTAATCTCGAGGACTGTTGGATCATTTTTTTAATATATATTATATAAAGGTGATGATGAATGCAGTCCAGTCACGATCTCCTTCAAGCAAGAAGTTTGGTGTTTGACAGAGGAGTATGTTGACAGGCCGTTAGGTAAGTTGTTTGGGAATGAAGTGTGGAGTGTGTGACAGGAGTAGGAGTCGAGCGAAACGGATAACCAACTGCACCCTTTTAACCTTCAGTTTTTGGTTAATATTTATATTTTTGATACCTCGCGGTACACTGATCTGGTTGACTATATCCGAGGTTTGACTGGTTATGAGAGTTATCATTGTTGCTAAAGAGTGAGAAGCATCATCCTCACAGTTAGCATCACGCGGGTGAAATTGTATATTTTTCAGGAACAGTGCCTTGTAATAAAGCAATAAATGCCAGACATGTGGGGTTAATGTTTCTCACTCCCTACTGTCTCATTTGACCAAAAAAATTCTCAAGATCCAATAATTTTTTTCTTCTGGCTATAGCCTTTCAAGGTTTGTACCCACTCATTCAAAACAGGAGGTTTACTGCGATCATTTGGCTTCGATTTGATACATTCCATATTCTGTAGTATTTTTTTTGAGAGGGGTAAAAAATCTTCTAAAGACCTTACCAACAAGAACCGAATAGAAGAATGGGGGGGCGCTCGGATGCGGAGTGCGGTGGGCGAGTGAATACGAATGTTGCCTGGAGATTCCTATTGAACTACAGCAAATACACACCGCCAGTA
>NW_022146169.1:39834-197184 GCF_002938485.1 Sitophilus oryzae
CTCACAAAATAAAAATCGACAACATTTAATTTTAAACTCAGAAACAATAGAACTTGGTTCCAACATTCAATTGTTTCCATAACCACCTAATGATTTATTTGCCTTGTTTTTAACCACTGAAAGATTTCACATATATTCCAAATATTGAAAATAAAAAATCAATAGTTTCTTATTTTTTTTTAGTTCTATAGTTTAATATAGTTTTAGTATAACATAAAAAGCTAATAAAAGGTACCAAAAATCACATAAATGTATTAGTTGAAAGAACTAAATATATGAATTTGTAATAACGCCGGTATTACACTATAAAACAACTTTGTCAAATATATTTTATATTATAAGATACCTATTAGATGAAAAATTTGAGTGTAATTTATTGTGTAATTTTATAGCGTAATAGTGGTCACTCAAAGTGGCGCGGACTCTCCTATTTTTAGTATTGGCATAAGATATAAAAATATTAAACTGGTACAAAAAACTATTGTTGTTTACTACCTGTTTTCTATTCAAAATGAAGAAAATAGTTTAGATAATAATTATTATGAAATACAATTTGCCAAACTTATATAACTCAACAGCAATTTATAAATTATTTTACTCAAATCTATGAATTATAAATCATTATATCTTTAATAAAACAGTTTGTAAAAATATAAATAATACTTTAAATCATACTACACAATTCATTTTTAATTCATAAATCTATGAATACAATTTATTAATACTAGAGCAAGAAAATTATAAAATATTTTAGTTAATTCATTAGTTCTTCTTGTCTCTGGTCATCACAGTGGTCCAAAAGTCAGTTCTAAGTCTATATCTTGTTCTGGCAGCATCTGCAGCTCTATTGGTCCGTCGAGGATGGCCTTCGCAAAGTGGGATTGGTGCTTTTTCATGTGGTCTTGAGTCAGGGCATACTCCGTGCAGCGTTTTGTGCGGTTTGATTTTGGTTTCGCATTAGTGTCGTCCGTGGTTCTAGTTGTGATTGGCCTGCGTTTCTCTGGCGGAGGAAAAGTCAACCTGATGTAAGCAGCTAGCTGGGCGAGGCGCGAGGGTCCGCGCTTCGAGGTTTCAGCTTCTTGAATAATGTCCAACTTGTGAACTTTGGCCCTTGATGGACTCGAGAGTCCTCTTAGGGATCTTCTCGAGTAGGGCTTGGTTCAGGAACCTAGGTGGTCCCTGAAGTCTTGTGTCCATCTAGCCTTCACCTCCAGTCACCCGGCTCGTTCTTGGTCGAACTCGGCAGGATGGGCTCGTCATGCATGTGCTAGCACGGCATTTGCACCTCCACTGGTCCGTCCAGGATGGCCTTTGCGCATCGGGACTGGTGCTGCCTGAAGTGCTCCTGGCTCTGGGCATATTCTGTTAGGCGTTTTGAGCGTTTGGATGGTGGATGCGCTCTAGTCTTCTCTGAGCTTGCCACCCGTCCTTGACCGTGGCGTGGAAATATGCTGATGGTGTATCCGCTGGGAGATTCAACCATTTCTTAACTGACGCTCGGACAGCCCTATCAGTCTTCCTGAGGCAGCCAATCTTGGTGTTCGCTAGTGTTAACCTGTGCAGCAATCGTGGGAGAAGGTAAACACGCAGAACATGGAGTCTCTGTTGCGGGTTCAAAGGCTTTCTGTAAACGTTCAAGCAGGTGTCACCTCCTCTGTTGGTGAGTATTTGACTCTACCGGACCGAAGGAGATCCCCAAATACTTGAAGGTCTGCCCCGAGTCATGACGACAGAGTGGTACCACCTACCTGGAAATGGCATTGCTCCACGATTGTCACCTTCTGTTTTGGTTGCGCCACGATGGAAAGCGTAAGCCATTGTGCTGCGTTAAGGGCTAGTCCACTGCTACGAAGATACTTGGTCGTCTTGTCTAATAGTTGTTGAAGGCCTCGGGGAGTGTTAGCCGGTAGTATTAGGTCGTCGGCGAAGGCGATGGCGTTGGTTTGGCCTTCGCCGATATTCGCTCCGATTTCTTCGGGTACCGATCGAAGCAGACGGTCCACCACCAAACTAAAGAGCCACGGACTCAATGAGTTCCTTTGTTTGACACCCGTTGTCGGCTGAATGATTGACGAAGTCCAGCCTCCAGCTTTCAGCTTGGTTGTGGCATCCCGATAGGAGTTAGCGATGTAGCTGATGAAGCCACGATGAAAACCGTAACTCCTCAGTGTCCCCCCGATGGCATTGTGGGAGACACTGTCGAAAGTCTTAGAAACATCCAAGCTGGCCAGGAAACAAGACTTCAACATCTTAAGGTAATGGTTCTGTTTATTTGCATCACCCATCTTTCTGAGAAGAATAATAATGTTGATGGTATTTTTCGTACCTTAAATTCTTTAGGCATAGCCGTAGAATAAGGGTAAAAATAATATTTTATACAATTTGTCGAATATACATATACATATAACCATATTAAATGTATGTTCACAACACTATGACCGGATTGGCCGGAAGTCGCCCGGCTCCTTCGAAATCTTTTTCATAGGGATTAGCGTCGTTGTTGCCGTTCGGTGTGGGAGAGGGAGGGCCTCGCACCACAAGATAAGGTTGTAGTCTCACAAGGATTTCAGGAGGAGCAGCCTTAATCAGAGATTAGAGAGAGAGTCATAGTTACTCCCGCCGTTTCCTCGTTGAGCCTCACTTTCTATGTATTTGTAAAAAACTGAACTTTCATTTTAGAAGTGTGTGTTTAAGACGTAGTACCAAAATCTGCTCAAATAAAACATTTCCTGAACAGGTAGTAAAGGAAGAATCTGCATGAAGTCAAACATTATTGCCAAAACTTTTTGTCGTAAAGATTTTGAAAATACCTAAAAAACCTGTTAGTCACATTACAACATTAATCTACGACAATGTCATTATGACACATTTAACATTGTAATTTGGATGTCATTATGGCTTTCATAGTAGCACTAGTGCTATTATGAATTCACAATAACACTAGTATTATACTATATATTATACTAGTATTTAGTAATTTAACCAAATACTGTAAAGCACGTAAGAGTAAAAAAAAAAACGATATAAACAATGTTGCAAGTTTGGCAAAATCAGTCCCGCCTTGCTTTGTAGGTATTATCCAAACAATAAATTGTATCTTGAAAAAAATAGATGGTAGTAAATCCATTTTAACTAAGTGACTAAATGAAGACTTTATTGAAAACTTTTTTTTCGATTTTACGTGAACGAGGTGGATGGAATTTAAATATATCAGCCAAGGCATTCCGTTTGGCTTTCCGTATTCACAGTATTATTAGTCTTTTAAACCCAACAAAATCTGCAAATTGCCAATTGCCAAAGAGATTTAGACCAATCAATTTTGTTGCGGTATAAAAAAGACACAGAAAATACTGCCAACTTATATGAATCTGTTCAAATTGAAGATGATGAAAATGAAATTATAAAAAAAAGAGGTAGAAGAATTAATTTCCGTTTATTCCGGTGGCTTTGTTAAAAAATTGCTGTTGAAAAACCCACATGAAATATAATATTACGAATATCTGCAAAACTGTTAAAAAATTAGAAATATGTACTTTAAATACAAAAAAATTTCATTTTTTAATTCTCCATCTAACAAGGGAATAATATACAGGGTGTTTGTTCTATTTTAAAAATTAAAAAAACTATTTGATATTTTAGAATATAATTTTGAACACAACTATGACATTTATAGGAAAGTTAAGTACAGGCCAACTATAGTAAATACCTAGTATAGTTTTGATTTCAGGACATTTCTTGTATTTTCAATACTTTTTTTAAAAAAGACTGAAAAAAAATATTTTCTTTATTTATTTATTAATATCTCTGAAACTATCAAAACATATTTCATAATATTTTAGGATTATATAAAGTAGTCAGAAAGGAAGGCAAAAATGCAATAATATACAAGGTGTTCCATTTAAAAAATATCATCCCGATCCACTCAGACTTTTTTGAGCCATCCCGTAGAAGTTAAAATATTTTTCTGAAACACATCCTAGTACATACTTTAGATTTGCACTTATACAAAATTCCTAAGTTGTTTATTATACGAGCTACAGATGCCCGACGCACTATTGCCGGGCCCTGTATATTCAATAAAAATAATTTCAATTTTTCTAATTATTCTTTAAATTGGTTGCTTTTTGGGTATACTTTTTCATAGACTTTAGTCGTGTCCACTTAAAAAATTTATATAAACACACCATTATCATTTTCTCCAATATTAATGTTCTGTGAATCTTACAAGGTGTGTAAGTTTATATCCATTTTAAATTATTTGGTACTATAATATTACCTAGTGTTTCTCTTATCTTTTCTGAATTTTTTAATAATATCAATATAATTATAAAACATCATCGTGGGGAACACACAGTGAAAGAGCTGCCGCATTATAATTTTTATTCAAAAGAAATAATTGTATTTTATCCATTAAATCGCCAACGCCTTTTAGTTGTTTTTCGCAGTAATTACACTTAAATTTATTCCAATATTTTTTTAACTAGATATCCAGCAAAATAGGTACAATCCTCTAAACAACAATTAGAAGTAAAATTTTCATTACTAATATTGTGTTCATTTGCTTCTTGTGGAATGTTGTTTGCATATTTATTTCCTTCCTTAATCAGTTGAATTGACTTTGAATTATTGCCAGTTTGGTTAGATATTAAAATTTCCAAATGATTATCTTCATCCGTAAGACAGTTGGATGATTTTGGTGGTCTAATTAAATTTGTTACAGTTTGAATGCGAAAGGACAGCCTGAATGATTTTGCCGTAGGGTTCAAGCACCATCCGCCTCTTTGACGAATACAAGAAAAAAAGTTTTCTAAAGCGTCTTGGTTTAGTCTGTTTGTCATTAAGAATTTCGAATTTTCTTCTTCAAACAATTGTAAAATACTGGTTATTGATAGGACCATTCCATCAAAACAGGGTGGTCTACTAAATTTGTCAGTACCAAAATTTTTTTTCTTTAAATTTATGAATAGTTCACGACCGTTTAATAGTGTACTTAAAACTAAACTATTTTTTTTGTTTATAGCAGAATTATATGGATTTCTAGAATATAGTCTTTTACTGTTTAAACTGTTAAACAGGTTATTTAGGGTTTTTATAAATTCAGCCATGTCCTTTCCTTTCTTATAATCTATTTGGCCAGTCTCTGCGCATGTGTTAATAGCAGCTGCCATTGAATTTGAAAAGATTTGTAGTGCTAGAGAGCATGACATTTTTTCAAATTCATTTGGCGAAATATGACTATCAGAAATTTTTGTCAAAGTTCTTGCGGTATTGGTAGATTTATCGATGTTATAAGTTTGTTCAATAATTTTAAATGTAAGCACAGTGTCCGACATATAGAAGTCCCCGGTTAGCATGTTATTTCTAATACTTTTAAATAAATGCGGAACATCAAAAATTATAAATATTTTACATTCATTTAATAATATATAGGGTTTTTCACTAGATACGCCCAACAATGACAACGCTCCACGATTGTTTGTTCCCTGGTCACAAATAACTGCTTTTGGAAGAAATCCAATTTCAAAAGTTTTTCCAGTATGTCCACTATTAAATATTTTAAAATATCTTTTTTTACTGTTGCTGAAATAATAATAAATGGGATTTTCCAGTTATAATAAAGTCCTCGAATATAAAACACTAATGCATTAGTGGCATACTGAGGTGATCGTCCTTTTGGACCTAAATCTTCGAATCCCTCTACTAGATCCAGTTTTGACGAGTATTGTATATTTTTTTTCATGCACATCTCATCAAAAATTAAAGTGCCTTTTTTTTCTGCAGTAGTCATTGTACTGGCCTTTGTTTTCAAATGTTCTGAAAGTATGTTATCAACACCAGTTTTAAAAATACTATTTTGTAACCACTTTTGTATTGTAGAGACGGCCGGTAAAATAATTCCAGATCTTCTTAAAAATCTGTAACCATTAGGTGATTTATAATATAAAGAAATAGCTAATTTTTTTTCTGATTTATACCAGGTTCGGCGAATTCCTTTAACTTGCATTAAAATTAATGTTCTCGCAATCTTAGATTTAACATTCGACAAAGATATGAAATTGGATTTGCTTTCCTTGACCTGTTTTAATTTTTTTTTCATCGCTGACAAACGTGACATATTATATTTATTTTTCTTAATTTGGTAAGAAAGTTGTTTTTTTAATTCCATTTTCCTTGGAGAACAAGGCTGATCGGGCATATCTATGACGCTATTGACATATGACTCATCCAAACTATCAAAACACAATTTTTTTCTACTACTACGCTCTTTGAAACTATCTTGTGTAATGGGCAAACTTCGTTTTCTTTGTAAGTATGTTTTAGATGGTGTTAATACTTTTAAATCTTCGTTTTCACTACTATAAACTGGAACGGCACAGTAATGAACAGGAACAGCTAAATTATGCAAATATTTCTTTTTGTCTGTTTTATAGTCAGAACTATTGAAATGTTTTTCACATATACATTTTTTCCTAAGCATTTCTGGTGTCAATCCACATAATTGAACATTTCCTGTAAAAAAGTTACAATAAAATATTTTTTCTCCCGCAATCATATATACTTATATGTATAATATCTAAGTATGACTCAATCAAATTGTTATAGATAAAAGGATTGAGTAATGAGTAAATATCAAGATTCTTAATTATAACACATTCCTAACAATTCAAAGAAATAAAATAAAAATTTTTTTTTTTTATAGAAATATTGCTAATAATATAAAACAACAATCTCAAAGAGAACAAGAACCAAGAACAAATATTTAAATAATAATAAAAAATAAAATGCTTTTTATTTTTAAAATGTTTAAAGAATAGGCCTTGTAAAATGTGATTCCAACGTAGCTTGCCAGTATAGTAGTCTACTACGTCCGGCCTGTTTATCCAAACGTAGGCAGTTCATCCATGCCGTCGCCCGTCGGCCGTCGTCAAACGATCTGACCCTGAACCACAGATTACTAGAACGATGAGTGACGCGCCGCGCGAAGGGAATCAGCGCATAGAGACAATAGGCTGCGTGTTATTTTGCGTAGTTGATTCTGAAACTTTCTGTACCCGTTTAATTTCATTATTTTATGTGAAGATTTTAGCTTTATTTTAGGTTACGCGCTGACATGCAATTTTTAGTCGGCAGTGAAAAATAAATTAACATTCTTATGGAGCCGATAGACCGATTATTTGGTTGCATGTGAGCGCGGGTCCATTGGTTACAAATTTGTAACTAAATAGTCGGCCGACTAAAAATTGCGCTTAGCCTAATAAAAAAGTGTTAAATAATACTTCAATCTTTTTCATTTCACTTTCTATGTAATATATCGTATCGAATTGTATGTAATCAAATATAATCAAAGAAATTGTTTTATGATATGATATAGGTATTCCAATTTTTTATATTATTTAAACTTTGCTGTTTTCCGTTATCTCAGAGGTTGTATTTCATATACTATATGAATGCGTTTTTCTAATTATGACCCTTCTATATAGGCATATGTATTCATTATATATTATGATCATTATTATTTGAAAATTTAAAAAAATATTTTATGAGGAACTAATCGCTATTACAATGATTTTTAAGAAAACTTAACTCATTTTACATAAAATTACAATTACAATAATATATACTTGTAATAATTTTATGTACCTAGCAACTAGATTTTGTACCTATACATACCACTATTTTCAATCCATTTCAAATATCGTTTTTCATCTTTAGGAAATCTGAAGAGTTTAACAAAGTCTTTTCTCGCAGTTGCCCCGCAATTAAAATATGCACACTTATTACCAGCCATCTCTCAAACTTAAGAATAATGAACAACAATAAACAATAATGAACAACAATAACCAATAAGGAATAACAATAAACAATAATAAAACGAAATAAAAACCCGAAATTAAAAGTGAGGATAGACACACGTGAATTAAACTCAAAATTGGAAATGAAATAAAGATTAAACCTAGAAACTCTTCTAGATCTCTCTTCAGGGCCGGGTTTCACCTTTTCAGCATTGCACCAAGATTAAAAGATAGGTAATTTTTGTGCCATTAAATAGATAAAATATTTTCCAAATTTTGTTTAGTGCTGAGTTTATATATTTTGTGATATATTACTATTATGCTGTTATATTATTTATTATTTTATTTTAGAGTAAAGATCAATTAAAAAATCAATAACACAGGTCTTTAATAACAACTATAAGGATCTATTATTCCAAATAAATATTAAAATTTTAAAACAAAATAAACCTATTATAATTTTGCAAGCCTTTATCAGAACATATTTCGTATACCTACACTACTTTAATGTAGTAATTACCTAATTACTCATGAACTCTCGAATGTATTATATTAGAATCTAAGTTAAGGTTAAAATTTAAGTAAAACTTTGCGTAATAAAAATTTCTAAATATTAAATTTAAAATATTTTTCTAAAGAAATTATATAACCTAAGCTTTTTATTAATAGTAATAATGGTATTCTGATAATAAAATAATCATATTGACTGAAAACCAACAAAATCTTGAAATTATTCATGTTTTCCCGAATCTCTGTCGTTCTTTTTCTATTTTTATCGGCTTCCTTTCATTATCGTATTGATAAAAAAATACTAATTAAATTATTTATTATATGTTTATTACATTTTTTATATCAACCATACCGCATCTGTTAAAAAACTTAGATCTAACTAAATACACAAGTAATACATCAAGCAATTTACGAACAATTTACCTAACCCCAGTCAGTCCAAATGAAATTTTGGAGATAAAATCAAAAACAAGTAGAGCAGCAGGCGCGGTTTTAGGGGAGGGGTGAAAGGGGTAATTACCCCCCTCTCCTACACCGATCAGACTTTAAAAAATAATTTAGTAAGCTTTACATTAACTTAGACTTTGTTAGAACTAATAAATAATATTCCAAATTTAAAATCAGTGTACCTATCTGAAAACGTCATTTTTTGCCCTCGAAAGAGAACTCTGTGTTGGCATATTTCCGAAATGCTTAAAAATTATGCGTTGATAAAACTATTATATTATTATTTTACCGCTCGTTTTAGAGAATCACGCTATAGACGCCGGCGCCGGCCCTGTCGCATTAAACCTTTGTGAAACGCCGACAAATTCGGTAGCTGACAATACAAAAGTTGCCCTCCATTATTCTAAAAAAAATCTGGAAATTGCTAGGTATCCAGCTTAATTATCTCAAATTTGCTTCATATCGTTTAAATGTGGCAGTTCATTTGATTGCTTTTAAAACTTCAAAATTATTATTACCTTCTATTCCTAGCTTGACAAATTAATAAATATCTACTAAATAAAACTTCATTAACGGAGTTAATTCGAATGTATATTAAATCATACATAATACTGTTACGTTTTTCGTCGGTTCCGTGTGGATAGAAAGTCACAATTTATTTAAACACTATTTATTTAACACTAATGAACAAAAATAATAACGATAAAAGACTTATAGAACTATTTACAAACGATTTATAACTAAGAATTTATTTTGAATTTTAGCGTCAACTGTATATTTATAACTGCCCTCTCTAGGTCACTGCCGCCGGCTTTTATACCGACAGGTAAAAGAAATCTAGAATAGTCCAAAGATCGTTAGGCGCATAAAGAAGGTTTTCGAATGTTCTCGCATGTACGAGTCCATTCTAGTGGGTCTCGATTCTTCCTCGAACGAATGAATCATTGCGGTGTCTGTGCGATGTTAAGGTCATCCGAGGGCGGGCCATATTGTGAGGTTAGGTCGAGTCCACACCGGCTCGCAACACTGCCCCCTTCTTAGGCACATGCTCGTCCCGAGATGTATACGGTGAATGAAGGTATTTGCAAAGCTGGCCCCCTGGTACATTGCGAAGTCTGGTAGAAATAGCAGTCTACAGTTTTTTCTCCCGATCTCAGCTTTGGGTTGTAGCAGCAAACGAGGATCTCGATTCCCGTAAATCTGAACAAGACTTCAATCATGTTCCGGATTGTACGCCAACTCAAACCATCGAGTCCACACGCCAGCTTCGGAATGGCTAATCGTGCAATGTTGTTGTTTAGCAGGGCTTCTCTCAGTTCAATCAGGGTCTTCCATAGATTGAGATAAGTCGGCTTACTCGGGGACCATTCCTTGGTGACCAGGTAGAAGATGTGCCTTGCTTGACCATGTGCATTGTCGGTTAGCCTCAAGACGCTTCCAACCGCTGGATCCTGTCGGCGTAGTTCTCCGGGACACGCCCAAACTTTCATTGAACGTCGCAGCGATTCCTTTGGACATCCGCAAATCTCGAGCCACAATGAGCGAGCGAATAATCAGGAGGCACGGAAAAGAGGTCTCGATGATCTTCTTTGGTTAAGCACCATAGCGAACCTTCTCACTGCTGTTGTATCGGGCCATGAAATCGTCAAAGGACATCTCCGAATCAGGGGGATCAAAGCTGCAGGTTCTCACGGTCCCAGCACGATCTTCTATTTCGCCTTGGTAGCTCAAACGGTTGAAATGGACTACCTCGGTTTTCCTTTTGGCAATTTTTCTGATACGGTATACGACGTCATTAATTTATCCATGACTTCGTATGGCCCTTCCCACGAGGATTGTAGCTGGAGATAACCCACGACGTTCTCTGCGGGTTATATAGCCACACCAACTTCCCTGGTTGGTATCCTCCATGCTCAGCTTGAATGTCGT
This sequence comes from Sitophilus oryzae, assembly GCF_002938485.1. Classification (NCBI taxonomy): domain Eukaryota; kingdom Metazoa; phylum Arthropoda; class Insecta; order Coleoptera; family Curculionidae; genus Sitophilus; species Sitophilus oryzae. The sequence goes on from NW_022146169.1 coordinate 50,514, forward strand.
AGTGTTCCTTCATTCGGTCACTAGCACTTTGAATATTTAGGCGGACTCTCTGATGAATGTCGTCCATCCTTGACGTAGTGTGGACATAATCTTCTCCGGCGACTTCTTCTCCCGGTCGACAACCAAATTTCAGATCACAGGGTAGGCGCACTTCCCGTCCCATAACGATGCTGGCTGAGTTTGCCCTGTAGATTCTGGACGGATGAAACGGTAGGCCAACAGGAACAGGTGAAGAAATTTGTCCCAGTCTCTTTGGTGGTCAGAGACTACTTTGGCCAGATAACGGTTGATAGTTCTGTTCATGCGTTCAACCATCCCATCGGATTGTGGATGTAGAGCAGTCGTCCTGGTCTTGTGGATGTTCAGGACTTCACAGACGCCTTGGAACAGATTGGACTCAAAGTTTCTTCCCTGATCTGAATGAAGCTCCATGGGAACACCAAACCTGCAGATCCATTCTTTAACAAGGACATCAGCAATCGTGGACGCTTCTTGATTTGGCAACGCGTAGGCCTCGACCCATTTGCTGAAGTAATCCATTACTACTACAATGTATTTGTTGCCATCGTTCGTCTCCGGGAAAGCGACCAGCCACGTCGATCGCTACTGTTCGAAGGGACTACCAACATTGTACTGGCGCATAGGGGCTTTACCGCGCTTTTGTGGCCCATTAATGGCTGCGCAAATGTCACATTTCTACACCAGACCCCTCACATCTTCTTTGCAGTTCACCTAGTAGAACCGTTCACGCAGCTTGCCAAGTGTCTTGGTAACACCAAGATGTCCTCCGCTGGTTCCATTGTGAACTTCCTCCAAGACTTCTGGGACCCCTCTTCTTTGAATGACGATCTGCCTTCTCTCTTCTTGTCCCTCCGGTCTCTCGATCACACGGCGAAGTAGTCCGTTATCTATTACCAAGGAATTCCACTGGGCCCAGTACGATTCTTTACGTTCGGCGAATATCTGCAAACTTCTTCCACGTTGGTCTCTTGGCCTGTGTTTTTCCAGTTAATTACTAAACCTAATTCTGGGTCACTGGTTTGGTCATTTGCAAGATCTTCGGGTTGCCAACTATCATTAACCACAGTTGTTCTTAGGAGTTTCACTCTTTCTCTTCTGCTCGGGAACAATGCTTACAGTCCTTAGCGCAAGGTCTTCTGGAAAGTGCGTCGGCATTTCTGATGGATTGCCCCAGCTCGATGTTCTGTGTCGAAGTCAAATTCTTGTAATCGTTCAATCCATCTAGCTACATGCCCTTCAGGATTCTTAAACTGCAACAGCCATTTCCAAAGCAGCATGGTCTGTTCTTAACAAGAACTTTCTTCCAGAGAGATACTTGTAGAAGTGTTCCACTGCTTTAACTACTGCTAGTAATTCTTCGTCTGGTTACACAGTAGTTCCTTTCCGGTTTTGACAAGGTCTTACTAAAATAACCAATTACTTTTTCTTGACCATCCTGGATCTGAGACAGAACAGCGCCTAATGCAACATTGCTAGCGTCGGTATCCAATATAAAGTTTCTGCTGCCAAGAGGGTAGCTAAGCATGGGCGCACTAGTCAGGGCCTCTTCAACCTTTCGGAATGCCTCGTCAGAATCTGAGTCCCAAGAGAAACGCCTCGCCTTCGTAAGTCTGGTCAATGGTTTTGCGATGGTGGCGAAACCCTGTACATAGCGTCGATAGTATGTGCATAGTCCCAAAAAGCTTCGTAGTTCATGTTTATCTTTAGGTATCGGCCACTCTTCCACTGTCTTGATCTTCTGTGGATCTACCGCAACTCCTTGGGAGGAGACTACATGGCCCAAGTAGTGTACCTTTTCTTGACACAGATGACATTTCTTGGGGCTAAGTTTCAAACCAGAACTCCCTAGTCGCTTGAAAACTTCTTCCAAATTCTTCAGATGATGGTCAAAGGATTTCCCAACCACTATGATGTCATCCAGGTACACTAAACAGGTAGTCCAGGATAGTCCCTTTAACACAGACTCCATTAGTCTCTCAAAGGTAGCTGGCGCGTTGCACAATCCAAAAGGCATGACGGTAAATTGCCACAGTCCGGAGCCCACCGAGAACGCTGTCTTCTCTGTCTTTCGGCGCCATGTCGACTTGCCAATATCCACTCTTCAGATCTAACGTAGAGAATATCGTTGACCCCGCCAGCGTGTCTAGAGTATCGTCTATCCTCGGCAGGGATAGCTATCCTTCTTGGTAACATTATTGAGCTGCCGATAATCAACACAGAACCTGGTGGTACCGTCTTTCTTCTTCTTACTAGTACTACCGGCGATGTCCACGGGCTGTTAGATGGTTCGATGACACCCTCTTCTTTCATTTCGAAGGATTTTGTCAGCTTCTTCACGTTTGGCGAGCGGAAGTCTTTCGGATTTTGTTTGATTGGTCGTGCATCTCCGCCGGTGTCAATTTTATGTTGTACTAAATTGGTACGACTCTATCTCCTGCTTCTCCTTTATCAAACACGTCTTGATACTTGATTATTAGGTTTCTCAATTTTTCTACTATTTTCGGGAGATAACTTTAACGTTTACTAACTCCTTCACCATTTTGTCCGAATTTTTGAAGTCGAAACTTGGAGGCTTCCACGCTTCGAATGACTGAGACCGAACAACAGTACCATAACAGGGTTCCCTTCTTCAAGGATACAGAATAATAATTCGTGTTCATTACTCTCACCGGTACAGTCTTCTTCGCTCGTAGCAGGGCTTTTCCAACAGCGACCCCTCGTCCGATTTCGCTGTCATGGTTCCTTGGTTCCAACAGAATAATACTCCCATTATTCATTTTACCTTCCAGGCAACCTTTCAGGGATCGAAACATCTCCTGCTACCACCACGCGAAGCGTCTCCTCACATTTTCGATGCAGAACCACTTCTTCTTCATTTATTTTCAAAATTCCTTGTTTGAGGTTTAGCTCAAAACCTCTAGTGGTCATGATGTCCATTCCGAGAATAAGTTCATCTTCGATGTCTGCTACATTAACACTCGATGATTAAAACAGGTGCTTCCGATAACAAAATTAAGATCTACTCTCCATGGATGAGAGCGGAGCTCTGTAGCTGTACGTAGTCGCCATTGTGTTGTTTTAATCCTTTTTGATGTTTTAAGGATATCCGGCCTGATGATCGTTTTGGTCGCACCCGTATCCAAAAGCATGGTCCGTAACTCTCCATCCACGAAACCATCCACAAAAATGCTGTTGAACTTGTGTTGCAGTAGCGATGCGACTTGAGCAGTTTTCGTTGGGAACCTGTTGGGTACTGCCCGGATATGTGTCCCTTTGATTCGACACTTGGCGAAACCGGGTCCACGTACTTTTCTTTACAGTGACTTCTTACGTCCTGCCTGGCCGCAATTCCAGCAACAAGTCGGTCCTTTCTTGCCCATGTACTCCTCCATGACTTTCCGTACAATACTTTCCACGGATTCGTCGGAACATTGGTTGACCGCCCGTGCAGCTCTCACTAGAGACCGAGAACTTTGTTTCGCGGCCTCAAATTCTAGGGCACGTGCTAAAGCATCCACCGCGTGCGTTGGGTGGCTAGGAGAAGTGCTTGTCTTGTCTCGTTGTCACGTAAGCCGTCGGAGAATGCCTGTACTGCCAACCGCTCCATAACATTCTCGGGCGTAGCAGGGTACGCAAGGCGAACGAGGCTGGCTACGTCGGCTTCAAACCCTGCAGAGACTCATTTGACTTTTGAATGCGATTTTTAGCTGGGAATGATAGACATGTTCCAAAATGAGCTTGGCCGTACCTCATTTCTAAATGTCGTACCAATTGCTGATAATCTCCCTGTTCCGATGGTGACAATGTCTGCAGAATATCAGTCGCATCTCTCGCAGTGCGACAGTCAAAGCGGTAGCCTTTTCAGCGATTGTCCATCCGTTCGCTCGCAGCGGCCTCAAACTGGCAAAAATAATTGGCCCAAGCGGTTTTTCCGTCAAACTGTGGAGGCTTAATAACTGACTTTGAGATATACTTATTTTCGACTAGTTTCGGTGCTCCGATGTTTCTTGACATTTTGGTGAATTGGCCTTTTCTATTTCTTTTGTTTTAAAATTTCGATTTTTTATTTACATCGTCCTCAATTTGTGTTATTTTGTCTTGTAGCCCGCAGAATTCTCTCTATAATCTTTTCTTCTAATTCCCTGAATTTTCTGTTATCTTTTCTTCTAAATTAAGTATTTTATTATTAAAGCTGGCCTGTATGTTCTTAGAATTTTCTGCGATCTTATCTTCCAAAATATTAATTTTATCACTGATTTTTTCTTCTAAATTAACTTCCAAGTCAATTATTTTACTATTCAAATTGTTCAAGTTGTCGTCTAATTTTTGAGAATTCTGTCATTTTATCATTCAAATTCCTTCCAAGTTTATCATTTTACTATTCAAATTGTTCAAGTTGTCGTTTAAATTGTCTTGTAAATTTTTCAATGACGAGTCAAGGTCACCTTCCAGCTCGAAGTAAAATGTGTCAGGATCCTCACCTTCCTCCACCAAAACGTCTCAGTCTAGCTTGCAAAAATGCTTTTCTTTCCATCTGTCTCGCACTCTCTCTCTTCCAATATGCATTTCAGTTCGACACTTTCAAGTCTTTTCAACAATTTTTTCAGAGCCATGGTCAGTCTTTTATTCTTCTAGTCTATCACACACGCCACACTTGACACCAATTGTTACGTTTTTCGTCGGTTCCGTGTGGATAGAAAGTCACAATTTATTTAAACACTATTTATTTAACACTAATGAACAAAAATAATAACGATAAAAAAGACTTATAGAACTATTTACAAACGATTTATAACTAAGAATTTATTTTGAATTTTAGCGTCAACTGTATATTTATAACTGCCCTCTCTAGGCCACTGCCGCCGGCTTTTATACCGACAGGTAAAAGAAATCTAGAATAGTCCAAAGATCGTTAGGCGCATAGAGAAGGTTTTCGAATGTTCTCGTATGTACGAGTCCATTCTAGTGGGTCTCGATTCTTCTCGAACGAATGAATAATTGCGGTGTCTGTGCGATGTTAAGATCATCCGAGGGCGGGCCATATTGTGAGGTTAGGTCGAGTCCACACCGGCTCGCAACAATACATATCACATTCATAGAGATAAAATATTTATTATATAGTGAAAATTATTATATCCAACTACAAGATCTAAATTTTATGTCGGTACTATTGAAAAATTCTATATTCAAGTTCAATAAACTTTTAAATTTGGACTTATAAACGAACATTAAGTATATAGTCCAAGAAAATAGGCCTTCAATTCAAATACGAAGTTTTAGGAAAAACTTAATTTTTTCTATAAGTACTTTAGAAGATCTAAAAACGAATTGTGAAAGATTTTTTTTTAAATTCACCCCCGAGAAGGGGTGAAATAAATAAATAAAATTATTTTTTTGAAATTTCGGAGAAACGGTAAGGACTAGAAAAAAAATTCAAATAAGAGTTGTAGAGCCTTCAATTTTATATAAAAATGGTCTCTATACTATTTTTGCTCAAATCAAAATTATACAAGATGTAATTATACACCCAATAGGGTGGTTAAAAGCTAGGAGACAACTTTTATGGAAACATTTTTTTCAAAGTCCTTACCGTTTCTCTGAAATTTGAAAAAGAAACACTTTATATTTTTACACCCCTTCTCAGGGTGAATTTAAAAAAATCTTAATTGAAATTTATATTTTTCCAAACAAATTGAATAAAAATGTTAAATATATGGATTTTTCAGTTACTTGCCATTTTTTTTTAATTTTTACTATCATCCCTTAGTTTCTAGCCACCTTATCTTGGTTAATTTTGATCTGAGCAAAAAAAGTATAGAGACCTATGTAAAATTGAACGCTCTACAACTCTCATTTGAACTTTTTTTTCTAATCCTTATACCGTTTCTCTGAAATTTCAAAAAAATAATTTTATTTATTTATTTCACACCTTCTCGGGGGTGAATTAAAAAAAAATTCACTCTCCGTTTTTACATCTTTAAAAGTAACTTATATAAAAAATTCAAGTTTTTCCCAAAACTTCGTATTTAAAGGCTTATTTTCTTGGACTATAATATATCTACTTAAAACGTAAATAAGAATGGAAAACTGAAAAAAATTGTTTTTTTTAATAGTTAATATCAAATGAACGAAAATAAATTATATTAACAGCAGTCAAAATTATTATTATTATTATTGCATAGTAATTTTTAAAACTGTATGAAAATTACTCTAAATAAACTTTTTTTTATTTTAAACGATGTGCATTTTTATTTAATATATTATATGTAAATTCAAAAATACCTATATTTTAATATACAAATGTTATTCACATTTTTCAGGTTTCTTGTCTGAAATTATGTTTTTAAAATGTATAATTAATATGTTTGATGTTTTAAATTTTAAGTCTCTAGCTTGTCGCATATCCAACGGTAAAAGCATAGAAAAAAAGCTCTGATCTCTTTTAATAATTTGAGTGATCGTTAAAAATACATACTAAGGAATGGTTTTATCTGGAATTATTACAATATAAATTAACATTGGCATCGCCGCACAAAATTCTCTTGAATTTATCGCCCTCTGTTATGTAGTAGCCAAACTACCGCACCAAAATATCTGATTTGGAGACAGGCTTTTAAAGTCTGTCTCCTTTTCCTTTCTACAATTTTATACGTTTAAGGAGGCTTCTGTTGCGTAGCTAGATATTCTGTGTTTGAGGTTACTTACAAAATAAATAAGAATTGTTAGTGAATTTATAAACTAAAATGGTAATTATTAAATCAATGTTTAGAATCGAAATAAAATTAGATTTTGTAGAAATTTCGTTTCAATGGCGATGCTTACTGTCCAGACTGGATTCTAGCAGAAATTTATACACTATCTCGCTTGTCTTCAATTAAATTAAAACTTCTAGGCCAAATAGTAGTGCAGGGCATTATAAATCCACCCTTGCAGGTAAAAAGTGTTCTTGTAGGTGCAATATCATATCCAATAATTCATATATTTTAGATTGAGAAAGTTGAAAAACTTTTTGCTGATTCCAAATTAGGTATGGCTGTTGTTTTATACAACTCGAAAATCAAACGTATTTAGAGATATCTTTTAGATACGGATATCAACTTAAAAGCTTGCATAGCTTGTTTAACTTACATTATATCTGCTGCAACACGGTTTAATTAGAAAGCAGTGCCTCCAATCTGAAACTACAGCAGCTAGGGATTGCTAAGAGAACATAGTATATCAATCAAAAGAGTTTACGATGAACAAAGTGGTAATTTAACAGATTATTTTAAGTCCAGGTCACTGAAAAGTATGAATTATATTGAGTAAAAAACTCTGTATGATTTTAACTTATTATATTGTTCTAGTAAATAATCTAGAGGATGTCTCTGGGAATTTCATTAAAGAGACTGGATGTGGTTTACTAAATCTGTCTATAAATGAGAAAACAGAATCACTAAAACTAGCTCCAAATACTATTAAGAGTCTGCTGGGAGACTTAGTTGCAGTGAGGAATAGAATGAAAGATTTAAAGGAAGCATTATGAATCATATAAAATGTATACATATAATTTTTTTTTATTAAATATAACCTGTAACTTATAATTAATTTTGTATAAGTTTAGGGGCAATATATACAGTCCAATATATCGAGCTTAAGTCTCTATAATACTTAAGAATAAACATTTTTAAGTTATTGCACAAACATACTTATAAAAATTAGTAATTCCCTTATTGATTCCGTATTGGTAATCTGGCGAATGCGCTGGGAAATTATTAAAGAGCTTTCTCCGAAGCCCATTTTGAATGTTTTCATAGTCTGCCGAATGCGCCAGGATACCAAGAAACGCAATATGTGTTTATGTATCTAGCTTGTAAATTGTAATAAAATTATTTTACGCAAAAATATTAAACTTTTACTATAAGATGCTATAATATATCCACTTATTACTTTTTGTAAATTTACTTTATTTTTTTAGTGTAACTGAATAATCCCCAAATATACCATGTAAATATGATAAATTTTATATTGGTAAAACATCCAAACCCTTAAATGTTCGAATTAAAGAAAATTGATTATTTAAGAAAGGAAGATTTTCGCAAATCTAAAATTTGTCAGAATTCAAGGAGCACAGGACACAACACAAAAATTATTATGAAAGAAGCGACAAAACGAAAAATAAAAGAGGCTTTTTTAATACAGTCTAATAAAAATAAATGTATTGCTCAGGCATCTGTAGGGGTTAGTAATGTATGGTTATCGCTTTTTTGATTTTAATAAACATAACATAAATAAACATAAGACAACATAACAGTAATTGTCATCAGGCAGTAATTGTTAATTTTGAGTTTAACTTGCAATAATGTTATTTTAACAGAACGTCAACCGTTTTTATATAGGTACGTAAATTGTTCTTGAAGAATATATTTTAAATAGTTTCTTTCTTTGTTTCTTAGTGTCTAATTGCTTGCGACTACGGGGTTAAGCATTTTTTTGTCCGTTGGGCAAATTTGTTTATTAGTAAATCACTGCTGACAAGCTGGTCTTCGTACGATTAATGGAGCAGTGTTTAGAAAAAAATAACTATTTAATTTTGTAGATTTTCTTCCAGTGCAAGTGGCGAAATACCCATAGGACTTTTTTGAAAAAATGATCCCCTCAGTTTTCTAGAGGGAATTGAGTTAAACAAAACTATCCTGTTTTCCTTGATACGATCTGATTGAGCAGGTAAGACTGACAGGTAAAACGTTATGTGTAGACGTAGCTTTAGAAAGTCAAAAACAAAAAAGTGAGAGCAATATCAAGTAATATTCTACTAATATAATAATGGTTTCATTGTGTGGGGCTTTACATACGAATTAAATTTATCAGAATAAACAAGCTCTCAATTTTAAACAAAATTTGATTAGAAAGATCTTGCTGTGGGGGATTTAGCAGGCGATGGGCCACTATCTGGATGCAAAAGTAATTTAATATGTACCCCTGACCGCGAGTCAAACCGAACATAATCTGCAACTATAAATTCCCGATCGTAATTTTAAAATCACACAAACCGATAGCGGATCGCGTTTTCTCTATTATGCATAGGCGGAACTTGGCGGAGGGCATGTGAAGGGATTTGCCGCCAACGACAGAACGGTGTTATGTGTCTGCAAGACGCGTGCCGGTCGCGTGGCCGATAAAACCCAAATCGGCCTGTAATGCGATTGTAATGACCCGTTCAAGCGACGCACATGTGTTGACACGTACGCTTCAATCGCAACGAATCTGCACCGATAATAATGCCCTTTTGATGACGCCGCATCTACTTTACTTCTTTTTACTGTAAGAATTATTTAAATATAGCGCCAAAAACTAGGCTGACAACTCCTTCCTGGAAGCATAGAATTATGGGTAGCTTGTTGTTATGGTGTTGTTAGTTGTTATGTATTGAGAAATAAACAAAATTGGAGAAAAAAAATATAAAAAATTACATGAAGTCATTTTTATTGTAAATACAATAAAAATTAAGGCTCCCCCATTTATATTACTTACAGCACAACAACCAATCGATATGGCGAATACGATCGAACGGAAAATGTGAATACCCAACGCCCTTTAAATATAACGCCTTAAGTAATTATTGTCAAATCATTAGCATCAATAGGAAATTCTTGGTATTAACTAATTAATCAATTTTAATTATATTAATTAAAAAAAACGATCTAGCTAGAACTAGAGATGAGCAAAACTGTGATTCCAATCCTGAAGAACCTGTGATTGTGATTTTAATATTTACCAAATCAAATTATTCGTAAAAAAATTCTATTGAGCCATAACTTCGTTTCATTTGAAAAAATCGAGATATGATTAAAAATACGACTTGGGCATATTTTAACAGGCCAGGACAAGACGCGAAAAACAATAGACAAACAATAGAGATCCTATATTTCCAAGACATTTCCTAGATTGAAATTTAAAATACGATTTTTTTAAATGTCAAATGTCAAAAGTTGCCATATGGCATGCCATTCTATTCAGAGTGTCATTTTTATCGAATAAAGTAAAAAAATACCGAGGGTGTCATTTAAAAATCAAAAGTTGTAGTCATTTCCGGCGAAACAGGAAGTGACTGAAAACAATTGAAAACGTCAATCAATCCTAATTTATGTCATATACTGACATACCAAATCTCGTTTTTTTTATTAGAAAAAATTAAAAAGTTATAGAGATGAACCACTCTTGAGAAACACCCGGTATATTATTGATCGTGGACCTAGAAAATAATACCTTCTCTATAAATAAATAATATCAGAGAGAAAATTCAATCGCAGTTTACTATAAAATGCTTCAATAGACCACAAAATTACATTCGCAACAATATCGCAACTCCTAAAAATTCAAACTCGCAGAAAATCACGGTCCCAGTTTACAAAATCACAATCGCCTCAAAATTGCAAATCGCAACAAAATCGCAAGTCGCAACAAAGTCGCAAGTCGCAACTACAGTAATACTGGTTGCCTAAATTGAAACTCGCAAATAGAAGAAATCGCAATCGCAGTTTCCTATGAGAGCCAACCACAGGTTGCGATTGCGATTTTAAAATCGCTGCGATTGAATCGCAGTTTGCGATTTCTTGCTCATCCCTATATTGAATACTTATTTTCCTCTAAACAACATTATGATCGAATAAAAACGGCGTCAGCGATGGCTATGAAATGAAGATCGCTGTCATTTTATATGTAAAATTATATGGGAAATGTCATCTATCGTTATTTCCAAGCCCACTGGACGCCTTTTTTTTTGATTATACGATTGATAAAACCGCAACTCCTCATACGAATAAAAACCATTTAAAGAATAAGCTAGCTGACAACGGCCAAAAAATGTAAATTAAAGAGATCTGCTTTAATAAAAACGATGACATATTAAAAAAAGGTAGCTAGTAAAAAACAAATTGTTAATTTCCACTCAGGCATGGGAGATTATCGTTGACCATTGAAATATAAAAAGTCTCCAATTATCCGGGATTTCCGGAAAGGGAATCGCTATCCTTAATGACAGGGAAAAAATACGCCAGCTCATCGGATTACATCATTCAGATGAGATTCAAACGGGGGATGGATTACTTTTATACCGGCTAAAATTGCGAACGGAAACTGGAATCCGAATCGATCCGAAATTTGTCATTTGAGGAGGAGGATACATTTCCAAAATCGCTTATCAATGTTCAAATGTGCCACATCTGTGCAAAAGTTCATACTCCTAGTAGGTACAGATTTTTTGTATAATTACACCCTTTTATCTGATACACCCTTATGGGTCAATTTTAAAAAATTACTTAGTAAGGTATATCTTAGAGAACTAATTAATATTCTCCGTATTTACTCCAGTTTTCTAATACTAGCACAGATAACACATAATCATACTAGTTAATTTTTTATTGGAATAGAAGTAATTTTTATTAGAAGAGTACAAAAATTAAAAATCTAAAATTTTTTTTTTTTTTTTTTTTTTTTTTCATAGCCTTAGGATACCTCATGTACTAACAGATACAGAAATATATAATCAATGCATTTCTTTAAATATCGAGAAATAAAATATGTTTAGCAACACCGTACGAAATATCGCCGCGTGTAGTCCTCAAAATTTAAAATATTAGCATTTTCAGGCTTCGATTATATTCTAAAAGCTTAAATGTGACAAATGCTGAAAAACTTCCACACGAGAGTTCTTAAAACTATAATATTCTTTGGTATTACTACCGTTTTTTATATACAGGGGGTTGAAATCAAGACCTTCTCTAATTTTTATATATTTGAATATAAATGCCATTCACTTACAACTGAATGGTATTCGTATCATAGAGAAATATAAAATAAATTCGTATCCAAATGCATGAAATTTACATAAATTGGGCTATCTTATGATAAATGACTAGCAGTTTGAAACTGCTAGTATAGTGATGCTTAAAAATATTAATGAAAAAACAATCAAGCAGTTTCAAACTGCTAGTCATTTATCATAAGATAGCTCAATTTATGTAAATTTCATGCATTTGGATACGAATCATAAAGTAACTAAAATAAAATAAATAATGTTTGAAAGGTTGTCTAACTTGGCCATAATGTTGCATAGTTCAGTTAGGGCTCCAAAGCGTCACCACCTGCTACCTGTCACGTGTCATGATAATATTGACAAGTGACATGACAGCAAATTATATGTATTTTGCAATTGTTTACAATTGTGTTTTGAATTTTGGAATTTTGTTATTATTTTGTGTAGCATATACTTTGTTTGTTTGTTTTGTGTTTGTGCGTACAGAAATTCTGGAGGAAGTTTTATTTCCCGAGGAATCAGAGACCTTATATTTCTCTATGATTTGAACTTTATGTTTTGTGCTATGTATTTTGCCGTCATCATGTAATATTTTTTTCAGCCGATGATGTGATTTAAACACGACCCAGGAAAGGGTATCATGCAAAGCAAGTTCGATATGTAAAGACATTGCCCATCTCTCAACTCCGTGAAAGTAAAACGAACTGACTATAAATTCGCGCCTTCATTTCATAGTGTTGCACATTTGCTACCTCAACTGAACTTCAACTGCTGAGTTTATAAATCCAACTTAAAGGTGAATTAATTTTTGATTATGTCTTATTTAAATCTTAATCTGTTATAATAGCATAGATTGCAAACACTGCGATCTTATATATGCTTTGTTAGTGGCGTTGTTAAATACGTTTTATAATACTATAGGTTAATCGAGGGGTAAACCGCTGGTGTATTTTGGTGTACAAGATGTTGGCATTTTTGGCATTTTCGTGGTATTATTGGTATTAATACTAAATTATTTGGCATTAGTGTACAGAAATTCATCAGCGGTTTACCCCTCGAGGTTAGTTCAGCATATATGTTTTGTATTATCAAATTTAATTTAGCATTTAACTGTAAGCATTTGAAAAGTGTACAATAGTTTATACTTTTCAAATATTCCGTTTTTAAAAATAAATTTTCATTATATTTTTTGCAGTTTTGATTTCGAAATATTTTTAAAAATACATAAAATTTTATATTCACATTAAAACTACCCGCCTTTTTTGTGGTAGGTATAATGCAGATACCTATTTTACCGATTACGTCTGTCATATTTCTATTAGTTCAGTTAGGGCTCAAGGGTGCGCTGCAATCGATCCTCGTTAAACGTGTTGCCTACTTTTGACTATGGAAATGACAACTCTTTTATTTTATATTTCTCTATGATACTGTTACGTTTTTCGTCGGTTCCGTGTGGATAGAAAGTCACAATTTATTTAAACACTATTTATTTAACACTAATTAAGAACTCTAGAATAGTCCATAGATCGTTAGGTGCGTAGAGAAGGTTTTCGAATGTTCTCGTATGTACTAGTCCATTCCAGTGGGACTCGATTCTTCTCGAACGAATGAATCATTACGGTGTCTATTCTTTAATGCGATGTTAAGGTCATTTGAGGGCGGGACATATAGTTAGGTTAGGTCGAGTCCACACGGGTCCGCAACAATACGAATACCATTCAGTTGTAAGTGAATGGCATTTATATTCAAATATATAAAAATTAGAGAAGGTCTTGATTTCAACCCCCTGTATATAAAAAACGGTAGTAATACCAAAGAATATTATAGTTTTAAGAACTCTCGTGTGGAAGCTTTAGTGATTTGTCACACGGTGGCGCTTTAGAATATAATCGAAGCCTGAAAATGCTAATATTTTTAAATTTTGAGGACTACGCGCGGCGATATTTCGTACGGTGTTGCCAAAACATATTTTATTTCTCGATATTTAAAGAAATATGTATTGATTATATATTTCGTATTCGTTAGTACATGAGGCATCCTAAGGCTATGAAAAAAAAACGTAGCTGTGACAATAAAATTTTAGATTTTTAATTTTTTTGTACCTTCTAATAAAAATTACTTCTATTCCAATAAAAAATTAACTAGTATGATTATGTGTTATCTGTGCTAGTATTAGGAAACTGGAATAAATACGGAGAATATTAATTCGTTCTCTAAGATGAGCACTACTAAGTAATTTTTTAAAATTCGACCCATAAGGGGGTGTAATTAGATAAAGGGGTGTAATTATACAAAAAAAATCTGTACCTACTAGGAGTATGAACTTTTGCACAGATGTGGCACATTTGAACATTGATAAGCGATTTTTGGAATGTATAGCCTAAGGGTAGTGAAACTGGGAGGTGAAATTTTGTACAAAAATGTTAGTTCTAGGAGTATGAAATTTTGTAGAGTTTCCTTAAGTGACGAAAGTGAGTACCTAGAAGCTAATTTTGACATTCATCCCCTAGAAATAAGGGGATGAAAATTTGTACAAAAGTTTGTTAAAATCGATTTTAGAAGTATGAATTTTGCAGACGTTCCTTATGTAACGTAATTTAGCATTAAGAAGCAATTTTTGGAAATTCGCCCTCTAAGGGGTGTGAAATGAGGGGTTGAACGTTCTGGAACAATAAATTCTGTTCAAGGAATATGAGAATTTGCACAGAGGTTCCTTATGTAGCGTAATTGAATAATTAGAGTGATTTTTGGAATTCATTCCTTAAGGGGTAAAACTAGGGGTGAAAATTTGTATAATTTTTTATGTAAAAATCCGTTCTAGGACTAGGAGTATGAAATTCTGTTCAGAGGTCCCTTAAATGATGAAAGTGAGTACCTAGAAGCGAATTTAGGCATGCATCCCCTAAAAAATAAGGGATGAAAACTTGTACAAAAATTTGTTAAAATCGGTTTTAGAAGTATGAATTTTGCAGACGTTCCTTATGTAACGTAATTTAGCACTAAGAAGCAATTTTTGGAAATTCGCCCTCTAAGGGTGTGAAATGAGGGGTTGAACGTTCTGGAACAATAAATTCTGTTCAAGGAATATGATAATTATATATGATGATTTGCACAGAGGTTTATTATGTAGCGTAATTGAATAATTAGAGCGATTTTTGGAATTCATTCCTTAAAGGGATAAAACTAAGGGTAAAAATTTGTATAATGTTTATGTAAAATCCGTTCTAGGACTAGGAGTATGCAATTTTGTACAGAGGTCCCTTAAGTGATGAAAGTGTGTACCCAGAAGAAAATTTTGGACATGCACACCCTAAAAAATAAGCACTCCCTATAAAACAATTAAAATAAAAAATTTGTCTAAAAAATAAAAAAAAACTTGGGGTGGACCACTTTTATCACTTAGGGGTATAAAAAATAGATAACAACCTGGGAATAGGTTGTGACCAAACCAAACCAAACCAGACCTACTGAATATACATATAAAATTTTATCAAAATCGGTCTATCCGTTTCGGAGATGGTAACAAAAAATTAAAAAAAAAACAACCCCTATTAAAAAATAGGGGATGATGGTGGAACGGTGAAAATTTAGGTTATTTCTATTTATTAATGCCAACTAAAAAATAAAAACATTTTTTCTTTTCAAAAATAAAATGAGGGTGGGCTACCCTCTCGGCTACCCTTACCAGATAAGGATATAAAAAATAGATAACCTATTCTTAGACGTACTGAATATACATATAAAATTTTATCAAAATCGGTCAAGCCGTTTCAGGGATGGTAACAAAAAATTAAAAAAACAACCCCTATTAAAAAATAGGGGGATGATGGTAGAACGGTGAAAATTTAGAGTTGTTTGTATTTTTTAAGGCCAAATAAAAAAAATTAAAATATTTTTTTTTTCAAAAAATAAAAAAATGGTGGTGGGCTACCCTTGTCACTTAAGGGTATAAAAAATAGATAACAAACTATTTTCAGACATATACATAATAAAATGTCATCAAAATCGGCCAAGCCGTTTGGGAGATGGTAACAAAAAAACTTAAAAAACAACCCCTGTTAAAAAATAGGGGATGATGGTAGAACGGTGAAAATTTAGGGTTGTTTGTATTTTTTAATGCGAAATAAAAAAAATTAAAATATTTTTTTTTCAAAAAATAAAAAAAATGGGGGTGGGCTACCCTTATCACTTAAGGGTATAAAAACAGATAACAACGTATTCTCAGACCTACTGAATATACATATAAAATTTCATCAAAATCGATCAAGCCGTTTCGGAGATGGTAACAAAAAATTAAAAAAACATCCCCTATTAAAAAATAGGGGATGATGGTAGAACGGTGAAAACTTAGAGTTGTTTGTATTTTTTAATGCCAAATAGGGGTGCAATTTTAGCTCGCCTCCCCGTGGTGCACCCTGGGTAACTCTAAAGAGCTAAAACAGTTGGCAACCAGTCTATCCTAGCGATCTCCTGGTCATTCAAGCATGCAAGAGCAAGACAACTATATCCGTAAAGGTCCTTCTCAGGACCTATTGACGAGGAAACTCGGGCCTTCAGTCCGAATTTGCCAACTAAATGTAGAAGGAATCAGCAAGGCAAAATGCGATTTTCTTTCGAAATTTCTTCTTGACAATAACATTGATGTCTTATTACTCCAAGAAACCCATACTAAATCTGATGATGAGATCTTAAAAAGGGGAAGAATAAAGGGTTTTGAAATATTGGGAGCCACACACAGTCAATTTTACGGTACTGCGACATACATTCGAAGGAACATTGAACACGGACTTCTCATTGCTGCTACAACAGAAAACAGCATCCATACCGTCATCATTAAAGTTGAAGAAACAACCATTGTCAATGTATATAAACCACCAAATCAACCGTGGCCTACAAACATCCTCCCAGCCTTGAATCATCTAACAATATTCGCGGGAGATTTTAATAGCCACCACGAGCAGTGGAACTATACTGGTAATGATGAAAATGGCATTGTTTTAGCAGACTGGGCGGAAGTTAACAACCTTCACCCCCCTGATTTTCGATGCCAAAGATAAGGGTACTTTTCGATCTGCTGCCTGGAGAAGAGACTACAATCCAGACCTCTGCTTTGTTACTAGTAACCATAACGGCGTTCCATTGCCAGTCGAAAGAAAAGTTGCCGGTGACTTCCACCACAGCCAACATAGACCAGTGATCCTGAATGTGGGTGTATCAATCCCTGTGGTCAGATCCACACCTCGTCCTATATGGAACTTTAAGAAAGCTAATTGGGACCAATATGCACAAAAATTAGACCAATGTATCCCCTTTATACCACCTGAACCAGAAAACTATAATCGTTTCATCGGGGCCGTAATTTCAGCAGCGAATAAATACATTCCTAGGGGGTATAGAAAAGAATACATACCGGGCTGGAACGAACACAGTGAACATCTATACGAGCAATTCAAAGAGAGCGTAGATCAAGAAGTTGCAGATAACCTCCTCCATAGTCTAGACACTGCTAGAAGAGACCGCTGGATTGAAACAGTGGAAAACACAGACTTCCATCGATCTAGTAGGAAGGCCTGGACCCTTCTACGTAATTTAGGAGGTTCAACAAGACAAAATAGGCCAAGCTGTCAAATATCAGCTAATCAAATTGCAAATTATATAGCTGAGACATCTAGGTCTCGACGTGATAAGGAGCACACAATTGAGATTAAGAGGAAATTGAAGGAGTTAAGAACAACCACTCCCCATATCTCGGAATATTCACAGCCCTTCGAAATTGAAGACATAGTCACAGCTATTAAAGACATCAAGCCGAACAAAGCTCCTGGATATGACAACATTCATCCAGAATTCCTTATTTACGCTGGAAACCCTGCCCTCAAGTGGCTTTGTAGTTTCTTCTCGAGACTTTTATCAACCGGCAACATTCCAAAGGAATTAAAGAAAACTAAAATAATAGCTGTGTTAAAACCAGGAAAATCTAAAAGATCAACCTCAGAATTATCGACCCATAGCCCTTCTTAGTTGTACCTATAAGCTCCTAGAACGACTTATTTTCAATAGAATAAAGGATAGTATTTTAGACCATATTCCAGTTGAACAGGCAGGTTTTATTCCTAAACGCAGTTGCTGTGACCAAGTTCGAGCACTTACATCTCACATTGAAGGAAATTTCCAACTTAAGCTTAAAACCTCCATAGCTATTGTCCATTTAACAGCCGCTTACGACACAGTCTGGAGAGATGGTATGGTTTATAAATTACTTAAAGCACTTACTGGTCAAACTATAGCTCGAGTTACCAACAACATGCTAACTAACCGATATATCCAAGTATTTCAGGGAGAGAGCACAAGTAAACCTAAAAAACTTAACAACGGCTTACCCCAAGGCTCCGTTCTCGCCCCTCTCTTATTCAACTTATACATCTCTGACTTACCAGATACGCAATCTAGAAAATTTTGTTATACGAGACGATATAGCCATAGCAACGGAATATGAATCGCTATATCAAACCCAAGAAACGCTTACAAAGGATCTCGCATCCTTGAATGCCTATTTTATAAAATGGAGACTTCAACCCAATGCAAATAAGACAGAAGTGGCTACCTTCCATCTTAATAACAAGCTGGCGAATACTGAAATAAGCGTCCAGTTTGGTAGCACCACTCTGAGTAATAACAAATATCCAAAATATCTGGGGATTACTCTAGACCGTACACTCTCATTTCGAAGAAAACACCTAGAAAATGTTGCTGGGAAAATCAGAACACGAAACAACATTATACAAAAACTTTGTGGTACTTCTTGGGGTGCAAAAGCAACAACACTTCGAATCTCCGCCCTATTCAGTGTGGCAGAGTATTGTGCACCCGTGTGGTTGAACAGCCACCACACAAATCTCGTAGACAGACAGCTGAACAACACCAGTGATTACAGGGACAATCAGATGCACACCTAGTTACTGGCTTCCAGTTATGAGTAACATCCTACCTCCAAATCTACGCAGAAACGAGGCTCTTCTTAGAGAATTTGATAAAATAATAGCTACCCCAAGGCTACCGGTTCATGGAACACTTCCTGCTTTACAGGTGAATAGACTTAAGTCGAGGAATCCACCTTTGCGAACAGCTGAACAACTAAAAAGCAGTAACTACAATTCTCGGGAACAGTGGCTTCAGTTATGGAGAGAAATGGCCGATGCTCGCCTATACTCCTGGTTCGAAAATAACTATTGCCAGACACCGGGTACCGATCTAAACCGGAAAACATGGTCAACTTTGAATAGGATACGCTCTGACCATGGAAGATGTGCGGATTCCCTTTATGAGTGGGAAAATACTTTCCCCAGAATGTGATTGCGGATCCTCTCACCAAACCATCCATCACATAACTAGAGTGTGCAACCTACGCGCTTATGGTGAAGACTGGAGGGACTTTCTGGAGGCTTCTCCATCAGCTTTGGAACGGATAGGGCATCTAGATGTTAATATATAGTGTTCGTAAGTACGTTTTTTATGTTGTCTTTTTATATTATACTTGTTTTTTTTATATTTACATTGTAATGTTTTCATTTACATTGTAGTTTATTTTATGTCTATGTTTAAGTGTCTGGTTTTCTTGCATGTATATGAGCCATACGATAAATAAATAAATAATGCCAAATAAAAAAAATAAAAAACATTTTTTTCTTTTCAAAAACTAAAAAAAACGAGGGTGGGTTACCCTCTCGGCTGCCCTTATCAGTTAAGGGTATAAAAATAGATAACAACCTATTCTTAGACGTACTGAATATACATATAAAATTTTGTCAAAATCGGTCAAGCCGTTTCGGAGATGGTAACAAAAAATTAAAAAAACAACCCCTATTAAGAAATAGGGGATGAAGGTAGAACGGTGAAAATTTAGTGTTGTTTGTATTTTTTAATGGCAAATAAAAAAAAATAAAAAAAATAGTTTTTTCACAAAATAAAAAAATGGTGGTGGACTACCCTTATCACTTAAGGGTATAAAAAATATATAACTACCTATTCTCAGACCTACTGAATATACATATAAAATTTCATCAAAATCGGTTAAGCCGTTTCGGAGGAGTACGGTAACCAAAACTGTAACACGGGAATTATATAAGATAATATTATATATAAACTGCGGAGTGCGGAGAACGGAAAGACTGATTATAGCAATAGATAAAATTTAAAACTATTCAAGAAAGTACACACAAAACAAGGCAACGCCGCGCGTCTATTCGTTCAATTCAGAGCAAAATAGCGAGGCCCCACGAAGTTGGTGAGACACTTAAAATGATTCTGGAACAATTCATTTTTAAGTCCACTGTATATCGAAAACGGTAAGTGCAAAGTATACTAAACTATATATATTTGAAATTAGTAAAATATGCCTACCCGACCATGCTAAAATATGTGGGGGTTTTCATTTAAAAAAAAATCAAGATGGCGTCGTATCTGTCAAAATTGACGTTTCAAAAAATTTTGATGTCGAGAATCGACATCCTGGCGAAAAATAACATTAAAATATATTTTTAGTATCTTAAAATAGAAAAGACGAAAATTTTAAATTGGGTGAGACACTTAAAATGATTCTGAAACAATTCATTTTTAAATCCACTGTATATCGAAAACGGTAAGTGCAAAGTATACTAAAGTATATATTTTTGAAATTAGTAAAATATGCCTACCAGACCATGCTAAAATATGTGGGGGTTTTCATTTAAAAAAAAATCAAGACGGCGTCGTATCTGTCAAAATTGAGGTTTTAAAAAATTTTGATGTAGATAATCAGTATCCTCGCGAAAAATTACATTAAAATATCTTTTTCCTATATTAAAAGAGATAAGAGGAAAATTTTAAATTGGGTGAGACACTTAAAATGATTCTGGAACAATTCATTATTAAATCCACTGTATATTAGCGATGGGAACTATCGAATGAATTAGACTATCGAATGGTTACTGAATGAATGATTTCAACTATCGAATGGTTTTATTCGAATAAAATAATTCATTCATTTGTATACTAAAGCATATGTGACAACCTCGCCGTGCGACTAAATGGTTATCGTTGAGCCACGACTATTGAATGCATTTGTGTGCGTCAGTGCATTATTAGTTCTTCCAAATTTTTATAACTTCGCCTTATAAATACTGTGCTATTTTTGCGTTTATTAAAATATTTAAAATACTAAAATAGTCGTTTTTTTTAATTGACGATTGTGTGCGTGTGCAGGTGTCAAAATGTTTCCGAAAATTTGTGTGATTTTCTGTAGCCCGATCTTTCAATTATTTTATTTTATATGGTATATGGTCTATTTTTAATGGGAAATTTTGAGAAGTAGCAATTTTTAAGAGAGATGAGATGAACTTAGAATTAATTTTAAAATTACATATTTGTATTTTAGATGTTTTAATAATATGAATTAGTTGAACTTAATAATCATATTTAAGTAATGTGGTTAAGTAAATGTGGTTATCGAACTCAAACTATGGGATGAGAAAATTAAATTGAAAGTTTTACACGTGCCAATTTAAAAAAAAAGTTAACGATGTTTGTATTTTGTTTATGCTAATTCTCTTACACGTAGTTTTTTGCGAAGAAATATTTCATTTATTTTTTAAAGTAAATGCCAGTAACAGTAAATATTATTTTTAAATAGTAATATAAAGTACCTAATATAAATAATTTTGATTTCTAATTTTTTATTTATATTTTCCTTCCATTACACTGCATCGTTAGAAAATTAATAAATGTTTATATTTCATGATGTTAAAGTTTGTTGTTAATATAACAAATTAGTTCTGTAATTATTATTATTTAATAAACCAACGTTGCCAAAAAATTTAAAGACTATATTATTTTTAAATAGGATCTAATATAAATAATTTTGACATCTAATTTGTTGTTTATATTTTGCTACTACGTAAAAAAATGTTTATATTAAATTATTTTAAATTTTGTTGTTAATAGGTATAACAAATTATTATTTTTTATTAAACCAGTCTTTGCTTAAAAACATTAAAAATAATTTTCCTACATCCAAAATAACAAGTATTATTGCAGTGTAACAACAGAATATTAATAAAAAAAATGCAAAATATATAGACATACTATCCCTAACTAACAAAAGCCAAACAATAATATTCTTTGCTAATATCAACTAATACCAATATATGGCAACAGCGCCCTTCATAATGTATTTTTTGTGTAAATACTAGCACCTCAATAAAAAAAAATAATGTGTCCTTATCTTTATATGACTCCGCAAAAAATCAAAGATGCCGGCTTCTTTCATAGCATTGCCACCGACCGCTCTCGGGTTTCTCGGAAAGAAACCTACGTCGCCGGTCGACAACTAAAATCCAGTTAATATTTTATTATAATCGACCCTGACGAATAAATGAATTTCATAAATGAATGAATTTTATAAATGAATGGTTCTTGCTGCCGAATTACTAGAATACAATATTTCAAGGCAGATGACGCATCTATTCGATAATTTTTATTGGAATAGTTTTCAACGAATGTTTTCTTACTAGCTATCGAATTATTCGAATGAATTGCAACTATCGAATGTTTTGATAGTATTCATTCGATAGTTCCCACTACTACTATATATCGAAAACGGTAAGTGCAAAGTATACTAAACTATATATTTTTGAAATTAGCTAAAATATGTTTACCGGATCGGATTTTCCGATCACATATTGTAGCATATAAGTGGGCGTTTCCATTTAAAAAGAATCAATATGGCGTCGTATCTGTCTAAATTGACGTTGTAAAAAAAAATTGATGTAGAGATTCGGCATCCTAGCGAAAATTTACATTAGAAAATCTTTCTACTATTTTTAAATACGAAACAGGAAAATAATAAATTGAGTGAGGCACTTAAAATGATGTCCCTGTACGTACAAAACCCAAACGTATCGAGCCGAAGGAGTTTCGATTTTCACCCGAATGATGCCGAACGTACAAATTCACAAACAACTCATTTCCACAACTGGCTAGTAATTAAGTTATTTCATAAATTTTGGGGCCAGTGAAACAGAACTGGGCCTATTTTATTACACCCATGATGGACCCATATGATGTCCTCCCTGATTTCCGGATTTGTCCGTTCTCGATTTCTGATTTTAGGGATTTTTGAAATATGTACCTAATATATTGTGGCAACTACAACAATGTCGAACACCTAGAAAATGCTTTAATAAGGCAAGCTAATAATGCAAACTTTTACATATTTGCAAACCTATCCCGTTAATATATTCCGTTAAAAAAAAAGAAAAATATATTCAGAGTTTCAGTGGTAACAGTTCAAAAGTAATATACATATATCAATCCCAAATAAAATTTTAATATGTGTATGACCCTTTGTGACTATACAGGGTGCTACAAATTTGAGGTACGAGCATTGGTATCTCGGAAACCTTAATAGATACGAAGATGGTTAAATTGGAGCAAAGTTGCGCACTGGGATGTTCAACAGGATGCCATCAAAAAAGTTTTAAAAAAAAGGCATAAAAAAAGTTTTCAAGGATTGCTGAGTTTCTTGGAAAAACCGGATTTTTTTGAAAATCAATTTTATTTGTTCCTGTCGTTATTTTTTAGAAAATCAAAAAACTAATTATACATTCTCAGCCACTTTATTAGGGCCATCTGATAGTGTTTTTAGATTTTCAAATTAGATGATAATTTGTGAGATACAGAGGCCAACTTATTTTTTTTAAATATGGACCTGCATTTTTTATTTCAGGTTTTGGAAGAACTCGGTCTCCTGAGTACAATTATATGCCACACTTGGTACTTTTTTTTGTTTTGGGTACCTAACAAAACTATTTAATTATTATTTAAAATAATTTCAAGTCCGACTCTGGTTTTTTAAATTATTTAATCTGATTATATTCATCGCAACAATAGTGACCAGCGTTAATTATCACTGAAGAAAACTGAGCCAACTGAACGATTCAAATAAATAATATCCAGGTCAGCAATTTAAAGATATTATTTTTAACTTTTTTTTATTGTGAATTTGAAATTTCAGGCAATCGTATGTACGATCTAATATGCACGAATGTACGAAATAATATGCATAATATTTAATTGTAGTTATTATAAATAAATCACCTTCTACAAGCTAGTTTCTAGTGCTCTACAGGTTCGAAACGGTTACCACCCTTCCTATTGCACAAATTTATTATTCGTTCAATTTTATTTATAGCTCTTTGAACATATCTTCTTTTTATACTTCCGAACGCATTTTGTACTCTTTATTCTAAATGTTGAAAAATATTTTCGCCCCTTGGCGTTAGGTCGAGGAACCTCGTTGCTATTATACTGCTCTAACATTTTCAATTCGTCTTCCGGGGAAATTATTTGATTGTTTATACTATATTTTATTTATATTATTTTTTATTATTTTATTGCATTTGATTTTCCGTATTCAATGTTTTATCCCACGTCATTGTTAAGTCAAAAGGCTTATCAATATATTGTAACGATGAACAGATTAAATATTTAAAAAAACAGAGCCGGACTTGAAATAAACTAATTTCAAGTCCGGCTCTGTTTTTTATAATAATTAAGAAAAACTGAATTTAGAATAAAGAATAAATTGTGTTCAAATGCCCGAAACAAAAAAAAAGTATAAAGTGTGGCATATCATTGTACTCAGGAGACCGAGTTCTTCCAAAACCTGAAATAAAAAATGCAGGTCCGAGAAAAGGTTTAAAAAAATTAATTTGGCCTCTGTATCTCACAAATTATCCGCTAATTTGAAAATCTAAAAATACTATCAGATAGCCCTAATAAAGTGGTTATAAGAATGTGTAATTAGTTTTTGATTTTCTAAAAAGTAACGACGGGAAAAAATATACTTGATTTTCAAAAAAATCCGTTTTTCCAAAAAATTCAGCAATCCTTGAAATTTTTAAAACTTTTTTGATGGCATCTTGTTAAACATCCCAAGGTGGCAACTTTGCTCCAATTTAACCATCTTCGTATCTATTACGGTTACCGAGATATCAATGCTCGGACCCCGAATTTGTAGCACCCTGTATATTGTTACGTTTTTCCTCGGTTCCGCATGGATATAAGGTCATATCTTATACAATATATAAAGTTACAATTTTTTTAAACACAATTTATTTACACTAAGTAACAAATAATAACGATTAAAAGATTTAAAAAACTATATACAAACTCTTTATAACTATTTATCTAGAAAGAATTTATTTTGAATTTAGCGCGACAACTGTACTCGTCTATTTATTTCTGTCCTCAGGCCCCAGGTGTCGGCTTATATACCCACAGCTAAAAGTTCTCGAATTGTCCATAGATCATTAGGTGCATAGAGAAGGTTTAGAATGTTCTCGTATGTACTAACGTACTCGAACGTTCGAATGAATCATTACGATTACGGTGTCTATTCTTTAATGCGATATTAAGGTCATATTATAGGGGCGGGACATTTAAGCTAGTTAGGTTATGCCGGGTCCACACGGGTCCGCAACACTCCGCCCCCTTCTTAAATACATGCTCGTCCTGAGATGTACCGGGTGGCCAATTAAGAATGGACGCCGGCTGTATCTCAGAAACTACTTATCGTATAACTTTGGGAAAAAAATTCTAATGAGTAAATCGACCAAGAGAAATAGCTGGAAATTATTTTCAAGATCGAAAAATGCCCGCTAGGGGGCGTTTCTCTAATAGCCAATCAGAAAACAGGGTTTTTCTCAAAAAAATGCAGGTGAACAAGTATTTTAAATATTACTATAGTAATCATCGAGAAATTTGTAATTTTTTTGATATAGAGTATTTTGCTTTATCTCACAAAATAAAGTGGTGGGAGAAGGTTAAATTTGCTTTTATTAAAATAAGGATAACACTGGTTTAGGTTATGCGATTTAAACAAACTACGGCTCGTTTAAAAGAGCTTTTCTTGCTTAATGATCTCCAGTATAAATTTTTGTTTCCACAATTTTTTTCGTGGTAGCTAGAGGGCGCTGTTTGACATCATAACAGATATTGCGCTTTTGCGTAAAAAAATTAAATAGGAAGTTATACTTCTCTTTGCACAGTTAAATAGAGCACAAAATTTCCAAAATATCAGCGCAAACCGCAATTTTCTATCTTCTCTCTAACCGGAGATATTAAAAGAACAAATCATGTTAGGCTGCCGCTTAGGATTATATTGTCTAAAAATTATAGTAGTAGTCTAGGAAACAAAAAAAGGTACGTCAAAATATCAAAACGTTTAAGTCCAGTTTTCGTGCGTCCCAAATTTCAGGCGTTTTCTTAAAAAAAATGACGTCATAGTTATTTAAACGTGTTTATGTAACATTATAGAACTGGAGATCATTAAAGAAGAAACGCGCTTTTAAACGAGCCGTAGTTTGTTTAAATCGCATAACCTAAACCAGTGTTATCCTTATTTTAATAAAAGCAAATTTAACCTTCTCCCACCACTTTATTTTGTGAGATAAAGCAAAATACTCTATATCAAAAAAATTACAAATTCCTCGATGATTACAATAGTAATATTTAAAATACTTGTCCACCTGCATTTTTTTGATAAAAACCCTGTTTTCTGATTGGCTATTGGAGAAACGCCCCTTAGCGGGCATTTTTCGAACTTGAAAATAATTTCCAGCGATTTCTCTTGGTTGATTTACTTATCAGAATTTTTTCCCAAAGTTATACAATAAGTAGTTTCTGAGATACAGCTGGCGTCCATTCTTAATTGGCCACCCGGTACACAGTGAATGAAGGTATTTGCAAAGCCGGCTCCTGGTACATTGAGAAGTCTGGTAGAAATAGCAGTCTACAGTTTTCTCTGCCGATCTCAGCTTTCGGTTGTAGCAGCAAATGAGGATCTGGATTCCTGTAAATCTAAACAAGATTTAATCATGTTCCGGATTGTACGCCAACTCAGACCATCGAGTCCACACGCCAGCTTCGGAATGCCTAATCGTGTAATGTGGCTGTTTAGCAGGGCTTCTCTCAGTTCAATCAGGGTCTTCCATAGATTGAGATAAGTCGGCTTACTCGGGGACCATTTCCTTGGTAACTAGGTAGAAGATGTATCTTGCTTGGCCATGCGCATTGTCGGTTAGCCTCAAGACGCTTCCAACATCGGATTCTGTCGGTGTAGTTCTTCGACACGCCCAAACTTCTCATTGAACGTCGCAGCGATTCCTCTAGACATTCGCAAATCTTGGGCCACACAGTGAGCGAGCGAATAATCGGAAGGCACAGAAAAGACGTCTTGTTGTTCTTCTTTGGTCACACCATAGCGAGCCTTCTCACTGCTGTTGTAAGGGCCATGGAGTTATCAAAGGATATCTCCGAATCATGGGGATCAAAGCTGCAGGTTCTCACGGTCCCAGCACGATCGTTTTCGCCTTGGTAGGGGCTCAAACGATTGAAATGGACGATCCTTGGTTTTCCTTTTGGCAATTTCCTGATACGGTATACGGCGTCATTAATCCTATCCATGACTTCGTATGGCCCTTCCCTCGAGAATTATAGCTTCGGAGATAACCCACGACGTCTCTGCGGGTTGTATAGCCACACCAACTTCCCTGCTTGGTATTCTCCATGCTCAGCTTGAATGTCGTAGTGCTCCTTCATTCGGTCACTAGCGCTTTGAATATTTAAGCGGACTCGCTGATGGATGTCGTTCATCCTTTGGCGTAGTCGATGGATATAATCTCCTCCGGCGACATCTTCTCCCGGTCGGCAACCAAACTTCAGATCACAAGGTAGGCGCACTTCCCGTCCCATAACGATGCTGGAGTTTGCCCTGTGGATTCTTGGACGGATGAACGATAGGCCAACAGGAACATGTGAAGAAATATGTCCCAGTCTCTTTGGTGGTCAGAGACTACTTTGGCCAAATAACGGTTGATGGTTCTGTTCATGCATTCAACGGATTCAATCCCATCGGATTGTGGATGCAGAGCAGTTGTCCTGGTCTTGCGGATGTTAAGGACTTCACAGACACCTTGGAACAGATTGGACTCGTAAGTTTCTTCCCTGATCTGAATGAAGCTCCATGGGAACACCAAACCTGCAGATCTATTCTTTAACAAGTGCATCAGCAATAGTGGACGCTTCTTGATTTGGCAATGCGTAGGCCTCGATCCATTTGCTGAAGTAATCCATTACTACCACAATGTATTTGTTGCCATCGTTCCTCTAAGACTTCCGGGACCCTCTTCTCTGGAATGACGATCTGCCTTCTCTCTTCTTGTACCTCCTATCTATTACCAAGGAATTCCACTGGCCCCAGTACGACTTCACGTTCAGCGAATATCTGCAAACTTCTTCCCACGTTGGTCTTTGGTCCGCGTTTTTTCAGTTAATCACTAAGCCTAATTCTGGGTCACTGATTTGGTCGTTTGCTAGATCTTCGGGTAGCCAAGTATCATTAAACACAGTTGTTCTTAGGAGTTTCGCTTCTTTCTCTTCTGCTCGGGAACAATGCTTACAGTCCTTAGCGCAAGGTCTTCTGGAAAGTGCGTCGGCATTTCGATGGATTGCCCCAGCTCGATGTTCTGTGTCGAAGTTAAATTCTTGTAATCGGTCGATCCATCTAGCTACCTGCTCTTCAGGATTCTTAAACTGCAACAGCCATTTCAGAGCAGCATGGTCTGTTCTTAACAAGAACTTTCTTCCATAGAGATACTTGTAGAAGTAATTCACTGCTTTAACTACAGCTAGTAATTATTGTCTGGTCACGCAGTAGTTCCCTTCCGGTTTTGAGAAGGTCTTACTAAAATAAAACCATCCACAAAAATGCTGTTGAATTTGTGTTGTAGCGAGGCGACTTCAGTTTTCGTTGGGGCATGTTGGGTACAGGTCGACGTGTGCCCCTTCTTTTCGACCCTTAGTAGTTTTCCGACCTCGACGAAGCCAGTTCTTCACTCTTCTCCTTACAGCGTCGCACGTGTCCTACCTGTCCGCAGTTCCGGCAACGAATCGGTCCCTTCTTGCCCATGTACTGGTCCATTACCTTCCGAACAATCCCTTCCACGGATACTCTTCCTAAAGACCGAGAACTGTGTTTCGCGGCCTCAAATTCTAGGGCACGTGCTAAAGCATCCACCAAGTGCGTTGGGTGGGCTAGAAGCGCTTGTCTTGTCTCGTTGTCACGTAAGCCATCGGAGAATGCCTGTACTGCCAACCGCTCAATAACATTCTCGGGCGTAGCAAGGTATGCAAGACCAACGAGGCGGGCTACATCGGCTTAGCAGCTTAACTCCTGCAGAGACTCATTTGACTTCTAGATGCGATTTTTGAGCTGGGAATGGTAGACATGCTCTAAATGAGGCTGGCCGTACCTCATTTCTAAATGTCGTACCAATTGCTAATAATCTCCCTGTTCCGATGGTGAGAGTGTCTGCAGGATATCAGTCGCATCTCCCCGCAGTGCCATAGTCAAAGCGGTAGCTTTTTCAGCGATTGTCCATCCGTTTGCTCTTGCCAGCGGTTTTTCCGTCAAACTGTGGAGGCTTCATAACTGACTTTGAGATATACTTATTTTCGACCAGTGTCGGGTCCTCGATGATTCTTGAAATTTTGGTGAATTTGCCTTTGCTATTTGTTCTTTCAAAATTTCGATTTTTCTATTTACATCTTCCTCAATCTCTGTTATTTTGTCTTGTAGCTCCGTAGAATTCTCTATAATCTTTTCTTCTAAATTATTATTATTAAAGCTGGCCTGTATGTCTTTAGAATTTTCTGCGATCTTATCTTCTATTATATTAATTAAATCCTGGGAATTTTCCATAATTTTATCACTGATTTTATCTTCTAAATTATTCATTTTATCATTTAAACTATTTAAATTGTTCAAGTTGTCGTCTAATTTTTGAGAATTCTCTGTCATTTTATTTTCTAATTTTTGTAGGCACGAGTCAAGGTCACTTTCCAACTCAAAGCAAAATGTGTCAGGGTCCTCACCTTCCTCCACCAAAACGTTTCTCAGTCTGCCTTGCCAAATTCTTTTCTTTCCATCTGTCTCGCACTCTCTCTCTTCCAATATGCATTTCAGTTCGGACATTTTCAAGTCTTTCAACAATTTTTTCAGAGCCCACACGCCACACTTGATCACACACGCCACACTTGACATCAATTGTTACGTTTTTCCTCGGTTCGGTGTGGGTAGAAAGTCACAATTTATTTAAACACAATTTATTTACACTAAGTAACAAACAATAACGATTAAAATACTTAAAACTATACACAAACTATTTATAACTATTTATCTAGAAATAATTTATTTTGAATTTAGCCCGACAACTGTACTCGCCTATTTATTTCTGTCCTCCTCAGGCCCCAGTTGTCGGCTTATATACCCACAGCTAAAAGTTCTCGAATTGTCCATAGATCATTAGGTGCATAGAGAAGGTTTAGAATGTTCTCGTATGTACTACTCCATTCCAGTGGAACTTGAACGTTCGAATGAATCATTACGGTATCTATTCTTTAATGCGATATTAAGGTCATATGGGGGAGGGACATTTTAGATTTTATCTAGTTAGGTTATGCCGAGTCCACACGGGTGCGCAACAATATCATTGTAATTTTTTTGTTATTAGTCACGGCCTATCAATAAAAAATGATTTATTTTAAATATTGCAAATAAATAAATAGTGAAAATAAATATTGAATGATATATATTTTTGAGAAGCTCATAGCAAGACGAATCATATGATTTATAAATATAGAGGGTGTTCCATTTGAAAAAACATAACTTTAGTTCATATTTTCAAAAATATTTTTTTCGTAGAAAAACAAACTACGCCACTGTATTCTACGTAAAAAGTTCTACAAAAATCAGTTTTCACCTTCTCGATATATCACACACAATAACGGAGATACGGGATCTGTCCCAAATAACAAAATTTTCGAAAAGACCCTGTAGCTCTGAAACGAAGAAAGCTATGAAAATTTTGTTTCACGCATCTTTCGTTTGAAAAAAAAGTGGGTCAGGTTTGTGAAAACCGCATCCTCCTATCTTTACTAATAACTGAGATACCGTATGATTTCAACCAAAATGTAACACCCTGTACATACGTTTTTTTATTGTTTAAGTTTAAATATTGTACCGGGTGATCCACTAAGAAAGCTCTCGGCTGTATCTCGGAAAGTATTAGCCGTAGGGGTTGTAGAAAAAAAATATTTATAACTAAAGAGGCTATGAGAAATTGCTGGAAATTATGTTCAAGTTTGTAGAACGTCCGCTAGGGGGCGCAACTGCAACAAAAAATAAGAAAATTGAGTTTTTACACAATTTTGCGTAGATAAGGTGTATTATAAGTAATAGCTTCATAATCTTCAGTAAATTTTGAATATTTTTTGTTAGAGCCATTTTTCCCTATCTACCAAAATAAAGTGGTGGGGGAAGGTTAGATCTGT
Organism: Sitophilus oryzae; assembly: GCF_002938485.1. Classification (NCBI taxonomy): domain Eukaryota; kingdom Metazoa; phylum Arthropoda; class Insecta; order Coleoptera; family Curculionidae; genus Sitophilus; species Sitophilus oryzae. The sequence goes on from NW_022146169.1 coordinate 81,760, forward strand.
TTTTATTTGAATATTAATAACTCTGGACTGGATGATCGGAATCCAACAAGCGAGGGCTCGTTTAAAAGAGCGTTTCTTACTCACACTATTGTACCATATAAACAATAATAATTAGCTTTTGAACGTAGACGCTAAGGGGGCGTTGTCTTACAATTTAACAAACATTACGCGTTTTTTTCAAAAAAATTAAATGCAAGAGTATATGTAATTTTAGCTGATAGTAAAGAGTAGTAAAAGCTTAAACAGTCAGCGGAAACCGCATCTTGATATCTTCTTTCAGACCGAAGATATTAGCAAAATTATAATAAATACTAAAAAATAAGCCCTTAATTACCTTATTTTTACAACACGGTATCAGTAGCCCTCTTGATTATGCCCTAATCTAAGAAAAAAATAAGATAGAAACAGTTAGTTTATTTTAAAATCGACGAAATACCAGAATATCATAATATCAGAGGTATTAATATCTAATAATTAAGATATTAATAACAGTGAACAAGAAACGATGATTCAGTGAAGTCATGGTAGGCTTTGAAAAAAAGTTGATTTTGACGTAATAGTATAAACGTCAAATTGTTATTAGATCAACATTTTGATAGTCTTATAACAGCGTTTTTTATCTTTTGATTGCTTTTTCAAAATGCCAACAACTTCAATTACTTCAAATAATAAAGGCATTTTGAAAAAGCAATTTAAAGATAAAAAAATGCTAAGACTATCAAAATGTTGATCTAATAACAATTTGACGTTTATACTATTGCGCAAAAAGCAACTTTTCTCCGAAGCCTACCATGACTTCACTGAATCATCGTTTCTTGTTCACTGTTATTACTGTTTGACCAGCGGATCTGAAGCTACGGAAGGAACGCGAGAAAAAAAATCGATATTGCCACGTTTATCTATAAAATTGCAAAATTGCCAGACATGAACTATAAATGTAATATATTTTTATTTTATATAATGTGTTTAGCATATCTTCTCATATGCTATCGATGTATCGACGCCTATGATCCTTATGATAGGCAGTCATTGTCACGCCGTGCCTGCACCCCGTGTCCGCTGATGTTTGCGAGTAGCGGAGTCGTAGGCTTTGGAAACAGTTGAATGTCGGAGATTGTTGATTTCGGCACAGAGAAGACATTGTTTTGTCAAGATCTGGTCAAGATAGTTAGAATTATATTTAAAATATCGATTTCTGTTAAATATATTAATCTCCCGATTACACGTATATTACTAAGGAATTTTAACGTAGTTCATATTGTTGGATATGTTTTATTTAATAACTTATTTCTTTCATTCTGTATAATCTGCTTATTACGAAAGGTGAAGATATTTGAAGGATATCATTGGCAAACCGGCATCGCCGCGCATGGCCGCCTATTCATCGAACATGATTGGCGAGAGTACGTCACAGGATTTGTTACCACGCGGTTGCCATGGCTTTTATGCCTTTCCTATTCGCTAGCCTTATCCCCAACTTCACGGTCACTTCTGAAAAGAGTAGAAATATTGAATACTATTGAAATATCCAGTGGCGGTGTCATTCTTTTGATCATTATTACTTTCTTTCTTTATTTTATACCGGTTATCCTAAACTTTATTCCTATATTTTTCGTATATTTAATAGTTAAGTTGTGATTTATTGTTTTTGTATACATATTTGTATATATATTTTTATCGTATATTTGTGTTTTCAAATGAATAAATTTGTTAAGGGTAAGACGCTACAGAGCCAGGACAAGAGAAATAATAGCTAATTTATATAGGTAAATAGAATAATAATAAAATAATTATTAGAATATTAACATTAAATATTGGCTTTAATGAAAAGCACCCCCCCACATTTTACCTAAATATTTTAGCTAAACTAAAATAAATGTAAATAAACGTGGATGAAATTTCATTTGGTTTATTTCCTTGTGTTCATAATAGGGTTTGCGACGAAGAAGCTACAGAGAGTTCGCTTAAGTTGCCGCTTAAACGTAAACTTGAGCGGATATCTCTTTATACCGGAGTTAGCGTATCGGCTATAAAAAAATTCACACAGAAGATAAAAAAAGGCTGGAAACTAACCCCGATAAAATGATATCCAGCCCTGGAAAGAAACGGCCACGTGAGACTGCTGTTGAAAAGCTCAACGACTTTGATTTCCAAGTGGTCAGGAATTTGATAAATAGATTTTATCTCGAATTCAAAGTCGTCCCCACAATTAGAAAGCTTTTGCAAAAATTGCAGGAAGAATCGAATTTTCCTTTGGCAGGGAAACGCTTAAGGGGTTATTAAAATCAAATGGATTTTTTTGGCGCAAATGTCAAAATAACAGATAAATATTAATGGAGCGGCTCATTATATTGCAGAGAGAGATATAAATATATACGCAAAATTCGAAAATATCGCCAAGTATTATCTATTTGGATGAAACATGGGTAGACAATGACCTAACCTTTAAAAAGTGCTGGCGGAGCGATACCATATCTGGTGTAATAGGCAATATTGAATCTACTGGTGGGTAAAATTATGTTTTGTTTGCGCTTCCAAAGTTAATTATTTTCAAGATTTTTTTTGCTGGAAATAATATCTAAAATTATGTATTACAGAAAAAAATATAGTTAGTACAGATATATAAATAAATATACCTCAAGACTTTGTCTTGATCATCTGCTGATGATGTTAACATGGTTAGCGAAACGTGCGTCCAGTGTAAAAGTAAAAGTGGTGTATTGTTCTGATTTAGTGTGTAACACCAAAGGTTCCAACCCCCAGCTATAATTATTTCTTCTATTATATTAACAGCACATAATAACAAAATTATTCAAAACATTTAAGGAAGCTTTAATAAAAGCTTTTAGTGTTTATTTGCAGTAACAGTAACGATTCAAACAGGATAAAGTTTTTTGAAAAAAATTATTAATCTGAATATTATATTTATGATACACATTATTTTCATAAAACACCGTACGCCCATGCCTATTTTATGAATGAAATTGGGCGTGTTTTGTTTACAACTGCGTTCCCCTGCCGATACCCCGTAGCTTCACACTATAATATCGTTGGTCACACTATATCTTAATTATTAGATATTAATACATCTGGTATTAGGGTATTCTGGTATTTCGTCGATTTTAAAATAAACTAACTGTTTTTATCTTATTTTTTTTTGTTAGAATGGGCCTAATCAAGAGGGCTACTGATACACCACATTGTAAAAATAACGTAATTAAGGGCTTATTTTTTGGTATTTATTATAATTTTGCTAATATCTTCGGTCTGAAAGAAGATATCAAGACGCGATTTTCGCTGAATTTTTAAGCTTTTACTACTCTTTACTATCAGCTAAAATACATACTATCATATTGTTACGGATTCCGTGGGTCCACTAATTTAAACTCACGATAAAATACTTAACGAATTTATTTTCTCACTTTATACACAATTACTAACTTATAACACACAACAAACTAACTATTTATAAGATTCCTTCACCAAATTGTCCGATTTTCAATTTCCACGCGGTATATTCAAATTTCAAAAACTGTCTCAGTTGTCGATGGCTCCGGCTTATATACTCTATTGACTGCTTCTCGAAATTTCCCCAATTCTCGGAAAGCGTACTTCTTCATACCAGACAATTCTATTGTCTGATTCCCTTACTTCTCGACTTGACTAAAAGATGGCGCCTGAAAAAGTCTTTTAATTTCTGGCGGATACGTTGCGGTTGTGCAGGCAACCAGTAATACATTTTTAATTTCTGGCGGATGCGCCATTTTTCTTGACATTGCCCCTTTCTCAAATTTGATCGTCCTGATCAAGGTTTCCTGTCTGGTATCTCTTCAATCGATCCAGATGAACTACTTTCATCTTACTTCTAGGGCTGCGTTGAATCCGGTACACAACATCATTTATCCTCTTGATGACTGTATAAGGACCTTCCCATGCTGGAGTTAACTTTGGGGACCTCCCTTTCTTGCGCTGTGGGTTATATAACCATACCATATCGTCCTGTTGAAATCCCGTAGAATTGGCTCTGAGGTCGTAACGAGCTTTCATCCGGTCACTGGCTAGCGTAATCTTACTTCTTACGGCCTTATGAATTTCCATTAACCTTTCCTTCAGTTCATCCGCGTAGTCCTCTACATTTGTGGTGCCGTCGTCTGGTGATCCGAACACCAAGTCACAAGGCAACCGTAATTCTCGACCAAATAAAATCTTCGATGGTGAAAGTCCGGTGGTGTTGTGAACTGCACTTCTATACGCCATTAGGAACAGCGGTATGTGTTGATCCCAATCTCTTTGATGTTCGGCCACCATTTTCGAGAGGTGTTCTTCAATGGTCTTATTGAATCTTTCGACCATCCCATCAGACTGCGGATGTAAAGCTGTTGTCCTAGTCTTGTGAATACCAAGCAGATCACACATCTTCTGGAACAGTCTTGACTCGAAGTTCCTTCCTTGGTCAGTGTGAAGCTCTAAGGGAATTCCAAATCTACTGAAGACATTATTGACTAATACTTCAGCTACAGTCGATGCTTCTTGGTTTGGAATGGCAAAAACTTCTGGCCATTTACTGAAATAATCCATCGCCACTAAAACGTACTTGTTGCCCTTGTGCGTTTCAGGGAATGGGCCTGCAATGTCAACAGCGATTCTTTCGAATGGCAGTCCAACGTTATATTGTTTCATTTTTCCCCTAGATCGAGTGCTTGGTCCTTGGCTGGCTGCACAAATTTTACATTGTCGACACCATTTCTTGACATCTTCGCAATAATCCACCCAGTAAAAGCGATCTCTCAGCTTGCTCAAGGTCTTGTTTACCCCAAGATGGGCTCCAGTTTTACCACCGTGAATTTCTTCCAATACCTGGGTAACTTTCTTCCTTGGTACCAGTAACTGAGTTGTTACTGTGCTGCCATCCGCACTTTCCCATGTGCGCTTTAACAATCCATTCTCAATAACCAGTGAATTCCACTGAGCCCAGAGAGCTTTGAAAACGAGCCCTCTGTCCGCAATATCCTGCCACGGTGGTCTCTCGCCGTTACCTTCCTTGAGCCGTAGTATTGCTCCGATGTCTGGATCTTCCATTTGATCTTTCCTCAATTGTGTCGTCGTCCACTGTTCATCGGTTCCAAGTTTAAACTCCTTATCATGACAGTGCCTTCACGTTGTTCCGTTTTACAGCAGTGCTTACAATCGGTTTGACAGGGTCTTCTGGATAAACCGTCTGCGTTACCATGCATTTTTCCAGCACGATGTTGGATGGTAAAGTGATACTGTTGGAGCTTCTCGAGCCATCGTGCTATTTGACCTTCAGGTTGTTTCATCTCCATAAGCCACTTGAGAGCCGCATGATCTGTCCTAATTAAAAATTCTTGGCCGTACAGATATTTATGAAAATGATCAACTGCCTTCACAATTGCTAGCAGCTCCTTCCGGGTAACGCAGTAATTCCTTTCTGGTTTGGATAGAACTCGACTGTAATATTCTATCACTCGTTCTTCGCCATCTTGCACTTGTGATAGCACTGCACCTATGCCGATATTGCTGGCGTCGGTATCCAGGATATACCTCCCTTGTTGTTGCGGGTAGGCTAGAATAGGACTTGAACATAAAGCCGCCTTAAGTCTTCCAAAGGCTACATCACAATCGGTGTTCCATTCGTAGCCGACTTCATCACCTGTAAGTCTATGTAAGGGTGCAGCTATATTGGCAAATCCCTTGACAAATCTTCTGTAATAGGTGCATAAACCCAGAAAACTTCTAAGTTCATGTTTGTCGCGAGTTTAGGCCAATCCTTGATCGCAGCGATTTTCTTCTGGTCGGTGTAAATTCCGTCTGCCGAGACTACATGACCCAAGAATTCCACTTGTCGCTGGAATAAGCTACACTTCTTCGGGTTCAAGTACAGGTGAGCATTCCGTATGCGGCCAAAGACTTCTTCTAAATTTCGCAAATGCTCCTCAAAAGTTCTTCCCATAACCAATACATCGTCGAGGTAAACCAAGCACGTTTTCCAAGTTAATCCTCTTAACACCACCTCCATGAGACGTTCGAAAGTGGCTGGAGCATTGCATAATCCAAACGGCATGACCTTGAATTGGTATAGTCCGTTTCCTGTAGAAAAAGCCGTCTTTTCTTTGTCTTCCTCGTCCAGACCAACTTGCCAGTATCCACTCTTTAAGTCGAGAGTGGAGAACCAGCACGAACCTGCCAGTGTGGTTAACGTGTCGTCTATACGTGGCAGTGGGTAGCTGTCCTTCTTAGTGACGTCATTGAGCTTCCGATAGTCCACGCAGAATCGTGTACTACCATCTTTCTTCGTCACCAAAACAACAGGAGATGACCATGGACTCGATGATTCTTCGATAACTCCATCTTCTAGCATCTTATCTACCATTGTCTCCATTTCTTGTTGTTTGGAAAGGGGCACCCTTCTAGGACGTTGTCGAATCGGCTGAGCATGACCAGTATTAATCCGGTGCTTCACAAAATCCGTTCTTCCACTGTTCTTCTCAAAAATACTGCCATGCTTTAGCAGGAACTGCTTAGCCTTCTGTTTCTCCTCAGGTGTTAGGTGATCCCATGGCTGTTCTAGATGTTTTAGTGTTTCTTGGGATGCCTTTTGTGTAACAGCTGACGACACTTCATCACATCGGGTGACACTTCTTACAGGTTCGCAGATGGCTATCTTGTCACCTTTTTGAATCTTGACACAATTCGGGAAAACATTCGCAATTCTGATCGGTATATTCTTATCAGTGTTCACCAATGACTTTCCTACTAAGTACCTATCTTGTTTGTTGTCGCTACTTTGTACCAGTCCAACACAGCACCCAGCGATTTTCTCCACTTTACCGAATACGATCTTCTCGGTATTACCAGGTATCACCACAGTTTCCGCTGATCTTACATCCATTCTTCCTGGTCCCTCGTCTGGAGATAACATAAACTCTTCATTTCCGATATTCAGGATATTTCTCTGGTGATCGAACGAAAATCCATGTTGACGAATCACATCCATGCCCAAGATGAAGTCATCTTCAATATCTGCCACTAAAACGCTATGCTGGAACTTCAAATTTCCTAACTTCAGTTCGACGATAGCCTCTCCCCGTACAACGGCCATTTCCCCCGTAACTGTACGTAAACACACTCTTCTTCTCAGAGGCATCAGCTTCAATCCTTGCACTGAGTTAGCCCGCACCAACGATACCATAGCGCCAGTGTCCACTGTCATTCGGATTCCCTTTCCATTGACTTTCCCGTCGATCACCAAACTGTCAGCGGTTCTTCCTAGACTTCTAATGGAAAAAATCCTGGGGGCTCTGTTCTCCCCAGTCAATACTCGCCCCTTAGTATTGACTGATTTTAGTTTTCCTGGTGCCTACGTTCTCTGGATGGTGAACGGGATCGCATTTGAACGCGGCAATCTGTTTAATGTGGCCATTCCTGCCACATCTAAAGCACCTTATGTCCTGAATCTTCTCTGGTTCTCTGTCTGGGTGTTGTTGACTCCCCTGTTTATTAGTAGCTCACATAGTTTGTCGACTTTCTTACACATCTCCTCCAAACCTCTGTGAGTGCTTTCGGGCTGTTCCTCGACCGTTACCGATCTTATCTTCGGCCTAGGGATGGCGCTAAAGGCAGCTTCGATTTCCAGCGCCCTGACCAGTGCTTCGCTGCTGGTGGAAAATCGGGATATTTGCAGCGCCCTCTGCAATTCGTTGTCCCTCAGTCCGCTAATAAAGCACTGAGCAGCGAGTTCCTCCCTAAACCCTTCCGGTGCTTCTGGGTATGCTAGGTGTACCAGCCGACGTAAGTCTGCTTCAAATTCCTGCAGACTCTCTCCGGACCTCTGCAGGCGCGTCTTGATCTGGGCCTGGTAAAGTTGACGTCGATGTTGGTCGCCATATCTTCTGTCCAATGCAGCAACCAAAGCCTCATACTCCTGCTGTTGGGCTGCAGGAATAGTTTGTAGCAGTTCCAGGGCAGGGCCACGCAGCGCGATGACAAGTGCCGCTGCTTTATCCTGGTCGGTCCATCCGTTGGCAGCGGCGGCTGCTTCAAACTGGCGGTGGTACATCGTCCAGGTGGTTTGTCCATCGTAGGTGGGGGCCTTGAGGTTCGCAGTCCCAGGAACGCCAGGTGTCCTTGCATGTGCCTTGGTCTTCTGTATGTCCATCTCTAATTTTTCCATTTTCTGTTGAAGGCGCTCCTCCAGATCTTCTACGACTTCTTGGAAGTGGGCCTCTTGTCTTCGTTCCGAATTTTCGAGACTTTTCTGCATGCGGTCTTGATCTTCAATTTTGTCCTTCTGGCGACGTACTTCTAAATCTTCAACAATTTTCTCCAACCGTTCTTGTCTAATTTCTTGATTTTCTAGAATTTTCTGAACACGGTCCTGTTCTTCTTGTCTTTCTCTATGACGTCGCTCCTCCAAACGAATTTCCAAATTTCCTATTATTTTCTCAAGCCGGTCCTGTTCTTCTTGTTTTTCTTTCTTTTGACGCGCTTCTAAACCTTCTAACATTTTTTCTTGATTTTCCATAAGTATTTTCTGTAGGCGGTCTTGTTCCTCTTCTTTCTCTCTTCTCATATTCTCCATAAAATCGCCCAATAATTTGCTTACTTCCTCCATTTTCTTCGCTTGCTCCCTTGTACCAACCATAAAAATACTCTGATTCGGTCTAAAAATCTTCCAATCCACTTAATTTCTTCTTAAAATCCTCTTGAATCGCACTTCCGACACCAATTGTTACGGATTCCGTGGGTCCACTATTTAAACTCACGATAAAATACTTAACGAATTTATTTTCTCACTTTATACACAATTACTAACTTATAACACACAACAAACTAACTATTTATAAGATTCCTTCACCAAATTGTCCGATTTTCAATTTCCACGCGGTATATTCAAATTTCAAAAACTGTCTCAGTTGTCGATGGCTCCGGCTTATATACTCTATTGACTGCTTCTCGAAATTTCCCCAATTCTCGGAAAGCGTACTTCTTCATACCAGACAATTCTATTGTCTGATTCCCTTACTTCTCGACTTGACTAAAAGATGGCGCCTGAAAAAGTCTTTTAATTTCTGGCGGATACGTTGCGGTTGTGCAGGCAACCAGTAATACATTTTTAATTTCTGGCGGATGCGCCATTTTTCTTGACAATATTTAATTTTTTTGAAAAAACGTGCTATGTTTGTTAAATTGTAAGAAAGCGCCCCCTAGCGTCTACGTTCAAAATCTTATTATTAATATTTTTATGGTATAATATAGAGTAAGAAACGCTCTTTTAAACGAGCCCTCGTTTGTTAGATTCTGATCATCCCGTCCGGAGTTCTTAACATTTAAATAAATATTGATCTAACCTTCCCCCGCCACTTTATTTTAGCAGATAGGGGAAAATGGTTCTAACAAAGAAAATCCATAATTTACTGAAGATTATGAAGTTATTATTTATAGTACCCATTATCTAGGCAAAATTCTGTAAAAAATCTATTTTCTTATTTTTCATAGCAGTTGCGCCACCTAGCGGCCGTTTGACAAACTTGAAAATAATTTCCAGCAATTTCTCATAGCCCCTTGAGTTATAAATATTTTTTTCCGTAAGCCCTACGGCTAATACTTTTCGAGATACAGCCGAGAGCTATTTTTAGTGGGACACCCGGTACGTAAATACTTAAGAATGTTTTTCTTTGGTATACATAATTCACATTTTTAATTTGTACCTATGTATACCTACAGGGTGGCACACTACATAGGTACGGCGGTAAACGTGAACGCGTTGGTGTGTACTAGAATTATCGCTCATGTTATCGCTGCCCTGATCGTGATCGCGGCCATAATCGCACTAGTGTGCGTGTAGCTTAAATGTGATTAAATTAAATTGATTTTTTTATAATTGCTTTAAGAAACCTTGGAAAACTTTACGTAACCTTCTTTAAGATTTTTTTAATGTTCTTATAAAGATTGCGAAAAATAATGACTATTAAATAACCTTACCGGCTGTGGGGGTGAATATTCTCTACTTTCTTCTGATATCTCCTCCCTTGGATATGGATCTTCACTTTCTTCTATTTCATATTCAGTCTTGTTGGTGAATGAAAAATTATTATGTTAATATGTAAATAAGTTAATAAGCTAAGATGACAAAAATGATTAAACACCGATTAGTAATCAGTTCAAACTAAAATCTATTTCGCATATAATTATTTTCTTGGACAGAACAAATAAAGTGGTAAAATCAGTTAATTAATATGCTTTAAAAATTCAAAATACATTTAAAATCCCAATTTTGTAAAATGTGTAGAGTTCTCATTAAGTTTTCCCAATATGCAGGGTGGCGCGGCGCCTCTCATATGACGCGAGGGCTCCAAGTAGAACGGTAGTTTATATCAAAATAAAATTTTGGGAGCATATATGTAGTTTAATTGAAAGCACTTTATAAAAATATATAGAGTTCTACAGTGTGCCCCCACCCCAAAAAAAAATTGCAATATTGTTTTTTTTTGTAATGGAAGACCATATATATTAATTGATTTTCGGATTCTAGGAAGCAAATAAAGGTGAGTTTCATTAAAGAAGCATATGTCTAAAATGTAAGGTTTTTGACATATGTATTTCAAATTTTGTGAAAAAGAGGAATAAACTTTTAATTTCAATAACAGCTACCTATATTGTAATTTACCCTGTATGGCCTGATATTTAATTAAAATAACCATTGTATGATAAACCAAATTAAAATTTGACCCGAAAAGTTATACAGGGTGAGACAAATTAATATTGAACATTGGTTACTTTTAAAAAAAGTTACTACGGTATTTTAAATGGAACACCCAGTATATTATTCCGATATTCAATGGAGAATTTTATATCTTCAAAATATTCTTAAGGTTGCCTACCCCTTAGAAAAAGATCTTCCTAGATAATTTCATTTATATGATTTTGCGTCAGCAGGTCTTCATTGTTTGATAAATTCTAGGTGGCTGTGATATATCTTTTGTTAATTTAACAAAAATTAAAGGTTGTAGAGTAAAAAATTAACGATACTAAAAAAATACACTTTTAAAACATATTTTAATTATTACAGAGTTAAAATTAGATATAAACGTATAATTATCTGATAAAAATTAGTTTTACTTACTAGTTGTTAAAGTTGAACTAATTTGACAGGTACGTTGAAGTAACGTGATGCATATCACAAATTAACACAGATTTGTCAGTAAGACAGAGAAACATAATTAAAACAAAGGTGCATTCGGTTCATCATTCGCATGCGTTGATGAATCGCTATAAAAAAAACTGTGCCACAGATTTCAATTGCGGATACATTTTTTACAAAAGGCAACAATGCATTCGAGAAAAAAAAAGAAGTCTGACAACGCCATAGCCCTACTAAAGGTCCGAGGTCACGGCGGCGTTTATCAGCAAATTGAAATAAGTGTCATATCTGTATAATACTTAATCTGTGTCACAGCCATCTAGATTTTATCAAATAATAAAGATCTACCGATACTAAATCATATAAATTAAAATATCTCGGAAAATCTTTGTTCGAGGGGTAAGCAACCTTAAAGTATTTTGAAGAGACATGCATTCTCCACTAGCTTACTTCGGGTTTCTCTCATTACCGATTCTGAACCGTCCTAGAACTGTGATGCGTATGCGCAGAAGGAAATATGAAGACATTATTTCATTTGTGCATGCGCTGCAGAGTTCTAGGACGGTTCAGAATCGGTAATAACAAGAACCCGAACAAAGCTACTGAATATCGGAATAATATACTGGATGTTCAATTTAAAATAAAAGAGTAACTTGGTTTTAAAGGTGACCAATGTCCAATATTAATTTTGTCTCACCCTGTATAACTTTTTGGGTCGAGTTTTAATTTGATTTAAAGTATAGTGTTTCCGAAGTCAATTGAAAGTACTGATACTCCTAATTACGAATGATAAATGCCATTATTAAAGAACGACAAATGCCATTGTCGTTCTCCTTCGAGCCTCCGCATCGTATAAGAAGTGCTACCCTGAAGATTAGTCAATTATTTTCCCACACAGGGTCCCACAACAGTGCGTCGGGCATCTGTAGCTATAATAAAAAACTTAGGAATGTTGTTTAAGTGCAAACCTAAAGTATGTACTTGGATGTATTTCTGGAAAATATTTTAACTTCTACAGGGTGACTCAAAAAAGTGTCAATGGAGCGGGAAGGTTTTTTCTTAATGGAACCCTTTATATTATTGCATTTTTGGCTTCCTTTCTGATCAGTTTACATACAAGATATTTTAAATTTGTTTTGATAGTTTCACAGATATTAATAAACAAATAAAAAAATATATTTTCAGCCTTGCTTAAAAGAATTATTAAAAATACAAGAAATACCCTGGGATCAAAACTAGACTAGTTATTTAGTTCTACCTAGTCTAGAGTCTACCGGGTGCATATTTGTATTATAGCAGACTGCCTAACAAAACAGTGCGCTATGAAGATCGGGTCTTCCCGAAGTGCAATTCATATGTAAAAGATGTTTTAGAACTAAAATGTCTAACGTATCTTCTTCATATGCAACGTTTATTTAACTTGTATTTTATAAAAAAATAGTTATTTATCTATGGTACTCATCTATTAACACTATGTCCTACATTTCTAACCACAAATTATAAACGGTTGGTGATCGTAGTAAAGTTGCTAAAACGTCTTATTTATCCACAACGTTTAGATGCATCCTTTTAGGAAACGAGCAATAAATAAGAAAAAATCACTGTGATTATAGAATAAAAAAAATATTTTTATTAAAAAAATACAGATTACTCAATATTAATTACATACTCCATTCCTAACTACAAATTACAAACCTTTTGTGGTAGTAGAAAACATTAATTTATATAAAGGAAATACTGACAACGTTTAATTACAAATAAAAGCGAATATAGATCAATAGATAAGATCAAAATACTAAAACGTTTTTAGTATAGTTTCATGTTAATGCCATTTAGCTGTTATTTATCCATGTTCGTTCTTGATGCGACCTTATAAATAAAAATACAGGCATGTTAAATCCGGTGACCTAGCTGGTCATGGAAATATACCATCCCAGCCTATACATCTACTAAAGTAGATGGTACCCAAGAAGCCCGATACATTAATAGCAAAATAAGCCGCACAACTCCACCAACTGAGCCATCATGCTGAAATGGAAACAAATGCCATTTCAGCATGATGGTTCCTATAATAAATATTGGCAATTCCTAGAAATTCCAATCTTAGAAATTGTGGATAGTTCATACCATTCAGATAGTTAAAAAACTTAATAATTCGCCCATAACTGCAATAAACTCCAATAATTCGCCCTCCTAGAATCTCAGCCCAAACATTTACCGACCAACGGTCTTAGTTCTGGATTACTTGCATCCAGTGTGGATTTGTTTTGGACCAGTGCATATTGTTAAGATCACATCTTAGTTGCTATATGAAAAGTGACTCGAACAATATAAACTTATTACAACCAGTAAGAAAACGCATACAAAAGGCAAAATACGAAGACAAGCGAAATCAAGGACGAACTTGGGTAAATAGCAACTAAATGACATTAACGTGAAACTAAAGCCTAGTTCTCGGGCATCCGACATTCGGGCGTTTCCTGTGAAAAACAATATGGTGGCAGGAACTAGATTATACGTATTTCGGACGTTTTAATGTGACAACTACCTGCCTAAAATTAACCAAGAAATTCGTAAAAATTATTTATATTCATGAAAATGTTACATAAAAACATTTGAAAGTTTGTGTTTTTTTTTGAAGCCACCACAAAGTTTGACCTTAATTGCTTCGCGAGGTAGTACGAAGAATATAGAGGCGTGATATAAAAGTTTTGTCGAAACTGATGGAAACGTTTCTCGAAACATTTCCCGAGGCAATACCAATATCAATAAAAAACAAACAAAATCACGGCTTGTCTATAACTTCTTCTATATATATATATATATATATATATATATATATATATATATATATATATATATATATATATATATATATATATATATATATATATATATATATATATATATATATATATATATATATATATATATATATATATATATATATATATATATATATATATATATATATATATATATATATATATATATATATATATATATATATATATATATATATATATATATATATTTTTTTTTTTTTTCCAGCTTTTTAAAAAATTATATAAAAAACATAATATTATATCCTGAAATAAACATTATGCTAGGTATTTACTATAGTTGGACTGTACTTACTATATTATAAATATATAAATATCTTAACCTTAAATCATACGGGATATTCACAATTCCATGCCTTATACCTTTCTAAAATATAAAATAATTTTTCTTTGCATTTTTTTAAAGGGAAGGCCCTATATATTGTTTTTTTTGTGTTAGATAGAGAACTAAAAAATCAACATTTTTTGTGATTAAAGTATTTTAAACATCCTCTACACTATGCCCGAAATGTTTCACGAAATATTTCTGAAAATATTTTGTGAAATATTTCGCGAAGCGAGTAAACGGGAGCCTAAAGCCCCAATTTGCAGCCAAGAACCAGGATTGCGGGCTTCGTCCAGAACAGCCGCGGAGGTAGCCAACAGCAACCCGCCGCAATACCATTAGCCGTGGACCAATATGAATAAGAAAGAAATAGTGAGGAAAATGTATAAAAAAGAAGAAAAAGATTAAACGGCTCAGCCCTCAACAACTCGTAATCGTATACACCAGTGTATTACCGTACTGATTACCGTACTTACCGTACTGATGAAGCCTGAAGGCAGTTACATCAGTGTACACTAGTGTAGGTGTGAGTGTGCGTGTCTGCACTGGTGTACACTGGTGTATACGGTTACGAGTTGTTGAGGGCTGAGCCGTTTAATCTTTTTCTTCTTTTTTATACATTTCCCTCACTATTTCTTTCTTTCTTGTTAATATAATATATATATATATATATATATATATATATATATATATATATATATATATATATATATATATATATATATATATATATATATATATATATATATATATATAATAATAATATAATCCGAATTTATGGTTCTAACTTGTTTTAACGCGTTTTCTCGAAGCGGTAATTCATTTATATCGTAATAATTTGACGGTCGGACGTGTTTTAACGTAGATATTCCTGGTTTATTAAGCAACGAAGCAAACATATTCCCCTTTCATTTGAAATAATAGGCGCAAAAGCTCGTCAACTCTTCCAGAATATTTATGGAAAAGATACATTTACTGCAAGTAGAGGCTGGCTTCTTAATTTAAAAAAAGACATGGATTAAGACATCTTAAAAGCGGAGAGAAATTATCCAATGATGAATCTGCTGTACAGCCATTTATTGCTAAACTAAGGCAAGTTATAAAAAATTACGATCTCGCTCCTCGGCAAATTTATAATGCTGACGAGTCAGGACTCTTTTGGAAGTTATTACCTGATAAAACCTTAGTTCACAGTAACAAAGTAACGGCGCCCGGCAGAAAATCAAGCAAGGAGCAAATTACGTTTTTAGCTTGCACAAATGGTGATGGTACCCAAAAAATTCCAACTTATTATCATCGGAAAAGCAAAAAATCCAAGAGTATTAAAAAACAAAGCTTTACCTGTCGAATATGTCTCTAGTGGTAACGCATGGATGACGTCTGCAATTTTTAAGTATTGGTTTCGTAATTCATTCTGCAAACAAGTAAAATCATTTTTGAAAAGCCAACGAAAAAGCCTTACTGTTAATTGGTAATGCGCCCAGTCACTGCTCTGAGGAGGAATTAATTAGTGAAGATGGGATAATTTTAACTTTGTTTCTACCCCCAAACTGCACAGCTTTGATGCAACCGATGAATCAAAATGCGATCAGATTAACAAAGCTAAACTACTGAAAAGGAATTTTATCCCATATCCTTTCGCAACGTGAAGACGGGGATGATATTAGTAAATGCATTAAGCAAATTAATCTTATGGATGCAGTTTGTTTACTCCATAATTCATGGCAAAAAATTACAACGACCTCTTTAGAAAAGTGTTGGCACAAACTTTTATCAGACAATTTACCAGATTGCAAAAGAAATTGCAGCAAGTAAAACATGGCTACCAAGACATTTTAAACATGTTGACGCAAATTGATTCATACAAATGCTGAAATGAATCAATGGGTTGAAAACTCTGAAAATATCATAGAGGATGATGATCTCGAACATGAAGTTATAGACGCCGCCGCGCCGACGAGACCAGCGATGAAGAAATCTATATCCAGTCCAAAAAAATCAAGCACGTTGATGCAATAACATATTTTACACTGGGATTGCAGTGGGCTGAAGAGAATGATCTTAGTATTAACGATATTCTTGTCTTAAAAAATATACAAGAGGAAGCTTTATTTAAACATTCTTCAGCTAATGCACTTAAAAAACAAAGTAAAATCTCTGATTATTTTAAATAATGTAGTATGTATTATATACTTTGGTATCTATAGGATGTACCTTCTTATTCACAATGAGTTTTGTTATAGAATATACTTATTCTTACTTAAATTATAGTTGTTTAAGGTTTTGCTAATAAAAATGTTTTATTTTATTCGTTTTTTTAAATATATGTGTATAAAAATGCAAATCGCGATAATCCGGATTAACCTGCGCTTTAATTGATCCGGATTATCGAGTCTTTACTGTATTTGGAAAACAAATACTTGTAGCGATTTTTATCAAGAGACATTTTTTACGTAAAAAACGTCGTAAATGTATATTTTTTTACTCGGTAGTTTTATACCGGTACGGACGAAAAGTTATTACTCTTCAAATGTGTTAAAAAATATGTAGGTGGCGTCCTCTACTAATAGGAGTCATATTGACATCAAAATCAAATTTCTCATGTCAAAAAACTCCCAGACACCAATTTTCATCCAAATATTACCGTTACTGCAGAAATTATTTGGAAAAAATCTAAATAAAAATGAAACTTCTACACCCTGTATATCCGAAACTAAGCATTTTAGGGCATACATTTATACGAACTTTTTTATTTATTTTGATCTGCAGAATATGCTGCTGAAGTTTCCGGAATACAGTTCGGACCACCCTGTATATATATTTTTTCGTTTATTTATTTATATCTCTGAAATTATCAAAACAAATGTAATAATATCTTGGGCAGTGGCGGATACAGAGGGGGGGCCAGGCTTCCCCTAATATATATAATTTAGGTTAAATATTAGGCTTTTGGGTTAAAAATGGCGCCCTAAAAAGCATATTCTACATTACTTTTTATTTGCCCCCCCCCCTAAAATAAATTCCTGTATCCACCCCTGATCTTAGGATAATATAAAATGATCAGAAAGGAAGCCAAAACTGCAGTAATATACATATTCCATTTAAAAAAATCATCCCGATCCATTCACACTTTTTTGAGCAACCCTATAGATGTTAAAATATTTTCCTGAAATAGACTGAAGAACCTCTTTGTACAATTTTTGGTATTGAGATATATGTATAGTGTGAAAAAAAATCAAAAACCGCCTTAATAATTAAAAATTTACACCCTAACCTAATACAGGGTGATTCACGGCCATGGTAGGATTATTACGTTTATGACGTTTATGAAGAACCGGCCATGGTATCGACTATTAGACGTTTATGAAGAAGCGGTAATACGATTTTTTTAAAATTCAGATTTTTGCATAAAGGCACGTAATGTTCTCATTTACACCTAGCGAACGGCAGCTCTTCGTCAGTAGAACAGTTATAGGTTCGTCAATATTTCACTAGAGAAAACTAAACTTACTAAATCTTAAATTGTTGGGCGCCTGGCATCATACACAAGAAAAGACAATTCTAGTTGGTAAAATAAATGACTATATTTAGTTAGGATAGCTCCTATTCGTAATTAACATTATTATGATATTTAAAAAAGTTAAGTCATGAAGAAATATATAGAGGGTGTCCCAGGCTGAGCGTGCATTAGAAGTTTCTAGAGAACCACAATATCTAGATCGGAGATTTTTTGCACATCATTGTTTTACAACGAGAGCTATCGATTAAAAATATTTTCAAAATGGCGGCACTTACGGAAATACCGGAAGTTGACAGCAACTTTCATATTTTAAATCGGTGCCCCCATTTTTTATTACATACTTAAATTATCTGTAAAATTTTATGAATATTGATGTTAAACACTCTATACCTAACATTAACCGTTTTTGAGAAAAAAAATATTTAAATTTTTTGGACGAAAAAAACTACCTGTCAAAAAAATTTGTATAGCCTAAAAGTCAAATTCAGTGATTACCACAGGCACTGTCACATAAAGAGAAAACATTGGCTATCTATTTCAAAAATTAAATTGTTCAAATGTCATTTAATAATGGCGGTAGCTGTCATGGAATTGAGCGATTAAAAAATTATCATAAATCATTTTTTTCAAATGGAAACCCACTTTTATTTCACTAATTAAAATGTTTTTCAATTCGTTACTTTTTAATTATACATGTTCATATATAGTACTATTCTTTTAAAAGTTCCTCAATATGGCCGACCTAGTTACGAAAATTGGTAATTTTTTTTTAATGAAAAATAAGTTGGCGTTAGCGAATTCAGAAATTGATTTACTCTTTGGTTAACAATTATATTTTTCAGGATTGTCAAGTTGACGTTAAAGTTAGGTTATTAGGTGGTTATCATAAATAAAAACATAGATTATTGAAATTATTTAATAAGAATAAAAGGTATTTTACCGCAGATCCGAAGAGATTTAACTTAAAGGTATTTTATAAACTTTCTCAGTGAGAATATTAACTCCCCTATTTCTTATATTTCAGTTAAGGGGACGTAAGAACTATAGGAAGTAAATTTTTGTTTTCATGTTTTGACGATATCTGAGAGTTCCTAGAACTATCAAGATTATTGAATAATTATAGTTGTTTAATAAGTGAAATTAATAGAAGACTTGGAAATAGGATGATGCTTTTCATGTTGTAGTTGATAAATCACCCCATTTCTCTTAATTTTTTTTTTCAGTACAGTTAATCACAAATTAAATTGATGTGTGCAAAAACAGCTATATATTTTCAAACATCTTATTTAAATAGTTCTTTTATATACTATTAAACTGTATCAACTACAAAGTATTTAGCAAAAAATTATAAGGTAATAAATTTTGTATATATAATTTATGAAAATTTATAATATATAAAGATTAGAACACAATCCTCTGAAGGAAAAAGAAATACTCAAAAACTCATTAAATATACTTTATTAAAAATAACAACATACCAAAACATCCATGCAAACTGTAATAATCAGAACATTATCCACATTATACCTTTATTAAATTTGTGTCCACACTCCTGCCAGGAAATCCAGAAATGTTTGTTTAAATATTAACTTATTTTAAATTGCCAGAAACACATCAGAATATATCACAACCACAACTATAGGTTAATCTGTACTAAATTTTATACCGAGTAAGTGATGCGTTAACTAACAAGTATAGGATAAAAAACAATTATTAATATAGAGTGTACTATACAATGTCCTGCTTATTTATGAAATGACTTTCCCTTCAAATGTGAGGAATACCAGTAAAATAAAACATAATTTTTGGTTTAGTTTGGTGTTTGATATTCTAACTACATCTATTACAAACCTTAAGTGCTTTTAGTGAGTAATTGTATTTTTTATTATTCCTTGTGTATCCTGTAAAGTAAAAAAATATTTCAAGAAATATAAAAACAATGCAATAGATATCAAACAGATTCATAAAAACTACTTACAATTATTGTACATAATTATATATTTCAAGTGTTATTTGATGTTTGGTCCCATTACCAACATTACCTTATTTAGGTCTTCTCTACCAACTCAACTTTTAAACCTGTTTTAAACCTTCTTTATATTTTAAAACTGATTTACAACAATCTGTAATGCCCGCGCTGTTTCCTGAAATATAAGTTTTAATCTATTTATTATCATATAGTAGATATTACAAACCTGAAAATTACTGATACGAGGAAACTTCTCAAAATAATTATAATAATACCTTTTACAAACATCTGGACTAATTTATTTTCACGAATTTATGAACGAGCCAATGTTTTCTAATACGTTTTTAAGCGATTTACACATTTTGAATATCTTCCAGCCTATTCGTCAACTCTTGATCGGTGAAAAGATTATTTATAACTATATAATTAGTACTGCAGGTTGCAGGTTAAATAAAAGAACAAAATCAAGTAGAATTTGTGAATAAAAACTAAAAAAATAATGAAAATATTTAGAAAAAGGAACCGTAAACGTCAATGTCAGCCAAGTGTCAGAGTTCAATTGGATTTACCACAGATTATCAATTTGAACGATTTGAAGTACAGTCGATTCCAGTTTAGAGATTTTCGTTTTTTAAGCCTCCCATACTGAAGTCCTCCATATTGGGAAGTTTTAAATGGATACAAGTATACCTAAAATAAATCGTGTTTAAGTTATTTAAGATTTAATTTGAAAACGTATATTTTTCTTGATTTTTTCCAGCTTCCTTTGACATTAAGTGTCAAACGGTCAGACAATTTATTTCCATTTGTCAGAAAACGAATTATTTAAATTTCTTATATTATAAATACTGCCTGCCCCCCTTAAGAGTTTAAAAAGTGTATTTATAAAAATATATCTCGTATTTTTCGCTCTTTAGTGATATTATTAATAATATTCCGTATGATCGAACGAAAAACAGCGCAAAGTTGGCTCAGAAATGATGCTGCTTTTTGAATAAAGCGTCACAATATGACATGACCAGATCTATTGTTTTACATCACTTGACGTTTAAAGTCATAGGCTACTGGTTAAAGTCAAGAAAAATATACGCTTTAAAACTAAATCTCAAATAACTTAAAAAAGAATTATTTTAGGTTTAGGAACATGTATAGTCAAAAAGTAACAAATTGAAAAGCCTTTTCATTAGTGAAATAAAAAAAGTGGGTTTCTATTTGAAAAAAAAAATGATTTATGATAATTTTTTAATCGCTCAATTCTATGATAGCTGCGGCCATTATTATATGACATTCGAACAATTTAATTTTTGAAATAGATAGCCACATGTTTTCTCTTGGTACTGTGGTAATCACTCAATTTGACGTTTACGGTATACATATATTTATGACAGGCAGTTTTTTCGTTCAAAAATTTTAAATATTTTTTTTTCTCAAAAACGGCCAATGTTAGATATAGAGTGTTTAATATCAAAATTTATAAAATTTTACAGAGAATTTAATTATGTAATAAAAAATGGGGGCATCCATTTAAAATAAGGAAGCTTCTGTCAAGTTCCGGTATTTTCGGAAGTGCCGCCATATTGAAAATATTTTTAATCTATAGATCTCGTTATGAAATTATGATGTGCAAAAAATCTCCGAGCTAGATGTTGTAGTTCTCGAGAAACTTCTAATGCACGCTCAGCCTGGGACACCCTGTATACATAAAAGAAATATGTAAAGATAATGAATGTTAAAAGTCAAAAATATATGATATTACTGTTACGTTTTTCGTCGGTTCCGTGTGGATAGAAAGTCACAATTTATTTAAACACTATTTATTTAACACTAATTAACAAAAATAATAACGATAAAAGACTTATAGAACTATTTACAAACGATTTATAACTAAGAATTTATTTTGAATTTTAGCGCGTCAACTGTATATTTATAACTGCCCTCTCTAGGCCACTGCCGCCGGTTTTTATACCGACAGGTAAAAGAAATCTAGAATAGTCCAAAGATCGTTAGGCGCATAGAGAAGGTTTTCGAAGGTTCTCGTATGTACGAGTCCATTCTAGTGGGTCTCGATTCTTCTCGGACGAATGAATCATTGCGGTGTCTGTGCGATGTTAAGGTCATCCGAGGGCGGGCCATATTGTGTGAGGTTAGGTCGAGTCCACACCGGCTCGCAACACCTCCCCTTCTTAGGCACATGCTCGTCCCGAGATGTATACGGTGAATGAAGGTATTTGCAAAGCTGGCCCCTGGTACATTGCGAAGTCTGGTAGAAATAGCAGTCTACAGTTTTCTCTCCCGATCTCAGCTTTGGGTTGTAGCAGCAAACGAGGATCTCGATTCCCGTAAATCTGAACAAGACTTCAATCATGTTCCGGATTGTACGCCAACTCAAACCATCGAGTCCACACGCCAGCTTCGGAATGGCTAATCGTGCAATGTTGTTGTTTAGCAGGGCTTCTCTCAGTTCAATCAGGGTCTTCCATAGATTGAGATAAGTCGGCTTACTCGGGGACCATTCCTTGGTAACCAGGTAGAAGATGTGCCTTGCTTGACCATGTGCATTGTCGGTTAGCCTCAAGACGCTTCCAACCTCTGGATCCTGTCGGCGTAGTTCTCCGACACGCCCAAACTTCTCATTGAACGTCGCAGCGATTCCTCTGGACATCCGCAAATCTCGAGCCACACAATGAGCGAGCGAATAATCAGGAGGCACGGAAAAAAAGGTCTCGTTGATCTTCTTTGGTTACACCATAGCGAGCCTTCTCACTGCTGTTGTATCGGGCCATGAAATCGTCAAAGGACATCTCCGAATCAGGGGGATCAAAGCTGCAGGTTCTCACGGTCCCAGCACGATCTTCTATTTCGCCTTGGTAGGGGCTCAAACGGTTGAAATGGACTACCCTCGGTTTTCCTTTTTTTTGGCAATTTTCTGATACGGTATACGACGTCATTAATTCTATCCATGACTTCGTATGGCCCTTCCCACGAGGATTGTAGCTTCGGAGATAACCCACGACGTCTCTGCGGGTTATATAGCCACACCAACTTCCCTGGTTGGTATCCTCCATGCTCAGCTTGAATGTCGTAGTGTTCCTTCATTCGGTCACTAGCACTTTGAATATTTAGGCGGACTCTCTGATGAATGTCTTCCATCCTTTGACGTAGTGTGTGGACATAATCTTCTCCGGCGACTTCTTCTCCCGGTCGGCAACCAAATTTCAGATCACAGGGTAGGCGCACTTCCCGTCCCATAACGATGCTGGCTGGAGTTTGCCCTGTAGATTCTTGGACGGATGAACGGTAGGCCAACAGGAACAGGTGAAGAAATTTGTCCCAGTCTCTTTGGTGGTCAGAGACTACTTTGGCCAGATAACGGTTGATAGTTCTGTTCATGCGTTCAACCATCCCATCGGATTGTGGATGTAGAGCAGTCGTCCTGGTCTTGCGGATGTTCAGGACTTCACAGACGCCTTGGAACAGATTGGACTCAAAGTTTCTTCCCTGATCTGAATGAAGCTCCATGGGAACACCAAACCTGCAGATCCATTCTTTAACAAGGGCATCAGCAATCGTGGACGCTTCTTGATTTGGCAACGCGTAGGCCTCGACCCATTTGCTGAAGTAATCCATTACTACCACAATGTATTTGTTGCCATCGTTCGTCTCCGGGAAAAGGACCAGCCACGTCGATCGCTATTCGTTCGAAGGGACTACCAACATTGTACTGGCGCATAGGGGCTTTACCACGCTTTTGTGGCCCATTAATGGCTGCGCAAATGTCACATTTCTTACACCAGGCCCTCACATCTTCTTTGCAGTTCACCCAGTAGAACCGTTCACGCAGCTTGCCAAGTGTCTTGGTAACACCAAGATGTCCTCCGCTGGTTCCATTGTGAACTTCCTCCAAGACTTCTGGGACCCTCTTCTTTGGAATGACGATCTGCCTTCTCTCTTCTTGTCCCTCCGGTCTCTCGATCACACGGCGAAGTAGTCCGTTATCTATTACCAAGGAATTCCACTGGGCCCAGTACGACTTTACGTTCGGCGAATATCTGCAAACTTCTTCCCACGTTGGTCTTTGGCCTGTGTTTTTCCAGTTAATTACTAAACCTAATTCTGGGTCACTGGTTTGGTCATTTGCAAGATCTTCGGGTTGCCAACTATCATTAACCACAGTTGTTCTTAGGAGTTTCACTTCTTTCTCTTCAGCTCGGGAACAATGCTTACAGTCCTTAGCGCAAGGTCTTCTGGAAAGTGCGTCGGCATTCCGATGGATTGCCCCAGCTCGATGTTCTGTGTCGAAGTCAAATTCTTGTAATCGTTCAATCCATCTAGCTACCTGCCCTTCAGGATTCTTAAATTGCAACAGCCATTTCAAAGCAGCATGGTCTGTTCTTAACAAGAACTTTCTTCCATAGAGATACTTGTAGAAGTGTTCCACTGCTTTAACTACTGCTAGTAATTCTCGTCTGGTTACACAGTAGTTCCTTTCCGGTTTTGACAAGGTCTTACTAAAATAACCAATGACTTTTTCTTGACCATCCTGGATCTGAGACAGAACAGCGCCTAACGCAACATTGCTAGCGTCGGTATCCAATATAAAGTTTCCGTTGCCAAGAGGGTAGCTAAGTATGGGCGCACTAGTCAGGGCCTTCTTCAATTTTCGGAATGCCTCGTCAGAATCTGAGTCCCAAGAGAAACGCCTCTCGCCTTCGGTAAGTCTGGTCAATGGTTTTGCGATGGTGGCAAAACCCTGTACATAGCGGCGATAGTATGTGCATAGTCCCAAAAAGCTTCGTAGTTCATGTTTATCTTTAGGTATCGGCCACTCTTCCACTGTCTTGGTCTTCTGTGGATCTACCGCAACTCCTTGGGAGGAGACTACATGGCCCAAGTAGTGTACCTTTCTTGACACAGATGACATTTCTTGGGGCTAAGTTTCAAACCAGAGCTCCCTAGTCGCTTGAAAACTTCTTCCAAATTCTTCAGATGATCGTCAAAGGATTTCCAAACCACTATGATGTCATCCAGGTACACTAAACAGGTAGTCCAGGATAGTCCCTTTAACACAGACTCCATTAGTCTCTCAAAGGTAGCTGGCGCGTTGCACAATCCAAAAGGCATGACGGTAAATTGCCACAGTCCGGAGCCCACCGAGAACGCTGTCTTCTCTCTGTCTTTCGGCGCCATGTCGACTTGCCAATATCCACTCTTCAGATCTAACGTAGAGAATATCGTTGACCCCGCCAGCGTATCTAGAGTATCGTCTATCCTCGGCAGGGGATAACTATCCTTCTTGGTAACATTATTGAGCTGCCGATAATCAACACAGAACCTGGTGGTACCGTCTTTCTTCTTTACTAGTACTACCGGCGATGTCCATGGGCTGTTAGATGGTTCGATGACACCCTCTTCTTTCATTTCTCGAAGGATTTTGTCAGCTT
Organism: Sitophilus oryzae; assembly: GCF_002938485.1. Classification (NCBI taxonomy): domain Eukaryota; kingdom Metazoa; phylum Arthropoda; class Insecta; order Coleoptera; family Curculionidae; genus Sitophilus; species Sitophilus oryzae. Next base: position 107,019 of record NW_022146169.1, read on the forward strand.
CTTCACGTTTGGCGAGCGGAAGTCTTCTCGGATTTTGTTTGATTGGTCGTTCATCTCCGGTGTCAATTTTATGTTGTACTAAATTGGTACGACCTCTCTGTCCTGCTTCTCCTTTATCAAACACATCTTGATACTTGATTATCAGGTTTATCAATTTTCTAATATTTTCGGGAGATAATCCCTTAACGTTGACTAACTCCTTCACCATTTTGTCCGGAATTTTTGAAGTCGAAATTTTGGAGGCTTCCACGCTTCGAATGACTGAGGAGACCGAACAACAGTACCCTAAGAGGGTTCCCTTCTTCAAGGATACAGAATAATAATTCGTGTTCATTACTCTCACCGGTACAGTTTTCTTCACAAAGCTCGTAGCAGGGCTTTTCCAACAGCGATCCCTCGTCCTATTTCGCTGTCATGGTTCCTTGGCTCCAACAGAATAATACTCCCATTATTCATTTTACCTTCTAGGCAACCATCCAAAAATATCTCACAGCGCTCAGGGATCGAAACATCTTCTGCTACCACCACGCGAAGTGTCTCCTCACATTTTCGATGCAGAACCACTTCTTCTTCATTTATTTTCAAAATTCCTTGTTTGAGGTTTAGCTCAAAACCTCTAGTGGTCATGATGTCCATTCCGAGAATAAGTTCATCTTCGATGTCTGCTACTAACACTCGATGATTAAAACAGGTGCTTCCGATAACAAAATTAAGATCTACCTCTCCATGGATGAGAGCGGAGCTTCCTGTAGCTGTACGTAGTCGCCATTGTGTTGTTTTAATCCTTTTGATGTTTTAAGGATATCCGGCCTGATGATCGTTTTGGTCGCACCCGTATCCAAAAGCATGGTCCGTAACTCTCCATCCACGAAACCATCCACAAAAATGCTGTTGAACTTGTGTTGTAGCGATGCGACTTGAGCAGTTTTCGTTGAAACCTGTTGGGTACTGCTCGATATGTGTCCCTTTGATTCGACACTTGGCGAAACCGGGTCCACGTCCTTTTCTTTACAGTGACTTCTTACGTGTCCTGCCTGGCCGCAATTCCAGCAACAAGTCGGTCCTTTCTTGCCCATGTACTCCTCCATGACTTTCCGTACAATACTTTCCACGGATTTGTCGGAACATTGGTTGACCGCCCGTACTCTCACTAGAGACCGAGAACTTTGTTTCGCGGCCTCAAATTCTAGGGCACGTGCTAAAGCATCCACCAAGTGCGTTGGGTGGGCTAGGAGAAGTGCTTGTCTTGTCTCGTTGTCACGTAAGCCGTCGGAGAATGCCTGTACTGCCAACCGCTCCATAACATTCTCGGCGTAGCAGGATACGCAAGGCGAACGAGGCGGGCTACGTCGGCTTCAAACTCCTGCAGAGACTCATTTGACTTTTTGAATGCGATTTTTAGCTGGGAATGATAGACATGTTCCAAATGAGCTTGGCCGTACCTCATTTCTAAATGTCGTACCAATTGCTGATAATCTCCCTGTTCCGATGGTGACAATGTCTGCAGGATATCAGTCGCATCTCCTCGCAGTGCGACAGTCAAAGCGGTAGCCTTTTCAGCGATTGTCCATCCGTTCGCTCTCGCAGCGGCCTCAAACTGGCAAATATAATTGGCCCAAAGCGGTTTTTCCGTCAAACTGTGGAGGCTTAATAACTGACTTTGAGATATACTTATTTTCGACTAGTTTCGGTGCCTCCGATGTTTCTTGACATTTTGGTGAATTGGCCTTTTCTATTTCTTGTTTTAAAATTTCGATTTTTCTGTTAACATCGTCCTCAATCTGTGCTATTTTGTCTTGTGTATCTATTATCTTTTCTTCTAATTCCCTGGAGTTTTCTGTTATCTTGTTGTATAAACTTTGTTCTAAATTCAATATTTTATTATTGAAGCTGGCCTGTATGTCTTTAGAATTTTCTGCGATCTTATCTTCTAAATTAACTTCCAAGTCAGTTATTTTACTATTCAAATTGTTCAAGTTGTCGTCTAATTTTTGAGAATTCTCTGTCATTTTATCATTCAAACTGTCTTCTAATTTTTGTAAGGACGAGTCAAGGTCACCTTCCAGCTCAAAGCAAAATGTGTCAGGATCCTCACCTTCCTCAATCAAAACGTCTCTCAGTCTGGCTTGTAAAATGCTTTTCTTTCCATCTGTTTCGCATTCCCTCTCTTCCAGTACGCATTTTAATTCCGACACTTTCAAGTCTTTCAACAATTTTTTCGGAGCCATTGTCTGTCTTTTTATTTTCCTAATCTATCACACACGCCACACTTGACACCAATTGTTACGTTTTTCGTCGGTTCCGTGTGGATAGAAAGTCACAATTTATTTAAACACTATTTATTTAACACTAATTAACAAAAATAATAACGATAAAAGACTTATAGAACTATTTACAAACGATTTATAACTAAGAATTTATTTTGAATTTTAGCGCGTCAACTGTATATTTATAACTGCCCTCTCTAGGCCACTGCCGCCGGCTTTATACCGACAGGTAAAAGAAATCTAGAATAGTCCAAAGATCGTTAGGCGCATAGAGAAGGTTTTCGAATGTTCTCGTATGTACGAGTCCATTCTAGTGGGTCTCGATTCTTCTCGAACGAATGAATCATTGCGGTGTCTGTGCGATGTTAAGGTCATCCGAGGGCGGGCCATATTGTGAGGTTAGGTCGAGTCCACACCGGCTCGCAACATTACTTTAAAAAATAACACTATAAATATAGCTATCAAGAAAAAAAAGTATTACTTTATTTAAATATCCATCCCTAGTTGTTTAAATGACGCGGTCACAACGATTGATAAATTCGAGAATTAATGTCAAAGCCGCATACTATCTATATTCTAAAGACACTGTATATACTTAAAATAATATCATTAGATAAAGTAAAATTTGTAATCGAAAATAAAAATAAATCAATTTTTTTAATGTCAGACCGATATAGAAATATTACCGATAAGCAATACTAGCAAAAGCTGATTTAAGACCGAATAGAAATATTACTATAAAAAGCCCTCTGAATACAATTTCCAATACCTCTGCCTCTTCGGCATTATAATTTGGCCGTATATTTCAGCGTTTATATAATTTAGGAATAGAAGCATTGTTTTTTCGTTCTTGAGGTGCACGAATCGCCCGAGCGTTGAGTTTAGCAAGTGGTTAAATTGGATGCGTGTCCGTGCGTTCTTTTGGTCGTACGTGAAAGGACGTGCACGCAGCAAAAAACAAACAAATGGTATCTACGCAGGCGGTTACATTGCATCAGAGTTTGCGCATCCGTGCACGTACGTCAATTTCCGTTGGTCGGATGAAAACAAACTGGTTTGTTTTTTTAATACGTGCACGTCCGAGAGTTCGATTTTTTTCTCTGATCCCAGTACATTCTCGAAAAATTTGAATATTTTTGAATACCGGTTTAATTTTATTTGGGATATATTAATGTTGATGAAGACATTCTAAAATATCCAAAAAATTTCGCCGGTTGCTGTTTTAATTCACCAAATGTTTTACATATTCATTTTCTTCTCCTCTTCTTGCATATAAATGATTTACCCAACATTTTCTTCTTTTCATGAGTATGGTAATTTTAACATTATATCCTCACACAACATCAAAGTAGTGGCGCTTGTTTTGACAAAATCGACAAACAGGACACCATGAACGCGCACATCTAATGTAACCACTATAATAAAATAGTCGTGCGAGTAAATTCCGTCAGAGCTCGCACGTATAAAAACACGCACGGACCCGCGTCCAACGTAACCAGGCTAATTAGCCATTTAGCCAACGGACGTGCATGCAGCAAAAAACAAACAAATAGTATCTACGCAGGCGGTTACATTGCATCGGAGTTAGCGCGTCCGTGCACGTCAATATCCGTTGGTCGGATGAAAACAAACTGGTTTATTTTTTTGATACGTGCACGTCCGAGCGTTCGAATTTTTTTTCTGTGATACCAATACATTCCCGAAAAATTTGAATATTTTTGAATACCATGTTTAATTTTATTTGGGCTATATTAATGTTGAGATTCTAAAATAGACATTCTAAAATATTCAAAAAATTTGACGGGTTGCTGCCTTAATTCACCAAATGCTTTACATCTCTGTTTACATATTATTCATTTTCTTCTCCTCTTCTTGTATATAAATCATTTACCCAATATTTTCTTCTTTTCATGAGTAGTTATTTTAACATTATATCCTCACACAGCATCAAAGTAGTGGCGCTTGTTTTGACAAACTCGACACACAGGACACAATGAACGCGCATCTAATGTAACCACTATAATAAAATAGTCGTGCGAGTAAATTCCGTCAGAGCTCGCACGTATAAAAAAACGCACGGACACGCGTCCAGTGTAACCGCGGGCCAGGCTAGACTTCGCGCAGCCGGGTGATCCAACCCCTCAACAATTTTATGTTTTGTATATATTTTTTTTCATCACAGGTTTCTCTGGAATAATCCTTGTATCGGGTCGTATACCAAAATACAAAGCGTGCGTTCATAGGACAAATAAGGAAAAAACCTACTTTCTTTCAACAAAACAAACGTTTCGGCCAAAAGCCTTCATCAATAGGGAAAGAGGGATATATCCTCTATTATAGATAAGGGACAACACCGGTATAAGGTCTAAGGAGAGACCAAGTTAAAGAGGTGGAGAAAATAGAGACAGATCCTCCAGCCCCCACCTCACGGGTTCCTTAGCCGGAGGCAAGCTCCTCGACTGTGGAGAGCGACACGGAGGGCCAAACTCCAACCATGGAAGGGTGTGTACTCTCGGAGGAAGAACTGTTGTCAGGGGAGGATGGGAAATACCCTGTCCCCTCTACAACAGGGGGATGATGGGTAATAGATTGTGTGATGACTCAAGGAAGGGGAGCACAAATCTTTAAGGCCGCAGTGATTAACCCCCCTCTTACTCATTCAAAATTCTACAAAGCCTTCATCAGTGGCAACATTTTGACATTCTGCGCTTAACGAGGGAATTCCAATAAAGAATTGTGATGTTTACATACACTAACAGACACTAATATTACTAACAGAACATTTATATTATTTGTCCGGAAATTTGTATGCGAAATAGTTCCCGGACCGAAATCAACTTCAAAATGTTAACACTGATGAAGGATTTTGGCCCAAACGTTTGCTTTTTGAAGATTAAAGATCACGGAAAGGGTAGCTTAGATCACGAAATAAAAAATCGGTAAAAAAAACTTTTAAGTTAAACGGTTTTATCTTATGTGCACTGAAAACTAGAAAATAATAATAACAATTAGGTATTTTGAACTTCTAGTTCAGAAATATTTTAGTACTAGGCAGAATAGCTTTTAGGCATATTAGACTAAGATAAAAACGTGGGGCCCCTCTGAAATCCTACCTATGGCAAAGCATATCTTTATACTTTGGTAGATCATGAGCTCGGCATTCGCTGGTGAAGCCGCCACGGCTGGTTATTGATTGTCAAAATCTCCAGCTCGATTATAGTAAGTCGATGCAATCCACACTTAGTATAGAAGAAAGTATTACAGCAATAGTTAATGGGCCCTACGTTCTTATTTTAGTCTAATATGCCTAAAAGCTATTCTGCCTAGTACTAAAATATTTCTGAACTAGAAGTTCAAAATACCTAATTGTTATTATTATTTTCTAGTTTTCAGTGCACTAAGATAAAACCGTTTAATTTAAAAGTTTTTTTTACCGATTTTTTATTTTCTAGTTTTTAGTATTTAACGGAAATGCCTACCGAATATTCCTCGTTCTATTTAATTCATTTAGTGCATCATTATTACATGGTTTTTTACCTGATAATTTATTACAATCTGACGCTCAGGTGTTTCTGACGCTAACAACTCTCTCTGTCTATCGCGTTCTGATGCTAGCCTAGACTCATGACGCTCAGGTGTTTCTGACGCTAACAACTCTCTTTGTCTCTCTCGTTGTGATGCCAGTCAGACTCCATGACGCTCAGGTGTTTTGCCGCTAACAACTCTCTCTGTTCGTCACGTTGTGATGCTAGCCTGGACTCATGACGCTCAGGTGTTTCCGACTCTACCAGCTGCCTTTGTCTCTCACGTTGTGCTATTAACCTGGCATCATGTTGCTCAGGTGTTTCTGTTGCTAACCGTTCTCTTCATTTCTGTAGTCGACTATAGGTTTCATTTTCACTTTCTTTTGCACGTTTCGTTCTATATTTTTCTTTCGCCTTTTCGAGCCTTCTTTTTCGTTGTGTAGCAGTTTCGTTTTTATTTTTGTTTGTTTTTTTTATTTATTGTTTCCATGTTGTTCCCACGAGTAATGGACATTTTAACGGTCGACCCCCCCAGAGGTCCAGTAGAGGGGCAAGGCTATAATATACAATAAGAGGCGCCCAATCTTGAGGGGAAAACGCTTGCGACATTACATTTTTAGCCACCCTAATGCCATACAGTCCTCGCATCGTTTTAACCTATTACCTTACCCTGGTGGTAAGCTACCGCTAACTACGTAGGTACATCTAATCACCTATTTTTTTTATCTGTCCTTCTAACGTCACACAATCTTGGACACAACTGTTCTGGACACGACTACTCATGCCCTCACCTAATACGCCATTTTGTAACGACGTCCATCTTGGATTTTAAATTTTGTCATAATCACAGTATTCTACTAGTGCAGCCCTTTCATTTGATACCCATATTGAGGGGGTTGTGGAAAAATATGAAATCCGCCATTTTGTACCGGCGGCCATCTTTTTTTTAAGAACAAATCTTTATTAAACCAACAAACTATTGATTTTTATCATTAAACCAACAAACTATCTTAGATTAGTTATTGATATTACTATATTGTATTGTCATCGGAACTAAAGGTGTGTACCAAATTTCAGATCAATCTGACAACAGGAAGGTACTTAAATTTCAATTTCTAATTTTGACCCAAATAAACAAACAAATAAATAAATACCGTACGGGTCGAGCTAAATAAAACTGTTTAAAAAGTAAAAATATCATACTTCTTGACCAAATATTAACGAATATTTACAATCATTCTTTTTCTTATTTTACCCTTATTTTAGAGGATTTATTTTTATTATTTTTTTTTTCATCGAATAGCTAGAGGTACCTTTGTGTAATGTTTCATAATTTTAGAACAGGTTTATAATCGTTCACCCCTAATTTACCCTTCTCGGGAATGAAATTTTAAAAACCGCTTCATAATTATTTCATTTCTTAAGAAACCTTTTTAAATTATTAACAATAAAATTTCATATTCTTAGAACAATATTTTTACAAATTTTTATACAAATTTCCACCAGTAATTTCTAATTTAACTTCTTTATGGGGATCAATTTACATAAATCGCCTTTCCCCACTCAATTAAGTCACTTAACAAACATCAGAAATTAAAAATCATCTATGTGATTCCGAAATACAAAATTCCTTCTTTAATTTCTTCACAAAGAAGTCGTGCCTTCTTAGTAAAAAAATGGAGTTTACTTTGCTGGTCCGCTGTAAATTCGCCCATATATTAAATTTAACTGAAAAATTGGCCCGCCGCATTCGCCAATATGTAATTTTTACATTTGCATTGCGCCTCGCATCTGTATAAGTTGTCTGTGGTATAGGTTAGTATAATTGAAAAATTATGAGATATAAAAGTAGTTTCCAAAAACGTAATAATATATCGAATGTTCCATTTAAAATAACAAAGGCGCCTTTATGTAAATATCCAAATTTTAAAAAACGCTGTGTCTAGCCTCCCGGTACCGGTATTCGAATTAATCCGGGAAAAATAATGAAGTAAGCATATGACATAAGAGTCTACCAGTATTAAAAAAATCCGGTAGAGATTAAGCGATAGGAAACTAATACTTAACCTAAAATCTGTTTATTTGATTTTATTTGTTTTTCACAGCTATTATAGATGTATATCAATCTTATTAATTATTTTGTTAATTAAAGAAGCGCATTTTTGCGTAATCGTTAATGCTGGAGATTGTCGTTGGACAAAAATTAAAAACATTTGGTGAAGCGCATACACCCATCAAGCAATAGGAGCTGAAGACATTTTCAAATAAAAGTATTGGAAACGGGACGCTCGTCTTATTGCTCCTCCGATAATTAAAAAAGCTATTATTCCAGAATTGAAATGTTACGAAGTAAAATATTTTTTTGTCATTTTTGGAGGTCAAAAGTATGCAACTATGATATGTCACCTGATGAAAAAATAACTGGCAGTTTGTGTCTGCTTAAAAATCACGCTAAATCTCTAACATTGAAAAGAAAAAGAAAATTCTGGTTTTATTCACTTTGGAGAGAAAAAATAATATGTATCTATCTATCTACTTATTACTATTTAAATTGTTTCTTTTTTTATGAAGTACTTATGCGTCTACGACATATAATTAATTAATTGTCCTGTAGAAGTATCGTTTGATTATCATTTTTTAAAATCATCTATCTAAACTAAATTTCTTTTTTCTTGTTAGTAAAGAACTAAACTCGCAACTAAATATATTAACTTTCAGATAAGTTATTTAAACAATATACCCTCGAATATACCTATAAAATGACAGTCATCTATGTTTCCAAAAGCCAACTCCGACACCGTTTTTTTTCAATTGTACGGTACTTGATTGTATGGTTCATTAAGAACTACAACTTCCAAGTGATGACAGATGATTAGACACTAAATATATTTAAAATTAAAACAATATATAAACAACCGAGATTGCCGGTATATTGGTACGTTATTGGGTATCATCTCAAATTTTACCGGGATTACTGCAACTAGCGGTACATTTTTACGTCATTCATGTACGTCACACTCTTTACCGCGATTTATTCGGAGATCGGTATCGGGACCGGGAGGCAGGACAGCATTTAAAAAATTTCCCCTATTACCGATTCTCCATAAACGTCTAACCTACTATCGGCATCGCCGTGAATCACCCTATATTACTGTGGTAGATTTGCGTCCTTATGATAGATGAAATGGCGTTCGCAGGTTTACGACTAGAAAATAAACAACCTTTGATTTAAAAAATTGCCACCTTTTCGACGTGTATTTGCTATACAAAGAAAAAACTCTACTTAGCACATACAAATTATTATAGCTCAGAATTCTTATTCTATTATTCTTTTTTTTTAAGTTTTATATACATAATCAATATTCATAGAAATAATATAATCAACACATTAAAAAATACCACCAATATAAGAAAACAGCAGCAAAGAAAGAAATTTGAAAAGCATAAATAATTAGACATGTTACGCACAATACTCGAATTCGGGTAATGCCCGAAAAAAATGCAGTTCTAAGTGATATTTCCGTTTTATCGCCAACATTGTTGTTGTCAATAAAAAAAACTATTATCAGCTAATTGAAACTCATTTCTACAATAAAATTTTTGTAAAACTCCAGTCTTTGTTGCTAATTTGTAAAACCCATTATCAGCCGATTGTACAAGTCAATATCGTTAGATATTGTTTTTTCGACATACGGTTATGTTTCTGTGTTTTAGCCATCATCAATCGACTTACCTACTTGAATTTCGAACTCGGGTCCCATTTTTTCTTGCATTTTATATTTTATTTTACCAAGTATTGCGTATTTCCACCCACAACAAAATCAAAATAAGAATCCTTTAAAACCTAAACAAACTACTAACACTACTTGTTGCCGTCTTATTTAAAGAAAACGAGCAAAACTAGTATTGGTCATTTTGAAATGCACCAAACTAGTTTTGCACAATTTAAAATGTACAATACTAGTTTTTGCTATTTTGTAAGGCGCAATACCCGTTTAAATGTACAATTTCGGGTTTGGGAAATATTTTTTGCTCAAAAATAGTTCTGTGCATTTTTTTCGGGCATTACCCGAATTCGAGTATTGTGCGTAACATACACACAAACAATCAAATACATGAAAAATAACAAAGTTATATCTATTTCCAGCTAAAAGGTTATTTTCCAGCTAAATGGCTTTGCATTTTTCCTATATTTGATTGTTTGTGTGTATAATTATTTATACTTTTTAAATCTCTTTTTTTATTGCTGTTTTCTTATATTGGTGGTATTTTCTAATTTTGTTTTCTAATTTCTAATTCTGAGCTACAATAATTTGTATGTGCTTAGTAGAGTTTTTTCTCTGTATTGCAGCCTTGATGAAGACGAAAATACACGTCGAAACGTCGGCAATTTTTAAATAAAAGATTGTTTATTTTCTGGTTCTAAACCTGCAAACGCCATTTCATCTGTATAATTAAGTATATATTTTTCAATTACATAACGTACCAAGTCACCGTGGCCTAACCTAACCAACAATTAACTGGTTTCCTCAATTTTCTGCTTAATTAAATAAACTGAATAACATTTAAATATATCTATTTCGTTAGAGGTTCAACAATTTTCAATAAGTGTATCTCAAAAAAATATATATAAAAATCCGACAAAAGTCCTACAAAAACTCTTATTGTTTTTATAAATTTGGTGTTTTTTGCAATATTTTGTCTTGTAATTGAATTTTGTAATCTGTTAGGCAATAAAGCATATTACGAATAATTATTATAATAATTATTAAAGAATATATTTTAAAATACCCTGGTTAACTAAACTAGTTTTTTTCAATGAAACGTAGTGTTATATGTTATATTGTGTGTCTAAAACCAAATATACCTCTTGTCTAGGCGGGCTTCTTTGAACAGGACTGTACTCAAGCTCAGAATAATCCCGATACGTGCTGTTGATTTGACTGCACTGTTGCTGGGAGGCATATTCCTCGTCTGATTCAACATCGTCAGGATGGCAGAGCGATCTAAACAAAATAGGTAAAATATTTTTTAAACAAATTTTTATTAGTTATAAAAGTTATTATTTTTAAAAGTCAAACACGTTTTTGCCCCGGGCAAATCGTTTTTGTGTTTTATTAAACCATTATGTTGTCGACGATCAATCGATTGACGTCGATCAACCTGACTGTGGTTAAATTATTATCCGACTGATCAGTGTGCATTAGCTTATGAAGGGTCCAAACGAAAAAATTGATAAGCGCTAATTTCTTAATTTTAGGATATTACAATATTATAGTAGGTCTAACTACAAAATGTATAAATTCTGCAGGGCAATAAGTTGTTAAATGGGGATCGGGAGGGTCGAGATCATCAAGGATCTGGGAGTTTATCTGGACGAATCTCTTCGTTTTTACAGAACATTATGAAAATGTGATTACTTTTTCGTACGTGTGGTGATTATAAAGATATAAAGTGTATAATATACAGGGTCCGGCAATAGTGCGTCGGGCATCTGTAGCTCCTAGAATAAAAAACTTGAGAATTTTGTTTAAGTGCAAACCTAAAGTATGTACCAGGACGTATTTCAGGAAAATATGTAAACTTCTATAGGGTGGCTCAAAAAAGTGTCAGTGGACCTGGATGATTTTTTTTAAATGGAACACCCTGTATATTATTGCATTTTTGGATTCTTTTCAGATCACTTTACATAACCCTAAGATATGAATAAATATATTTCGATAGTTTCAGAGATATTAAAAAATAAATCAAAAATATATATTTTTCAGCCCTTCTTAAAAAAATTATTAAAAATACAGGAACTGTTCTGAAATCAAAAGTATATTAGGTATTTACATAGATGGTCTGTTCTTACTTTGCTATAAATATGGTAATCGTAAATCATACAGGATGTTCAATATTCTACGCCAAACTTTCTAAAATATAAAATATTTTTTCTTTGTTTTTTTAAATGGAACACCCTGTATATTATTTTATTTATTAGATCGAGAGTTAAAAAATGAACATTTTTTGTATTTAGAGTATTTCAAAATTTTTAACGGTTTCGCAGATACACGCAGTATTATTTCATATGGCGGTGTCAACGGTAAAATACGAGAGAAAAATTATTGGGTGGCTTTGATAAAAATTTACTGTGGAAAATGCCATATGAAATATAAAAATGCAAATATCTGCGAAATCGTTAAAATTTTTGAAATACTCTAAATACAAAAAATGTTCATTTTTTAATTCTCCGTCTATTGAAAAAATTATAAACAGGGTGTTCCATTTAAAAAAAACGAAGAAAAATTATTTTATATTTTAGAAAGTTTGGCGTAGAATTTTAAACATCCTGTATGATTTACGATTTTCATATTTATAACAAAGTAAGTACAGACCATCTAAAGTAAATACCTAAAATAGTCTTGATTTCAGAACAGTTCTTGTATTTTTAATAATTTTTTTAAGAAGGGCTGAAAAATATATATTTTTGATTTATTTTTTAATATCTCTGAAACTGTCGAAATATATTTATTCATATCTTAGAGTTATGCAAAGTGATCTGAAAGGAAGCCAAAAATGCAATAATATACAGGGTGTTCCATTTAAAAAAAATCATCCAGGTCTACTCACACTTTTTTGAGCCACCCTATAGAAGTTAAAATATTTTCCTGAAATACATCCTGGTACATATTGTAGGTTTGCACTTAAACAAAATTCTTAAGTTTTTTATTCTAGGAGCTACAGATGCCCGACGCACTATTGCCGGACCCTGTATATGTTTCATATGTTAGACCTATTTTGTACTATGGATCCATTATTTGGTGTTCGCATTACGAAAACCATATTAAGCGGTTTAGGAGGGGAGTTAATCACCGCGACCTTACAGATCTATTGTGTGTTACAGCGCACGGTAGTTATATTAAGCGGTTAGAATCTGTCCAGTGAAGATTTATTAAATACTTAAATTTCAGGGTGGCGCAAAAGGGCAACTGGGCTCAGTGTATGATTTGGGATTAAATTTGTTGCAGGCTGGCAGGAAATTCTTAAATGTATGTTTTTTTAGAATAATAAATGGATTGATAAGTTCACCTGATGTCTTAGCTTCAGTTAGATTTCATGTTCCATATAAAAATATTAGAAGATCACAACTGCTAGCCTGCAACGACTTCAATTCCCGCCAGTTTCAGAATATGACGTATAAGAGAATATTTTCACTAGTTAATAATTGTTATCCTGATCTAGATTATTTCAATGTATCCGTGGCGTCATTCAAGCAAAATTGAGGTCTGTTTTGGGTGGTATGTAGATAGGTGTAATGTAAATAAATAATTGTAAAACTTGCCGGCAATTGCTGTTGCCCTATATGTTCTCTTTTAGTTTATATATTATACCGGGTGCGTCTCAAAAGTGGCTCGCCCCTATAACTTTTTTACTTTTTCTTACTTAGCTTTTTCAAGGACCGATACGATTGAGACATGATGGAACCACCGGATTCTTAAGAGTTGTATAAGGTGTCTCTGTTGCCACTTGTTTAATGCTTTCATGTGCCGGCGGTACGGCACCCAGGTTTCGCTCCCATATCTCATGGTGGGGATTATAATTGCTCGGTATACTGCAAGTTTAGTTTTTGTACTCAAGTCATGATTGTAGAAAATCCTGTCTTTTAATTTCCAGAATGCTCTTGAGGCGCTGCTAATCCTGTGTTGAATTTCAGAGTCGATATTGGCCTTTTCCGAAATCAAACTGCCGAGGTAATTGAATTCCGCTACATATTCCGATAGTTCTCCGATTTTTATAGCATTGTTGTGATCTTCCAGGGGAGTGCACATGATTTTGGTTTTGTCGATGTTTAGCTGTCCAAAAAATTTTGTTGATTGTTTAGCTGACAAAAATGTCCCAAGCCTCGTATGCCCAGGTATATGTGTTCAACATTTCTTGTAATTGTTGTAACGAGCTTGCAACTAGAGCGCAGTCATCAGCGTATTGAAGTTCTGCGATGAATTTTGTACGTGTTTTTGCTCTCAAAATTCAGTGCGACCATGGTGGGGAGTATACTTCAAAGGTATTTTATTGAATTTTTATGAAGTTCCCCCTTATACCCCCCAAATGAACGGTGCGCTGAACGTAGAATGTAGAATGTTTAGAAGGGGAGTTAATCACCGCGACCTTATAGATCTATTGTGTGTTCCCCTTTCTTGAGTTATAACGAGTTATAACTCATCATACAGTCTCAGGGCTTTAAGAAAAGCCAGTATCTGAGACGGCTCCACAGAGGCCAGCGCTGAACGTATGAATCAAACCTTAATGAATACAGCAAGGGCTATGATTACACAATCAGGGTTATCCAAAGAATTCTAGGATGAAGCTGTTTTGACGGCGGCTTATATTACTAATAGGACACAGTTATGTAGAGTGAAAGAGAAAACTCCTTTCGAGTTATGGTTGGGTAGAAAACCGAATGTCAGTAACATGCGTGTGTTTGGTTGTGTATGTTATGCAAGAGCGCCTGATTCGTTGCGTAGTAAGTTAGATGACAAAGGATTAAAATGCAGATTTGTAGGTTATACAGAAAATGGATATAGGTTGTGGAACAGAGAGGAAAATAAAATAATTCATAGTCGGAATGTTGTATTTGGTGAACAAAGATTTTCAGATGAAATAAACAATAAACGAAATGATGAAGTTGATGATGGGAAAAATGTGATTGATTCTTAACAAACAGGATACAGATACTGATGAAAATGAAGCAAAGATTGAAGTAGAAGAAGTACAGATTCAAGATCAGGAAGAACTAAATGACAATGAAAAGAAAAATGACAGACCAAAAAGAACCAAGCAGCTACCAGCCTATCTTGATGATTATGAAGTAGATCTTGGATGTTTAGCTTTAATGTGCGAATTTTCTGATGTTCCTAAGAGCTATAAAGAAGCTGTTCAAGGTCCAAAATGGAATATGTGGAAAAAGGCGGTAGATGAAGAGTTAAAAGCACTAATTGACAATAAAACGTGGCAGCTAGTTGAAAAACTAGAAAATGAAAATGTAATAAGCAACAGATGGGTATGGATATAAAATATAAAGCGAGGTTAGTAGCTAGAGGTTAAGAGCAAGAGAGCTCAGATTTTTCAAAAATACATGCTCCTGTTGCACGATTATCAACTCTCAGAATTCTTTTGTCTGTTTGTGTTAATTACGATTTATTTTTACAGCAGTTAGATGTTAAAAATGCATTTTTGAAAGGAGCTATAAATGAAAAGGTATACATGAAAATTCCGGATGGCATGAATGTTAGTGTTGAAAGTAATGTGAAAAATAAAGTATGTCTTTTGAATAAATCTATTTATGGTTTGAAACAAGCATAAAAGTTTTAATACTTTTATGACTAATATAAATTCTGTACGATCAAAGTCATAAAAACATAAGGTGTTATCTTCTCTTATACGTAGATGACATTTTGCTTGCCAGTAATAACTTAAATTTTATGTCTTTTGTCAAATCAAAACTATGTGATAATTTTAAAATGAAAGATATGGGTGAAATTAAAATATTTTTAGGAATACAAACATGTGAAAAGAGACCTTAAAAATAAAATTATAACTATTGATCAGACTTGTGCTATTAAAAATTTATTAAAACGATTTAATGTTGAAGATTGTAAGAAAGTAAAAAACCCTATCGAGAAAAACTTATGTTTGTCTAAAAGTGTAGATGAAAATCTTAAAACAACCATATAAAGAACTTTTGGGGTTCATTAATGTATATTATGTTGGGCACTAGGCCTGATATATGCTTTTGTGTTAGTTACTTTTCAAAGTTACGAGACACTTGCAACTGATGAGCATTTCAAACATTTACTAAGAGTGTTAAAATATTTAAAATTTACAATAAACTTTAAATTATATTTTCATTGTGGCGCTGAAAATTTAGTGGGGTACGCAGATGCTGGTTGGGCAAATGACCGTTTAGACAGGAAATCTATTAGCGGATTTTGTTTTAAATTGTTTGATAATTTAGTTTCCTGGTCATCTAAGAAACAGTCCCTTGTAACCCTTTCAAGTACCGAGTCAGAGTTCGTTGCCTTATGTATGGCAAGCTGTGAGCTTTTATATATTAAAAATATTTTGGATGCTTTAAACTTGAATTACTTTTTACCTATAATTTTAAATGAATATAACCAGAGTACAATTAAGTTGTTGCAGAATTTTGAGAACCATAAAAGGTGTAAACATATTGAAGTCAAATTTAATTTAGTAGTTGATCTTGTATTGAAAAATATTATTAAAATTGTTTATGTAAGTACAAATGACCAACTTGCTGACGTTTTAACAAAAAGTTTAAGTCATAAAAATTTTCTCATTTTGTTAAAATGTTAAATTTGCTTGATTCAGTTTAATTGTTTGTGTTTTTAAAATTCAGTCAAGTTCGAGGGACGGTGTTAAAATATATACTTACTTAATGTTGTTGGCAACCTTGCCTGAATATACATCCCTGATGGTTGACTGTCTGTCAAGAAAAATCAGTTGTCATGTCAATTGTAGAAATTATTATTCTGTAGATTGTATCATTGTATAATACACAATGGAAACATCCGAGATCAGGCCATTGGCACCAATTGGACCATGTAATCGTTCGAAGGACGCACCTAAAAGATGTCAGTCTCACAAAAGCCAGAGTAGATGCCGAATGCGGCACTGACCACCGACTTTTAATCTCAAAAATGAAAATCCAGTTAAAACCCAAACATCCACACTGTAAAAAGTAAACCTACATGACCAGATTGAACGTACGGGGTCTAGAGAACAACGATACCGCCGACGCCTTCCGGGAAGCCATCAAAGAATCACTTCCACCGATAACTTCAAACTCTTATTGTGGATGCTGAACATGGCTGGACACAACTAAGAGATGCGATTCACAAAACCAGCGAAACAGTACTGGGAAAATCCAACAAAAAGAAACAACCCAGACTGGTTTAACGAAAATCAACTGCATATACAGGCTTTGTTGGAACAAAAGCATAGAGCACATCAAGCCGTCACTGCAAATCCACACAATCCAAGACTAGCAGACAACTTTAAGGCAGCCAACAACACGCTCCGAAGAAACCTGCGCCAACTAAAGGATAACTGGTGGTCGCAAAAAGCTAGTCAGATTCAGGAGTATGCCACGCATCATGACTATCGGAAATTCTTCGAGGCTGTAAAAGAAGTATACGGTCCAACTAAGAAGGCAAGATGCCCAATCATCGCACAAAATGGCGAACTTCTAAAAGAGGAAGAGCAAATCAGAAACCGCTGGAAAGAGCATTACAGCCATATCCTTAACCAAGAAAACAACCCCAATATGGAAGCACTCAACAAAATACCTCAGTATAACAGCCTCGATGTATTAGACATTCCAATAACAGAACAGGAAATAAAGGACTCCATAAAACAGCTTAAAAACAACAAATCAGCTGGCTGTGACGCGATTCCGGCGGAAATCTATAAGTGTGCAAGTAAAGAACTTATTGGTCATCTTAAGGCTCTCTTTGATGTCATATGGGAAAGCGGAGAGGTACCTCAGGACTTTTGCAACGCGAATATAGTGAATATATTTAAGAACAAAGGAAGTGCATCAGACTGCGGAAACTACCGAGGAATTTCACTACTGGCTATCGGAGGAAAAATTCTTGCAAAAATTATGTCAAACCGCCTGCACCCACATATAGAAAAAATCCTCCCAGAATCGCAAACGGGTTTTCGCACCAACCGCGGTACCGTCAATTCCATATTCTCCATCCGGCAACTACAGGAAAAAGTAAAAGAGCAGCAGTCTAAACTTTACGTTGCATTCATCGATCTAACAAAAGCCTTCGACTCTGTGAACAGAGATGCACTTTGGGCAATTATGAAAAAGTTCGGAGTACCCAACAAATTTCTTACAGTGTGTAAAAGCCTCCATAACAGCAACAAATCAAGAGTGTCATATCATGGATCACTGAGCGATCTCTTCCTAACAAACACAGGCGTTAGGCAGGGATGTGTCTTAGCGCCTCTCCTATTCAATATATTCATGGCAGCGCTCTCCATTATAGTGGACAGCAAACTGCAGGAGAGAGGTTTGGGCATTAGATACAGATACGACGGCGGTCTGTTTAACATAAAAAGACTCAGGGCAAAAACACGTACAAAATTCATCACAGAACTTCAATACGCTGATGACTGTGCTCTAGTTGCTAATACGTTACAGCAATTGCAAGAAATGTTGAACACATATACATGGGCATACGAGGCCTTGGGACTTGGGCTGAATATCGATAAAACTAAAATCATGTGCACTCCCCCGGAAGATCACAACAATGCTATAAAAATCGGAGATGAACTGTTGGAATATGTAGCGGAATTCAATTACCTCGGCAGTTTGATTTCGGAAAGGGCCAATACGACTCTGAAATTCAGCACAGGATTAGCAGCGCCTCAAGAGCATTCTGGAAATTAAAAGACAGGGTTTTCTACAATCATGACTTGAGCACAAAAACGAAACTTGCGGTGTACCGAGCGATAATAATTCCCACCATGTTATATGGAAGCGAAACTTGAGTGCCGTACCGCCGGCACATGAACGCATTAAACAAGTTGCAACAGAGACATCTTAGACAACTCTTAAGAATAAAATGGTTCCATCACGTCTCAAACGTATCGATCCTTGAAAAAGCTAACTGCGAGAGTATTGAAGTCATGATTTCATGATGAAAACGCCTTACGTGACCATCTTCTGATGCGTGTCAAATACTCGTCAGCGAGTAATGGCGGTATGTATGTATGTATAATACAAAAACGTGTTAATGTGTTTAGTTAATTACTTTTTCTTCTTAATTTTTAATGTATTATTTATGTAATAAATAATACAAAAACTGCTGGTCTCCAAACCAAACCAACCAAACCAAACCAAACCAAACCAAACCAAACCAAACCAAACTACTGCGTAAAAAATATTTTCGTGATTTTTTACGTAAAAAATGTTTCGTGGTAAAAATCGTTAAGAGCAACCGTTCTCAAGATATTTAGAATGAAAATAGTCAATACATATCATTATTGACAAAAAAATAAACATATTGAGTATACAGGGTGCTACAAATTCGAGGTACGAGCATTGGTATCTCGTAAACCGTAATAGATACGAAGATGGTTAAATCGGGGCAAAGTTACGCCTTGAGATGTTCACCAAGATGCCATCAAAAAAGTTTTAAAAATTTCAAGGATTGCTGAGTTTTTTGGAAAAAACGGATTTTTTTGAAAATCAATTTTAATTTTTCCTCTCGTTACTTTTTAGAAAATCAAAAAACCAATTGCACATTCTCATAGCCACTTTATTAAGGCTATCTGAAAGTATTTTTAGATTTTTAAATTAGCTGATAATTTGTGAGATACAGAGGCCAACTAGATTTCTTAAATACGGACCTGTATTTTTTATTTCAGATTTTGAAAGAATTCGGTCTCCTGAGTACAATGATATGCCACGCTCATTTTTTTTTGTTTCGGGCATTTAAACACAATTTATTTAAACTAATTTCAAGTCCGGCTCTGTTTTTCTTTAAATATTTAATCTATTTATTGTTAAAATATTGATGAACTTTAAAACTTAACAATGACGTGAGGATAAAACATTGAATACAAAAAAGATAAAGAAATACAATAAAATAACAAAAAATAATATAAAATAAATCATATAAATATAATATAATATAAACATCTATCTTCACGACCAACCATCCAGTGTGTGTTTTGAAGGACACACTAGTACCAGCATCAAATTGATGCTTGCATCAGAAGGGCTACCTAGTGACCTGGACTCCTTGCGTAAGTTGTACTACCGCTTCCACAACGCCTATGGTATTGGTTCAACTGAAGTTGATGCAGATCTTTCAGCTTTCAGGTCATTCTTTTCTGCGGAGAGCCTTCTACGACTTCAAAAGATTAGGCAAAGTCATGGCAAATATTATTCCATTGGCTCCCCAAATAAGAGTAAAAATTTTTAGTTGAATTAACGCGAACAGAGGATCAAGCACCTTCTGAAAAATTAAGCGATAGCAAGCTTGGTCTATTCCTTATTAATATTCAGTCCTTAAGACATAAAACAGATGAATTATATCTTTTACTAGAAGAACTTGAATTTCCAGATATCATTGCCATAACTGAGCACTGGTTGAATTTTGATGAGCCTGTGTTTGTTAAAAATTATACCACAGTAGCCAGATTTAATAGAACAAATTTTTCTCATGGAGGTACTATGATAATGTATACTTTAAACAACGACTTTTACGAGGTAACTAGGTACAATGATTTGTTATCTGAAAAAGTATTCGAATTTTCCATTGTCCACCATGACCTTTACATTATTTGTATTTATAGAACACCTGACTCTGACGTGCAATTATTCTGTCATAATCTACTAAGCTTGCTTGAGTCCCTGCCCTTAAAAAGCAAATTAATTTTGTGTGGTGATCTTAATATTGACTTTCTTAGTGTATGTCCTGCTCAGGAGTTTCTTCAGTCCATTTTTGATTCTTTTGGAATAGCCATGCATGTACGCTCACCTACCAGAATATCCAATACCAGTTCTAGTACTATAGACTATGTTGTGTCATCTTTTGATCCTAACTCCATCGCCTGCAACGTCTTTAACTCGGGTCTCTCTGATCATGAAGCAGTTTTAACTGAATTTTCGATAAAGTCCAAAATCAAAAATGCCCCTCGTAAATTATGCCGTATTTTTTCAGAAAAGAATGCTTAAAAAGTTCAGCCACTTATGTAAAACAACCAACTGGGATACTAGCTCTTATGATGTCGACACTGAATTTTCTATTTTCGTAAAAACATTAACCAGTCTAGCGTTCAAATCCTTTCCTCTTAGGCCTATAAAAAATAAGCATAATAAACCTTGGACCACTAAAGGCCTACGCATATCTTCTAAAACATGCGTTGATTATCTCACTTAAAAAATTCTCAGACAGTCTCTTCTTCCACAATTACGTAAAACTATACAGAAAAATTTATCATAAGACTATAAGAGCCGCTAAGGACCTTTATTATAATAGGAGAATAGTCAATTCTGGTAATGTTGCTAAGGAAACATGGTCTATTGTGAATGAGTTGAGAAACAAAGCTTTTCTTCGTCTAGCAATATCTCTACCTCGCCTGAGAACCTTAACGATTACTTTGTAAATGTAGCGAAAAATTTAACTAATACCATATGTCCTCCTCATGATCCACTTTCTTATCTCTCTAATGATAATGTAAACTTACACAGTTTCTTTTTTTCGCCCGTAGTTCTTGAAGAGCTTCGCAGTACAATTAATACCATCAAAAATAAATCCTCTTCTGGCGTCGGTCCCAGAAGAGGATTTATTTTTGGCTAACTTTAAAAACGTTTTCGAATCTGCCAGAGAGCACTCTGAATCACCTAACAACTTTAATAAACATGTCGTTCCAAAATGGTATTTTTCCAAAATGTCTTAAGACGGCAATAATCATTCCTCTGCACAAAGGAGGAGACAAAGATGAAGCTTCTAACTATCGCCCAATTCCACTTCTTCCAACGCTATCTAAGATCATAGAAAGGTTGGTTAAGAGAAGGCTGGTATCTTTTCTGTTTAAGTACAAAATACTTACTGAATATCAATTTGGATTTCTAAGCAACAAGTCCACAAATGACGCTATGTTTTCCCTCCTTAATAAAGTTTACTCCAGCCTAAACAACCATCATTCTACAACAACAATTTTCTGTGATTTTTCTAAGGCGTTCGATTGTGTAAATCATAAGATCCTAATTAATAAACTGCAACACTATGGGTTCAGGGGATCATCTCCCGAATGGTTTAAGTCGTATCTGAGCAACAGAAGTCAACTTGTGAGGGTGGATACCACGTTGTCTTCTAGCAAGCCAATAGAATGTGGAGTACCACAAGGCCCCTCAGTACTAGGCCCAATTTTGTTTCTTCTTTTTATTAACGACATTGCTAACATAAACATCAGTGCCAAAATATGTCTTTTTGCGGACGACACTAGCTTCACTTGGAGCAACAAGGACATCACGACACTTCATAGGATTATATCAAATGACTTAATCACCATTAAATCTTGGTGCGATTCGAACCTCCTGAGTCTCAACATTTCTAAAACTAAAGCTTTGTCGTATAAAAACTCGTTGCAGCCTTTTGTACTTAACAACACCACCATTGACGTCGTAAAATCTGTAAAATTCTTAGGGCTTGTTGTGGACAATTCTCTGAAATGGGACATACATATCGAAGCTTTGTCGAAAAAAATTGAGCTCTGCCTGTTTTGCATTAAGGTCTGTTTCTAAGGAGCTTAACTTGTCAGTGGCTAGAACTGTTTATTATGCACTTTTTGAGTCGCACCTCATGTATGCCCTTCCATTCTGGGGTACGTGTTGTGCGACTCAATTTGACTGCATTTTCAAGCTCCAGAAGAGAGCTGTTCGATATTCACTGGGACTAAACAGCAGAACTCATTGCCGGGACTTTTTTAAAGAATTAAAAATATTGACTCTTCCTTCCTTATTTATATTTGAATCCGTTTGCCTAATACGTAAACATGTATCAGCTTCTCAAGAAAGGCCATCTCACACTAAACTTATCCACTCAGGAACGCGGAGCAAGATCTTTATCTACCTACCCCACGCTCAGAGTTAGTTAAAAGTTCAATATTATACAACTCGAAAAAATGCACAATCACCTGCCATTTGAAATGAAATCCATAACATCATTTTTTCATTTCGCAGAGCATTGAACTCTTATTTACTAGACAAGGCTTTCTACGCCGTAAATGAATTATATTTGAATTGAAAATCGAATTTGATCTTGAAAACACTGGGCTAATGTTTGATATTGCTATATTTACTAATGACATCGAAATTAATTTATTTAGAGGTCATCGATATTTTGCTATAAACTGGCTAAATATTTTTGAATATTATTTTAATTGTTTTATTCTTTGACATTGTAAACATTTATAAATGTTTATTTTAACAATAAGACTGACAATATTATTTGTATAATGTTTTGTATTATCTTTTGTTTGTTTGTTTGTGTACCTTGTTTTTTTTACTTTGTTTGTTAGTTTACCTTTGTCTACAAATTGAAAATTTTTTGACAATAAAGGCTTTTATTTATTTATTTTTATTTATATTTATATATATATATATATATATATATATATATATATATATATATATATATATATATATATATATATATATATATATATATATATATATATATATATATATATATTATATTTAATTTTTCTTGGCTTTAGGTCAGGTAAAAATGAGAAAAACGGTTTTTTTTTATATTAAAAATTTCATTGACGTTTCGACCTGGTAGGGTCTTTATCAAAATTTATTACTTAGCGAAGAAAATAATCCAATACCCAACATTGGTTTCCACATACATAACATAAACATATCAATACAGTCGTCACAATTTTTGTAAAGAGACATACACATTTAATGGATTTTACAACACTGTGTTACTTTACTTTATATCTATATATATATATATATATATATATATATAAAATTTATTTATAACAATCAAATCAATTTCCCGGAAGACGGTAGTGTTAGGTATAATGGTCAGCGAGGTTCCTGAACCTGACGCAAAGGGGAGGGGGCATCATTTGATGTCATTTTTAAAAGTGAAATCAATATACCTTTTTATTATACATAAAATTGAACGAAAAATAAATGTGTGCAATTGATTAGAAAGGAAATAAAGAAATGATTGTAATAAACTCGAGAAAATAGAAATTCCTGCTAAAATAACACGTGGTACGAGGTCGGCTTACCTTGGAGGGTTGTAGTCTTCTCCTGGGTGGCCACCCTGTATCTGGATCAGGAACAACTACTCGCACGAGTAAACGGTACCGAATTGGTAGGACCTTTTGAAGATTTAAAATAAAGTTATTTGCGGCGGCGGCGGTTAGCACGTTGAATCGATCTTTCGATAGATGCGGTTCTTGGGATCTTTAGTTCAAGTGTATTGTGGTACAAAGGATAATTGACGCAGGCGTGTTTCAGCCCTTTGGAATAACCTCCCTAGTACCACATATGCGTGTACAATAAATAATAGAATAAATTAATATTGAATTTAAAATTAAAAGAGATAAAATTAAATATATTTTGAGAGTTTCCTAAACATTCTGCCCGGCGAAAAGGCATGTTCTAAACATGCGTTTTAAATGCGTAACTTTTGAATGCAAAAAAAATAAAAATTGAGAAAAAGATAAAGAAAAAATAAAAAGAGAAAAAAAATACATAAAAATAATTTTGTGTAATAGCAAAAAAAAATAAATAAATGGCGATAATTAATTGCTGGGTAAAGGACATAATTTAACTAAAGGACGCTGCAAAGTTCCCTTAGCTGTCCTCACCAGAGCCACCCGCACCACACCATCCGTCCCCTCACTTAACGAAATTATGCGACCTAAGGTCCATTGGCATGGAGGAGCATTTTCATTTTTTATAATAACTAACGTTCCTAGAGAAGGAGCGTCAGAGGAATTAAGCCATTTCTGGCGTTGTTGAAGCGAATGCAAATACTCCTTATGCCACCTGTTCCAAAAATCGCGATGTAATCGTTGTAAAAGTTGCCAACGAGAGAGACGGTTAATTGGTACAGCAGTAAAGTTCGGCGTAGGTAAACTGTTCAATGGCTCTAAAGTTAAAAAATGACCAGGGGTTAGCGCATTAATGTCTTCGACGTCCGAACTGATGGGATTGAGCGGACGTGAATTTAATACAGCTTCAATCAAGGTCAGGGTCGTATATAATTCCTCAAAAGTCAGGACTTGTTGTCCGATTACTCGACCTAAATGCGTTTTTACTGAACGGACACCAGCTTCCCAAAGTCCCCCAAAATGTGGGGCAGCGGGCGGATTAAAATGCCATTGAATATTTTCATGTTCAACTGCGGATTCGAACATAGTTTTAATTTCTTTGCTAGCACCAACAAAATTGGTTCCACAATCACTATATATGTCTGTGCAGCGACCTCTTCGGGATAGGAATCTCTGAAGGGCGCCCAAAAAAGCTTCCGTGGACAAGCTACTAACTAATTCTAAGTGCATAGCTTTAGTCGCAAAACATATAAATAAACATATATATGCTTTAGTTGTTTTAGCACCTCTATATCTGTTCATAGTAATTAAGAACGGCCCTGCAAAGTCTACCCCCGTGTGTGAAAGCTTTTAATTGTGAAACGCGAGACGGCGGTAAATTTCCCATTTGCGGTTGGAAAGGCTTCGGATTGGATCGCCAACAAATTAAACATGAATGAATTACTGAATTTATAGCTCGTTTAGGAGAAAGAATCCAAACCGATTGAGATAGTAAAAAAAACAAAGTGCGCAATCCTGCATGAAGGTATTTAAGATGGTAGTAATATATTAAATGGCGTGTTAGTAAACAAGAGCGAGGTAGTAAAATTGGATATTTTGCAGAATAAGATAGAGTTGAATGTTTTAATCTACCACCTACACGAACAATTCCTTGTTCGTCAATAAAAGGATTAAGTTTACGTAATGGTTTAGAAAAAGATTTAGAAATCAATTCCGATTGGAAACAAATCGATTGAGTCCTTTTACAAGACACGTAAATGATTCATTTAATTCAACAGTTAAGAGCGGACCCGATCTTTTTGACGGGGATTTTTATATTAAAAGGAAGCGTAAAACATAAGCGACGGTACGTTGAAGAGTAGCGAAAGAAGAGTATTTTTCTAAAAGAAGGTCAATAAAGTTCTCTTCAGAAGTAGCGGCGAAAAAAGAAGTATGTTTTTCTTCTTCGGAAGTACTATTTAGAGTAGCGCATGCGGAGGTTGAACCTAACAAAGCATCAGGATCATGAAGAAAAGAAGGTCCTTGAAACCAAGTACTAAAATTTACAAACTCTGATGGAAATATTCCTCGAGAAGCAACATCAGCAGGGTTGTTCTTGGACTCAACGTGTAACCAAGTTGCGTGTGGGAGCTTGTCTTGAATATAAGCTACTCGGTTAGCAACAAAAGTTTTCCAACGACTAGGTGGAGAGTGAAGCCAATATAAAACAATATTAGAGTCAGACCAGGTAATAATTTTATCTAAAGATATTTTAGTTTTAAAAATGGGTACTAAATATGCGAGTAATTTAGCAAGAAGAACAGCGGCGCAGAGCTCAAGACGGGGAATTGTTAACTTCTTTAAAGGCGCAACTTTAGTTTTTGAAGCAACTAAATGAACATCTATTTTTTTGTTGTTTCTCAAAATTCTAAGATATACAACTGCGGCGTAACCTTTTTCAGACGCATCACAAAAACCATGCAACTCACATCTATTCTCACACTCGGAAAATAGGATCTTCCGGGGAAGGTCAATTTGAGACAACAAGTGCATTTCATTTTTGTAACGCGTCCAAATACGGATAATTTCGTCAGGGGGCTGTTGGTCCCAATCCATATGGGACGACCATAACTTTTGGATTAAAGTTTTAGTAAAAAAGGTAACAGGAGCTAAGAAGCCTAACGGGTCAAAAATACGAGCTAATTCTGACAACATGTTTCGTTTAGTACAAGGTCTGTCAAGAGAGTTAAAATGAAAATGAAAGTTATCCGTTGTGGGATTCCACTGAAGACCCAAAATTTTTAATGATGATTCAGGATCATCAAAATTTATATGAGTAGTTGATAAAAAGTCAGAAGGTAGATCACTCAGTAGATTGGGATCGTTACTTGCCCATTTTCTAAGGTCAAGCCCAGCTTTAGAAAACAAAGCTATTAGTTCATTTTTAAGGGCGAGAGCTTCACTGAAAGTGGTGGCTCCAGTAACCACGTCATCAACATAAGTATGATTTGAAATCGCATGAGATGCTAAGGGAAAATCTGCTCCTTCATCAAGGACTAATTGCTGAAGTGCGCGTAAGGCTAAGAAAGGCGAAGGCGATAAACCATAAACGACAGTAATTAATTCGTAGTCCTGAAGAGGGTCATTACGAGAAAATCTCCAAACAATTCTCTGATACTGATGTTGAGAAGAAGTGATCAATATATTGCGATACATCATTTTAATATCTGTACATAAAACGTACACATGAAAGCGAAATTGAATTAAGAGTTCAACAATGTCTTTTTGAAGTTTGGGTCCGGTAAACAAATGATCGTTGAGAGAGGTTTGGTTCGGGAGCTTCGCACTACCATTGAAAACCACTCGCAATTTGGTTGAGCTAGCTTGAGGCTTTAAAACGCAATGATGCGGAATATAATACGAAGCGGAAGATAACTCAGTTTCATGACTGACAGGTTTCATATGTCCCAGATCAAGATATTCTTTCATAAATTGACAATAAGATTTATACAATTCTTGATCTTTTAATAGACGACGTTCTAAAGAGAGAAATCGCTGTTCAGCAAGTTGACGAATACCGGGGAAAGTAGGAAAGTTATCGCGGAATGGTAGATGCACTACAAATTTTCCATCGGAATTTCTCTGGTATGTTTTTAAGAAATGTTCTTCACAAAAAAGATCATTATCTGACAGCATAGGCAAAAGAGGAACTGACTCTACTTCCCAAAATTTTGTAAGAATATCATCAGTATTAATTTTATGCGAATTACAAAAGAATGAAGTTACAGTAGACGTTTCACAAAATGTACCTATTTTACCCATTGGAACATACCCAAAAATTGTGTTCAAAAGATCTGGTTCTCCGTGAATCCCTCGAACACATCCGTTTAGGATAATTTTTGTGTATACATCAGCACCAAGCAGAATGTCAATAGGACCAGGTACATAAAACTTCGGATCAGCAAGTTTCAAATTGCTAAGATGAGACCAAGAAGAAGCTGGCAAAATTGCAGTAGGTAAGCTATCGCAAATTTTAGGTAAAACAATAGCGTCAGTATTAAGTACTGATTCCGGACAATTAAGCGGTCGAAATGAAAGTGTAACGGTAGCTTGCCCGGAGTTTGTAACCATATTATCAAGACCTTGAATTTCATAAAGTCCCCTTTCCTTTGGTAAACCAAGAGTATTAGCAGACTTCTCTGTTATGAATGAAGTCATACTTCCAGGATCAAGCAAGCATCGCATTGATTGATATATACCAAACTTATCTAATACTTCGATAACCGCGGTTCCTAATAGAACTGATGTAGATTTAGATAACAAGCCTGTCGCAGCGAAGCTCTGATTCAACGAAGAATTCTCATCGCGATTTGAAAATACAGTTTTAGAAGGTGTACCAGAAAAGTGAGGTTTATTATTAAAGCTATTTTCACGAGAAGTTGAAGGTAAAGCTGATTCGGGACTATGAGTGGCGCGTTCTATATTACTTGAAGAAAAATGCAAAAGAGTATGATGACGTTGATTACATTTACGACAAGACATAGCTGATTTACAATTTTGCGTAGAATGAATATTACTTAAGCAGTTAACACATAGATGTGCCCTTTTGGAAAGCTGATACCTTTCTTGAGGAGTTTTGCTTAAAAAAGTTGAACAATTATATAACGAATGCATTTCGTTACAAAGTAAACAAGATCCGGAATTACTATTTTTTGTTTGCTTTGCCAAAAGAGAAGTAGTACGACGAGGTTGTAATGGTGATTTAATTTTATTTGATCTTTTGTTATTAATTAAAGGTAAAGAAAGATTAAGAGATTCATAAGTTTTACAACATTTTTCTAAAAATTCAAATAATTCTTTAAATTTTGGTATTGTGCCTGAGGCAAGCGAAAGTTCAAACCTTGTTATTAAATCATCATCAACCCGTTCCAACAACATGTTAACTAATATGAAGTCCCAAGATTCAATTGGAAAATTTAAATTTTTTAAAGAGGCGAGATTTTGTGAAAATGTGTCCAAAAGATTTCTAAGAGATTCAGGTTGGTCGCGAATAGCTTTAGGGGCAGTTTTAATAGCATACCAATGCGATTGCGCTCGAAATCTTACGTTACTGTAGCGATCAACAAAGTTATCATATGTGGTTTGATAATTGTCTGAAGTCATTGGCAGGCTACTAACAACACCCAATGGTTTACCCTCGACTAACGAAAGAAGGTAACGAAATTTTTCTATTGGCGTTAATGTTGGATTATTATGTATCAGAGCATTATAGAGATCGATAAATGTAGAAAAAGTTCTATAATCACCATTAAATTTAGGAATATCTAAATTTGGAGGTTTTATATGATAATTATGTTCATTAGAAGTACCTGAAGTAGTAGCATTCATAGAATAATTTAATATTTTTTGCGAATTTGCATATCAATTTCGCATAAGTCTACGTACATGGACTTTACGACATAAAAAATCATTAAAAATGCTGTTCTTATAACATTTTCTGGTTCTAAATCGGTGTCAGCTTCATTTGCAAGACTAGAAATAATATTTTGATGCTGTTTTATAAAGTCATCTTTGAGAACATCAAGTTCTGCACATCTAACTTTAAATAAACTGCGAACTGTTTTATCAGTTTTGGTACGTTCTGCTAACTGTAATAAATATTGAATCTCTGAAATAGAATTACTTCTATTGTTTTTCAGTTTTCTTAAGCGTATTTGTTCAGCCATAATTACTAAATTATGAAATAAAGTACAAAATAATATTATTTATTTGAATCTCCCTCGTAGTATAAACATAAAAATAACAACAAACAAAAAAAACTTGAAGTGCGTATGCTTATCAGTAAAATTATTGATTTGGTGAACAGTTCCCTTAGACGACGAAATTACTACTGACCATCGATAGAATATCCGTTGGCTATCGCGCAAATCTGTGGAATCTAAAATGGCCAGGCGCGGAATGGAACTGGCGATGCGGTCTTGCGCTGATAATATTGAAAAGAGAGAAAACAAAAAAAAGGAAAATTTAAATCTTAGAGAAATATATAACTGTAGTTAATATAAACTTTTTTATAGAAATGAATGTAGGAAAATAGATATTGATAGAAAATCTAAATGCGAAAAAAAAAGAAAAAAATAGGAGAGAAAAAAAAAAATAACTTTTTTACTTTCAAAAGTTCGCTATATTCGGCGTTATCCGCTCGAAGGACCAATGATTAGAAAGGAAATAAAGAAATGATTGTAATAAACTCGAGAAAATAGAAATTCCTGCTAAAATAACACGTGGTACGAGGTCGGCTTACCTTGGAGGGTTGTAGTCTTCTCCTGGGTGGCCACCCTGTATCTGGATCAGGAACAACTACTCGCACGAGTAAACGGTACCGAATTGGTAGGACCTTTTTGAAGATTTAAAATAAAGTTATTTGCGGCGGCGGCGGTTAGCACGTTGAATCGATCTTTCGATAGATGCGGTTCTTGCGGGATCTTTAGTTCAAGTGTATTGTGGTACAAAGGATAATTGACGCAGGCGTGTTTCAGCCCTTTGGAATAACCTCCCTAGTACCACATATGCGTGTACAATAAATAATAGAATAAATTAATATTGAATTTAAAATTAAAAGAGATAAAATTAAATATATTTTGAGAGTTTCCTAAACAGCAATAGAGGGTGATAATTAAATAAACCCTTTCGAACACCTAGAGCATTAGAAACTTGTTTGTAGAAGTTGATATTTATATTTATAATAATTATTACAATTAATATTGTGCATATTATTAGATCGTACATTGAGATTTCAAATTCACAAAAAAAGTTAAAAATAATATCTTTTAAATTGCTGACCGGGAAATTATTTATTTAAATCTTTCAATTGGCTCGATTTTCTTTATTGTTATAATATAATTAGTTAAACAAATTAAAAATCCAGAGTCAGACTTGAAATTATTTTAAATAATAATTCAACAGTTTTGTTGTTAAAGTATCTGAAACAAAAAAAAATAAAGTGTGGCATGTCGTTGTACTCAGGAGACAGATAAAAAATGCAGGTTCGTGTTTAACAAAAATAAGTTGGCCTATGTATCTCACAAATTATCAGCTAATTTGAAAATCTAAAAATGTTATCAGGTAGCCCTGATAAAAGTGGCCATGAGAATGTTCAATTAGTTTTTTGATATTCTAAAAAGTAACGACAGGAAAAAATAAAATTGATTTTCAAAAAAATCAGTTTTTCTCAACTCAGCAATCCTTGAAATTTTTGAAACTTTTTTGATAGCATGTTGGCGAACATCCCAAGGTGCAACTTTGCCCCAATTTAACCATCTTCGTATCTATTACGGTTTCCGAGATACCAATGCTCCTACCTCGAATTTGTAGCACCCTATATAGTTATTTGACTAAAATGCTAAATTTTGGAATTGCTATTACATTTGATTTTCCGTATTCAATGTTTTACCCCATGTCCTTAGGTTTGAAAGCTTATCATTATTGTAACGATAAAAGATTAAATATTAAAAAAACGTACTTCAAATTAGTTTAAATAAATTGTGTTCAAATGCCCGATATAAAACAAAAAATAAGTATGGCATATCATTGTGCTCAGGAGGCCGAGTTCTTTTAAAACAGGTTTTGAAAGAATTCGGTCTCCTGAGTACAAATTATTTTAAATAACAATTAAATAGTTTTGTTATTGTTAAGGTACTCAAAACAAAAAAGGTATCAAGTGTGGCATATCCTTGTACTCAGGAGACCGAGTTCTTTTAAAACTTGAAATAAAAAATTCAGGTCCATATTTAAAAAAAATTAGGCTGGCCTCTGTCTCACAAATTATCAGCTAATTTGAAAATCTAAAAATATTATTAGATAGCCCTAATAAAGTGGCTATGAGAATTTGCAATTAGTTTTTTGATTTTCTAAAAAGTAAAGACAGAATAAAATAAAATTTATTTTCAAAAAAATCCGTTTTTCCAAAAAACTCAGCAATCCTTGAAATTTTTAAAACTTTTTTGATGGCATCTTGGTGAACATGCTAAAGCGCAACTTTGCCCCAATTTAACCATGTTCGTACCTATTGTATATGGTTCCCTCCTGATATTATTAAAGATCTCAAAGAAAAAGCCTGATTATATAGACGTTGGAAGTTAAGCCAGGACAATAATTTTTATCTTCAGTTTCGTAACTGAGTTTGCACTGATAACGCAATATCCGAAGTCAATAGTCCTCAACAGTTTTGTACTCTGACGCTCGTTGAGGACGACAATGTGCTTGCAGCTATTAAGAAACTAAACATAAATTTACGGCGGGTCCCGTCAATATTCCATCACTCCTAGTAAAGGAGTGTGCACAGGTCTTGGTGCAACCATTACTATACATATTTAACTTGTCGATTAAAACACACTCGTTTCCTGTGCTTTGCAAACAGTCAAAAGTCTGCCCCGTTTTTAAATCCGGCAACATAAACGACATAGAAAACTATCGACCAATATCTATCATATGTAACTTTGCTAAGGTCTTTGAATCGTGTATATGTTACGGTTAAATTCCGATGTCCGGTTAATGTCGACATTAACATGTTAATGTTTGGGTTAGGCTATGTTTTTGTTGTTTTGTTGTGTGTTATTCTCGAGATTAACCAGGTAATGTCGACATTAACCGGACATCGGACCTTAACCGTAACATATACACAAACATCTCTTCTTTAAAGTAAAACATCTTATCTCACCACTACAATCTAATCTTGTTTCCTTTCTTCAGTATGTCTATGGATCATTATCCAATAGATATCAAGTTGATGTAATATACACAGACCTTTCAAAGGTATTTGATAGGCTGGATCACAATATTATCCCCACTAAAATTCACAATTCGGATTTAGTCCCTCACTGCTGCTGTTTTTTGAGTCCTACATAAAAAATAGGCAGCAATTCGTTGAGTATAATGGACATCGATCCACTATATACACACCATCTAGTGGTGCACCTCAAGGGAGCATCCTGTCACCATTAATATTTGGTATCTTCATAAACGATATGATAAAATCTATCTAAAATAAAAAAAACTATTCTAATACTAAAACTGTTTACGATGATTCGATCAGAACAAGACTGTGCAAGACTGCAACAAGATGTTGACAGGGTGCTTGCTTGGTGTTCAAACAATACTCTACTCATATATAGGATCCCATATCTCCTACGCGGAGCAAAGGGCTTCAGTGAAAGCTCTCCATCGGGTTCTATTTTTAGCAGTTATTTTTGCATCCTTCCATGTTGATCCTACTTGTTGAAGCTCATCCAGTATGGAACGTCTCCATGTTTGAGCAGGTCGTCCTTGCTTTCTTTTTCCTTGGGGATTCCCCTCCAACGCTGATCTCGCTATATTACTATCAGGTTTCCTCAAGGTGTGACCTATCCAATCCCATTTTCTTTTGCGAATTTCAATGCCTACTTCTTGCTGGTTTGTAAGATGAAGCAGGTCGGTGTTACGTATAGTGTCTAGCCAAAAGATTTTGAGTATTTTCCGCAAGCAGCGATTGATAAACTACTCATAAATTGTAATAAATGTAATAAGCTGAGTATCGCTTTAAACAAAAATCATATTAACTTTCAATATAAAATCGATAATCATATGCTAGTTGATAGTATGGTCATAAAAGACTTGGGTATCTATGTGGACAGTAAACTTTCATTTGATTATCATATAGATCAGACAATTAAATCTGCTTTGAGATCATTGGGCTTTTTAATAAGAACAACTCAAAATTTTAATAACCCTCAGTGTCTCATGACCCTGTATGCGGCACTTGTCAAATCGAAGTTGATGTACGCTTCTGCTGCTTGGGCGCCTATTTACGCCACACAAATTGACAGAGTCGAAAAAGTTCAGAGGCAATTCTTGAAATATTTAGCCTTTAAAATAGATGGTGTTTACCCGACTAGAGGTTAAAGTCAAAAAGGCGCTATTAAATAGATTCTCGCTGTTGTCTCTTCAAAATGAGAGAGTTTGTCGTAAATTTGTCTACATAAACTGTGTAAATGGCGCAATTGACGCGACACAACTGTTACAGAATATTCTTCCCCCAGGAGAAGCAAGATCTTGTCGTTGGTGGGGAAGCTCCTGGTCAGGTGCAGGGGGGAATCCCACTAGCGCCTGGCTTGGTCTAACAAGCATCCCACTCATCTTCTTGTCCCTGGCTGTAGTGTCGTGGCCAGGGAATTGCACCAAGACATATAACAATACCCCTGTCCGTCATACCAGACACCCTCTATTGACTGTGGTCATGTCTCGCGGGTAGAGGGTGTAGGGTGGTCTTGGCTTAACCCCCTGGACCAAGAGGAGACAACCTCACCAAAAATCCTACGATGGCGGGCCCAGGTCAAAGGGATGCGTGGCTAGATAGAGGACTAGCCATTACTGGCCTCAACCTTGGGGCATCAGGGGATACCCCATTGTATTTACCCCTTACTTCTATATGTGGACCGACTATCCCTAGCGACTCGTGGGAAAACTATGAGATCTAGCATTAAAAACACCACCGGTGAAGCTGTGGGGAAGCCCCCTAGCGACACTGGGAACATTACAAATGAAAGTTCCAAGGGACAAAATCCAAAGGAAACTACAAGAGGGGCGGCTGACATACAGCCATTACTCGCTGACAAGTATTCGACACACATCAGAAGATTGTCACGCAAGGCGTTTTCTTTCATGAGCTTTTTCTTTTTTTTTCCTGTGACTGAAAAGCCCGATACGTGATGTTATCTGCCTACCGCACTCCGGACATTCAAAAATCCCATTGCTTTGTTGCCTCTTTACTTTTTGGTTGTCGCTGTTAACTGAGTTTACAACTCTTCTCCATTGAGTTTTATTGTGAGCTGCTTCTTCCCACTCATTCTGCATGTAATTCCCTTTAAGTTTTCGTGGACAAAGGGTCCTTGTACCTTTTCAGTTGTCCACCCGGCCTCCTTTTACTGTCCACAAGCTCACCGTAAAGCAGATATTTTGGTATGCGGTTTTCTTGCATTCTGCATACGTGACCAGCCCATCTTAAGCGGGATTTTGTAACCATGACTTCAATACTCTCGCAGTTAGCCTTTTCAAGGACCGATACGTTTGAGACATGATGGAACCACCGGATTCTTAAGAGCTGTCTAAGGTGTTCATGTGTCGGCGGTACGGCACACAGGTTTCACTCCCATATAACATGGTGGGGATTATAATTGCTCGGTACACTGCAAATTTCGTTTTTGTACACAAGTCATGATTGTAGAAAACCCTGCCTTTTAATTTCCAGAATGCTCTTGAGGCGCTGCTAATCCTGTGCTGAATTTCAGAGTCAATATTGGCCTTTTCCGAAATCAAACTGCCGAGGTAATTGAATTCCGCCACATATTCCAATAGTCCTCCGATTTTTATAGCATTGTTGTAAACTTCCGGTGGAGTGCACATGATTTTAGTTTTGTCGATGTTTAGCTTAAGGCCCAAACCAAACCAAACCATTGACCAGACTTACTGAAGGCGAGAGGCGTTTCTCTTGGGACTCAGATTCTGACGAGGCATTCCGAAAATTGAAGAAGGCCCTGACTAGTGCGCCCATACTTAGCTACCCTCTTGGCAACGGAAACTTTATATTAGATACCGACGCTAGCAATGTTGCGTTAGGCGCTGTTCTGTCTCAGATCCAGGATGGTCAAGAAAAAGTCATTGGTTATTTTAGTAAGACCTTGTCAAAACCGGAAAGGAACTACTGTGTAACCAGACGAGAATTACTAGCAGTAGTTAAAGCAGTGGAACACTTCTACAAGTATCTCTACGGAAGAAAGTTCTTGTTAAGAACAGACCATGCTGCTTTGAAATGGCTGTTGCAGTTTAAGAATTCTGACGGGCAGGTAGCTAGATGGATCGAAGGATTACAAGAATTTGACTTCGACACAAAACATCGAGCTGGGGCAATCCATCGAAATGGCGACGCACTTTCCAGAAGACCTTGCGCTAAGGACTGTAAGCATTGTTCCCGAGCAGAAGAGAAAGAAGCGAAACTCCTAAGAACAACTGTGGTTAATGATAGTTACCAAACCAAACCGAAGATCTTGCAATTGACCAAACCAGTGACCCAGAATTAGGTTTAGTAATTAACTGGAAAAACGCAGACGAAAGACCAACGTGGGAAGAAGTTTGCAGATATTCGCCGAACGTGAAGTCGTACTGGGCCCAGTGGAATTCCTTGGTAATAGATAACGGATTAAATAAACAAAATACGAGAAGCGGAAAATGGGGCCAAAAAAACCTACATTATTCTCTGCATTAAGTTCATCAGACCGAAGAGAACAGCCATTCGACGACCGGTTTCGGATATTTATCTCCATCGTCAGGCCGACTTTGCTGTAACCATAAAATAATTAACTAGAAAGAAGTGTCAACTCTGTGTTAAATCGTGGAAACACGATACGCCACCGAAAGCCTTCGTTGTCGTCTGGAGAACTAACTTTCCAATTGACAGGTTGACATGATGGCTTAATTTTCATTTCCGTTTCCGGTTATTCAATAGCGGGCCCTCTTTCAGTTCAAATGTATTTTGTATTTTTTCTTTTCATAAATAAAACCAAAAAATAATTTATTCACATATATTTATTTGAAATATGGAACAACGTGACTAAATAAATATAAAAATATAGAGGATTGTATTGTTTCAATACCAATTAGTTAATTATATGCACTTTTAACGTAAATTAGTTAAGGTATAAGCATGACTTACAGTAATTTGTAAATAAACACCCGCATTCGCAAACTTCAAGGACAGAAAACGGACACATGAACATGAAAACGGGAGCCTTATACAAAAACCTGAAAACAGAAAAAAAAAATTTTATACTAAAATTAACAATGTAAAAATATCATTAGGTATAAAATATTAATATACTGTTTAAAAAAAGCGTCCATTATTCCCAAAGAGACCTGGCTTATAAATCAAAAAGAAGCAAAAAGAGACTTTTAGTCGGATAACATAATCAGATTGTCAGTCCGATTTATTGCATTATTGACAATAAATCGCACTTACTGGAGATAACTTATGTTGGCTATAGTTAAAAATGATCTTACCTTGATGTAAATTGTTTCCATTTTCAAAAAAATCGCCGATCAAAGAGATTATAACACCATTTTCTTGCATCTAAAAAATGTAAAAACAGTGTTTATTTACTACCTATTTTTCATATACATGGGACATACCTACTACTGCAGAAACGTAATTTTCTCCAGGATTCTTCATGTAATATATATTTTATATACTTTATTACCTTTATGTTTATAAATTTCAACCGAAATATTAAATTGAACTTCCAAAACGAAACTAAACGGAATGAATTAAAATGGCGTCGAATATTTTCGAATGTGTTCTAGAACAAATCTGAAGTTGTCTCTGAAACTGAAATCTGTCAATTCTAAACTGTGAAGTTAGACAATAGTTAGACAAAAACAATGCTGTCCTTCTCTAGGCGGCCATACTTGTCGTGAGGAGAATGACAGGAATGACACTAATGACTGTTTCCAATTTTCCTATTTCACTGTCACCCCCCTGGCTGTAACAATCACAGATCGTACCGCCAAAATTAAAACCAGCGGCCTACTGGACAAGAATATGAGGGACTAGAATAGCCAGTCGTTGTATAGTCGTTGTTTGAGGGTCAGTCTAGGCGGGACACGGCTCGTTTTCTATTTTCTGTGTTCAAGTATGAAAAGTAATAAAATAATCAAAGCAGTGGTTGTCTTTTAGTTGATTAGTTTATAGTACTTAACACTGCAAATAATTTGCCATGCTAGATTCTTTTTTTAGATTTTTTTCTTCTTCGAATATTTTTTTTAGATTCTTTTATACCCAACGTAATAGATTTTAATTGGGCTAGATAATATTTATTTGATCTCTAACTAGAACAAAGTGTTGTTACAAAGCCTAATAAGCATGGAACATTGTTAAAATTGAATTAACTTAAAACCAATAATACTTACATTATATGACTACAGTTGAATAAAAACATAGATATACATAAATATGTATGTATATCGCATTTAATATTAAATAAATATTTATATGTAGAGTCCGCTTTAATACGCTTTAATAATTTATTTTATATGATTTATTTAATATTAAATGCTATTTGTTCTAGGTAGAGATCAAATAAATATTATCTAGCCTAACATCCTCCATTAAAATCTATTACATTGGGTAGAAAAGAATCTAAAACAAGAATCTAGCATGGCAAATTATTCGCAGTGTTAAGTAGGAAGAAACTTTTTTAAACTGGACTGATTTTAACAACACTTTAGGTGACAACGAAATTTGTATTTCCAAAATATTTTACTTGCCATTTTTACAATCCACCTACCGAATGTGATACCATATACTTTGATGGTAAGATTAGTAGATTTAGCACAAACTTTAAAACAAAACCATATTTATATAACAGCACACTTGATAATTTTTTATTCAACACCTCGCGAAATATTACGGAATAGTCCTAAATGATTATATGGGAAATTAACGTTTATGCTAGGCGGAATGAACCTTAATCTGTTTTTTTGTCAATATTTGGTATATTTTTGGAGATGGAGGCCTTTTTGTCATTTTTAGGGAAACAGATAATTACGTCTAAAATACTTGTACAATGATGTAAGATGAAAAATAATATTCCAGGGCTATTCGAGGAATAAGTTTAGTTGCCGATGCTCTTGTTAGGCTTTTTTTAAATCTTTATGTAAGTGGTATGAAAAGCATAATCAGAAAAAACAAATAATAACACCTATATTAAAAGAAGAAATTCTTAGTTTAATAAAAGAGATTCAATCCTATGCAAACTTCAAGATATGTCCTTATTATGTAATAAAAATAATGTTTTTTTCATGTTTTTTTATTTATTATATTATTTATTACAAAAATAAAATGTCATATTAAATCAACACCGACATATGTATTACTCAGATATTAAATAATTACTGAAAAAGAATTTTCTACATTATTTACTCTAAAACATAAATTAATGCCACATCTAGCACGCCGTACAACGTGATGCAGGCCGGGCGGTATAGCGCGGCGTCTCTACAGCCCGCGCACGGGATAATGATAACTTTAAATCAGAATAACTATAAAAATATTAATAATAGAAGGTTGTAACAAGTTTTAAAAACTTTTTCAATATTCCTTCTTTATTTCATACGCAGATACTATGTAAAAATTCCTTCAAATAAAAAAGTTTCTCGCTTACCGAAAATCACGATACAATAAAGTTAATGTTTGAAGTTTAATCCATTTTCCAAAAAAGAATACACTCACTATGGGACTTTAATTACTTCAGCTATCATCGCCTATGTGTTCTCAATCGATTAAAAAAAAGAGTATGTGAATAAGTTGATTAGTTTAGGAGTTATCGCGTAGGAAAGGTAAAAAAACATGGTTATACAATTTTGACAGATTTTTGACATTTTCCCGGATAAAAAATTTCTGACCCCCTCAAAAAGTAATTAGTCATTTCAAAGTAATTAACCCCCCCCCGTAATTAGTCATTTCACATGCGCAAAGCCCTAACTGATAATCATGTGTAGATATCATGTAGTTATACCTCCAAAAAATTCACAGTCCTTTACAAAGATGCAACCGGGGGGGCATTGAAAATGATGAATAAAAACGTAAAAATATGATTAGTGTTAATATGAGTGTATTACATACATATGTTTAAATAACGAACTTAACAAAAAACAACAGATTTATAGATTCACTGAAAAAGTAGTAATGTTAAAATTAAATAAAACATTATCAATAATAATTATGCGATGCCAGATCATGATCAATG
Organism: Sitophilus oryzae; assembly: GCF_002938485.1. Classification (NCBI taxonomy): domain Eukaryota; kingdom Metazoa; phylum Arthropoda; class Insecta; order Coleoptera; family Curculionidae; genus Sitophilus; species Sitophilus oryzae. The sequence continues at coordinate 146,502 of NW_022146169.1, forward strand.
ACAGATAAAGAATTCTTACGGAAAGTTACACTTTACGATATAATTTTTTAACTGTTAAAGGCAAAGCCCATTTAAACACAAAACTTTTTAATACCTACTACTGTATCTAAAAGACTTTTTTTAATTACTAAATTCTTAGCCACGCTTCTGTTTTTCTTGGCGTCACGTCACAGATTAACAGGCCCACGTTTGCACCACAAGGCGATGCTGCAGACCACTAGGTAGACCGGTCGTAGAAATTTATGTTATACAACTTGTAGTCAATCTACACAAATATTATCAAAAACTTTTTTTCTTTTAAAATGTGTTAAGATTTTGTAAAAAGTATAAGTCAAAATCGCAAAACTTAAATTTGATATGAGTTTCTTAGTTTTTAACTAATTAATTTCTATGAAAAATTACATTAGATTTTTATTAAAGACGCTGGGTAATTAAAACATTGACTAATAAAGCTTGTCCACTTTAAATAAGGGGTCACGTAATATCCTCCTTGGAGTGTTTGGGTTAAGGGGTGTATAATAAATTAATCGTTGTTTTATAATAAAAACCATAAAACATTTATTTGTGAGTAAAATAATGCAATGGTTGGATATCTCTCCTTTATAATTAGGTGACTAAAAATACACTAAAATAATTAGAAAAAAATCTTGTACTTATTTAGTAATTACGTCAATATTAATTAATTGACTTTCTAGTCTATTTTATTTCATGTACAAATATATTATTAAATTTTAATCATTAAGTAATAAAACACTTTGTGCCCTCTTATATCGTAAGAGGTTACGAAATATACTCCTGGTTACACCCCTTACAGAAAACAGTGTAAGGGGTGTAAATAAATTAATATAATCACTGTTTTTTATAATAAAAACTATAAAACATTTCTTATTTGTGAGATTAAAAAAACAAAACAATGCATTGGTTAAAATAAGTACATTCAATACATATGTATGTGTTATAACATAATATAGCCATTACTATTATACTATTATTATTAAAATAATATGTGTGTAACATATTTCTTTATTGAATTAACCTGTAACAGACATTTATATGCCCAGTATATTTTTGTTTAACAAACCAATCAGGAAAAATCCAAAACCTACCGTATAGGAGGTATAAGATGATTAAACTTATATAATGACAACTACTTATCGGATAACAAATTAATTACTACTGTCAGCTAGTTCAGCTACTGTCTAGGTAGATAGACTCTATACCTAGAGTACCTACACCAAGACCTACCTATGATGTAGGTAGATTAAAGATTATTTTGACGTTACCTCTCACTTCGGTGTCACAAGCTGAATTTTTCAGGGATGGAAGTACAGTACATGATATGGGGACCCTTATTCCGAAAGTAGTACAAAATTAGACCGGGTAAAAGGGCACTATCATCAAAAATCGATATATGGCTCTGGTGCACAATAGGTCCCCACGCATTTAACACTTTTTGGGATTTTTTTGCAAGATTATCTTAAACTGAATATTTTTAAGCATAAAAATTGTTGGATGAATGTGTTTTATCTTTAAAAAGCGGCAAAAAACGTATTTTAGGTACAGGCGACGGACAGTAAATATGTTAAATTTTCTACACGGATTCAGTAAAAACATCACATATTAGTACTTTATTACCTTATATAGACGTGGAATGATCTAATTTAAGCACAAAAATGTAACGAATCTTCTTTGTAAGCATAAAAATTAAGAAAATATATTTATTTACATCAGCTCAAGCTAGCAATTTTATGACTTTTTCGATTGACAGTTAATCGATCATCGGTATGTCATCTATGGCCTTCGCATAGAATTTGCGACGTTGTCAATAAAATTACTTTATATGATTTTCTTCTGAAATAAAGTTGTTGTGGAGGGACTTAAAACGGTAAGTTATCACTTTAGTGCAACAAAAATTGAACTGTCTAGTAGCTTATTCGTTAGTGTGGATTATTTTAAAGCAATTTCTGAAATAAAATTTGCGGATTTTTCAGGTTCTACGAAAATATAAGTTTTTTTAATATATACTGTTTTTCGACGCGTAATCAATGAAGTTTTGTCATTAGGCTCAATTAGGTTAGCCTGGTTATTTGGAAGGTGGTAATGCATTGGTTAGCCTGGTTATTTGGAGGGTGTTAATGCAATGGTTAGCCTGGTTATTTGGAGGGTGGTAATGCATTGGTTAGCCTGGTTATTTGGAGGGTGTTAATGCATTGGTTAGCCTGGTTATTTGGGGGTGTTAATGCATTGGTTAGCCTGGTTATTTGGAGGGTGGTAATGCATTGGTTAGCATGGTTATTTGGAGGGTGTTAATGCATTGGTTAGCCTGGTTATTTGGGGGTGTTAATGCATTGGTTAGGTTAGGTTGATAGGCTGGTTATTTGGAGGGTGGTAATGCATTGGTTAGCCTGATTATTTGGAGGGTGTTAATGCATTGGTTAGCCTGGTGATTTGGAGGGTGTTAATGCATTGGTTAGCCTGGTTATTTGGGGGTGTTAATGCATTGGTTAGGTTAGGTTAGGTTAGATATTCTGGTTATTTGGAGGGTGGTAATGCATTGGTTAGTCTGGTTATTTGGAGGGTGTTAATGCATTGGTTAGCCTGGTTATTTGGGGGTGTTAATGCATTGGTTAGGTTAGGTTGGTGGGGAGTGTTTGGAAGTACGCAGATCACATCCATTTCGGAATCTTACTGAACAAATCCGGGAAAAATATATTTTTAAACAATTGTGCTAAATACTGTGTAATGATTTTATTGTCAATTTATTTTTATAGTGTTTTTGTTTTGCCTCGTTTATTATATTTTTAATTTTTCGTGTTCTTAAAGTGCGTACTAAATGTAAAAAAAACGAATATAAAGTAGAACGTTTTCGTCGATTTTACACAGGGTGAGTATGGCAACACTGTGCATAACCTTGTATTTTACTGTCTTTATGAAGGTTATAATAGGGAGTTTTCGCATTGAAATGTAGTGAAAATTTGGAATTTTCAATTATTTTTTTTCGTAGAAAAAGTGGTTCATCCAACAATTTTTTTCTTTTAAACCATTCCATTAACTATGGGATCCACATTAAAAATTAAAAAAACTACGATTTCGTGGGGACCTGTTCTGCACAAGACCCTCGATATATTAATACCACCGTATAGAGAAAACAAATACTTATTTTTTGATCCAGTACACAATAAAGTCTTCGTAGGGAGTAATTTTTTATAATTATTTACAAAAAAACATTTCCATTAGCGCTTATGACCAAAAAAAACTTTAAACATGAATAATCATTTCAATCATGCGAAAATTTGGTTTAAAAATAGATTTTTTAATATAACTTTCATTTAACGAAAAACGAAGGCCTAAATGAAAAAAAGAAACAATTTAAAAGTTTCGCTTATGTCTTGACAAGATATCAAAGCAAACCCCATATTTTTTGCTTTTAAACTAATAAAGATATATCAATAAACAATTAGCGATGTAATGGTTTTTGCGCGCGCTGGCCGACTGCCGCCGCTGCTCCGAGATTTCCTATACCCTTGCACACCCTTGTATATATGACGTCATGGTGTGGCAAATGTAGCATTTTAATTCGATTTGGGCTCCCTTATATAGGATAACAGAAACATTTTCAATGTTAAAAATTTCGACACATTTCCATATCATTTTTACTCCACTATCAGCCGCTGCGCTGGTTTTAATTTTGGCGGTACGATCTATGATTGTCACAGCTGCCGCTAAATGGCGTAGAGCGTCTAGCACTCGCCATAGTAGTACGTTTTGTACTCAAATGCTATTCTTTGCTTTTCGTTGGTCAGATCGAGGGTTACAACAAAGTCGGCCTGACGATGGAGAAAATCTCCGAAACCGGTCGTCGAATGGCTGTTCCCTTCGGTCTGATGAACTTAATGCAGAGAATAAGCATATATGTAGGGTTTTTGGCCCTTTTTCCGCCTCTCGTATTTTGTTTATTTATATATACCCTACCAAAGCCTTCTTAGCTCCATCTACGGTAACGTGGATGAAGCAAGCATGATAACGGATAAAGGGATTACTTCGCTCTTCGAATTACTTCGTGTGATCGAGAGGCCGGAGGAACAAGAAGAGAGAAGGCAGATCTTCATTCCAAAGAAGAAGGTCCCGGAAGTCTTGGAGGAAGTTCACAATGGAACCAGCGGTGGACATCTTGGTGTTACCAAGACACTTGGCAAGCTACATGAACGGTTCTATTCAGGGGGCTGACAGTGAAATAGGAAAAATGGAAACAGTCATTAATGTCATTCCTGTCATCTCGTGACGACAAGTATGGCCGCCTAGACAAGGACAGTAATGTTTCTGTCTAACTAAAATTCAAAAAAAATTCAAAAATCTTTATTTCTACAATGGTACATAGTTTTACAAATTATAATAAAATATAAATAGTAGTAACCTCTAGTTACCTAATCAATAATATAATTCATACAAGTACGTGAATTCATAATAGATATCAATATAAATATTTACAAAAATAGCCTTACGTAATTTGCTTAGAAAATTTACACCATAGGAATTTGACGATCACTGCAATATTTTTAATTGTAGGTCAGTGTAAATAATGTGTTTATATAATGTAATATTTATTTAAAAAAGAAGTGGTGTATTGATTTTACCTGTTACAATTTTTGTTTTAAATAACTTATTACTATTTAATATTTTTGATATTTTAACTCACTATTACTACTATTATACAGATATTAAATTTTAAATAAATATTGAGACACCTAGGTTTCTATGTGAAACCTGTATGCGTCTCGTTTAGCTTTTTCTTAGAATATAAAATTGATATATTTGATTGTCTTACATCTAAGTAAAGATTTGCTTAATTAAACTTAATAATCAATAAAAATGAATCTAGCTATAATTAATTTAATAACTAGGATAAAAAATAGCGTAAATAAAGGAAAGGTAAATAACATAAGGTTTATAAATCGAAAAATATAATTAAAAATATGACAGGCATACATTGTGTTTCTACTGAAAAATGCGTTGAAAGACTGTATTTGTAATTTTTATAAACATATTCTCTACATTGTAGATTAAATTTATGTATGTTACTTACTCTGCGTATCTCCAGAGGAATACAATTATATAATTTTGGACCCATATTATTTACTGAGTTTAGACTCATCGCAGTTCTGTTTTCCGGGAGCATAAGGTGTTTTTTTGTATTAGCTCTAGTGCTATAATTATGATGTATTGTTTTCTTTTTGGTGTCTAATTGCATGAATCTAACGACATTTAGGATGTATATATGTCTAAGATTGGAGACAGTCTCCGAATATAGCAACTCAGTGTGAAATAATTTCGGTTTTCTAAATATTACTTTTAATATATAATTTTGAAGAATGTTCAAAGGCCTTAAAACTGTTTTGGATGCATTTCCCCACACGAGAATGCCATATCAGAATAGACTCAACAAATGATCTATATATTAGGATCATCAGAGATGTGTTCATAAATTCTCTCAATAGATAAAACTTATAAATCAAAATTCTAACTGATTTTGCAACTTTATACACGTGTCTATCCCATCTCAGATGCTTGTCAATAATAACTCCTAGGTATTTTACTTCGCTGACTCCTTGTATTCGTTTTGAGTTTTGATTTGTATTAATAGTATCAAATTCAGGTCTGTTTTTTTCGGCCAATGAAAATGCTACAAACTTTGTTTTTTCAACATTAATAGTAAGTTGGAGATTGTTCAGCCAAGTGCAAACCTTACTGAAGCTATTTTCTGCTATTTCTTTAGCCTCTTCCCAGGAATTACCATTGACAATCAAAACCGTGTCATCGGCATAAGATAAGAGAGTCCCATCGACACTTACCTCCTTAAGAAGGGAATTCATATATATTATAAATAAGATAGGACCCAACACAGTTCCCTGAGGAATACCTATTCCTACTGTATTGGGGTTACTGAACTGATTATTTATTTTGAGCATTTGTTTTCTGTCTTGTAGGTATGATTTAAATAGTTGCAAAGTTAGGCCCCTTATACCATACTTAAATAGGACTCCTAGGAGAATGTGGTGGGAGACCGTATCAAATGCTTTTGCCAAATCCAGAAAAATTGCGATAGCCTTCTCATTATTGTTAAGACTGTGTGACACTTCGGAGATCAGTTTCCATATTGCATCTGCAGTACTAGCTCCTTTTATAAAACCGTATTGATTATTTGATATAATGTCATTTTTTTTCAAGAAAAGCCAACAATCGGGTTTTTAGTGCCTTTTCTAAAATTTTGCTAAAATTATTTATTAAACTGATGGGTCGATAGTTAGTAACATTACATTTATCTCCCGACTTGTATATAGGAATTACTATGGAAACTTTAAAATATATTGGAACATTGCCGCTTTGGAAAATAGTATTAATAATATGTGTTAATGGCTTTAAAATATAGTGGTTTATTCTCTTTACTAGTTTAACTGAAATACCGTCGGATCCAGAAGAACTATTATTTTTTAATTGGGCAATATACTGAATAATTTCATTTTCAGTTACAGGTGTCAGATATATTGAATTTGTATTATGAAACTTTAGAACAGGAAAAGTTGTGGTTTTCCCAAACTTATCAGCCATTTTTTGACCAACATTTATAAAATAATTATTGATATAGTTTGCCAAGTCTTTGTTATCATTAATTACATTGCCATTTTCTGAAACAATGTGGTTACTACAATTTTCATCATGAACTGAGTCATTAGTTGCCTCTTTAATTATTTGATAAATTTTCTTGAAGTCTTGTTTATTATCATTAATTTTATTTCTGTAAAAATCGTTTTTTGTTTTACTAATGATTTTTTTTAACAAATTTCTATGAGTTTTATATCTTTGTTCTGTATCAGGATTTTTATCTTTCATAAATTGTTTTTTTAAAAGATCCCTTGTCTTAATTGATGATATAATACCCTGAGTTATCCACGGTTTTATTTTCTTACTACCATATTTATAATATTCCAAAATTTTTGAACGTTCAATATATTGCTGCAAAGTGTTTACAAAAGTCGCAACTGCCGACTCAGGATTATTGTCTTGCAGCACCAAATTCCAATTTTCGCTGTTAAGTAGGTTATCTAGTTTATTGTAATTAATTATGAAATTATTACTTGTGCTACTTACATTATTGTTACATTGAACTTTGTTCGGAAAATCTTGAAATAAACTCAACATTATCGGAAAATGATCCGTTATTGGCGATTGAAAAATGTATGACTTAAAACTTGTATTCTGATGTTTTATTTTATTTTTAAGAAATATGTGATCTAGGCAGCTCTGTGTATATGAGTCATCTCTGGTTGTGCCGTTTATATACGACTGAAAACCGTAATGACCCAGTATAGCGTTGTACTCCGTTGCTATGTCAGAAATACTATCTATATTTATATTTATATCTCCTACAAAAATTACTATTTGATCTTCTAGATTAGAACTAAAGTAATCATTTAAATCGGTTAAGAAAAGGTTAACATCAGATGAAGGCGGACGATACAATGAGATAACTGAAAAAAGCGTATTATTCAATGTAAATTTAATTTTTGTTATAGTAACTTGAGATTTGGGAAGTTTTGTACTATTAATAGTTTCATTAATCTTTGATCTAATAAATATGAACACTCCATCGTTTTTATTAAAATTTCCAGAATCATAGTAGCTAGTATATCCCGGCAAACAGAACTGATTAGAGTTATCAATCATCCAACATTCGCTTAGTACAATTATATCGCAGTAATTGATTTTATAGGCTTCCAGAAATGTTAAAAGATTGTCAAAATTTTGCCTTATACTACGTATGTTTAAATGTATTAAACTAAGAAGTTTATTACTTGTGCTATTGTTTTGATCAAGATTGTTAGGATTAATTATTACGGGGATAATTGCACTGCCTGATATTTTCTCTAGTATGTCGGATTCAGTTGAATTCATAATTCAAAATTAAAAATAACAATTTATACCTTATATTTCTAAAATTACTATTCTAGTTTAGCATTAAAATTAATCTTCTCCCTAGCAAGCCGACACTTCTTGGCTAGAATAGGGCAGTGTCTTTCATCTTCGCTGTCATGATCAAACGGTTGATCAGCATTGAATTTACCCTGCACATAAAAACAATTTACACATTTCTTAACCTTCTTATCACACTTTAATCGGTCATGTAGACCCGCACAATATGTACACTTTTGATCTTCACGACAATTAGCGGATTTATGTCCGAACACTCCACATCCGAAGCAGCGAATTATTTTTAGGTTTTCATGGACTTGGCAGCTACTCCACCCCAGATCCAATCTTGTGTTAACTAATTTGTTGTATGTGTGTCCAGCTGTTTCAGCAAAAACTGTCCACTTTTTCGATTTTTTCGATTGTCTTGTAAAAGTTATTTTTATTTTATCGTTTTCGTTTAAAATTTTACTGTTGAATAATTTTAGGTCTTGTTGTAATTCTTCACTCTCTTTATATTCTTTAAGTAGCCCAGTTATTTTTATTTGTGGTTTGAATTGGTCTTTCATCTCAATGTTATACTTTGTATCTAGCTTACTTTAAACATGTGTTTTTAATTTTTCAAGGTTTTCTGCACTGTCGCTTTTTATTATGACACAACCACTTTTTGTGTAGTTGTTATAATATTTGATAGGTTTGGTTTGATAGGTTTGGTTTGGTTTGGCAGCTGCGGGATTTATTTTTTGTTTTAATTCTTGAATTGTAGCTTCTTTTGTTTGTGATTTTTTTGGTTTAATTACCAATGTTCTTTCATTACAAATATTCTTATTTTCTTCAGTTTTAATAGTGCTATTGGTCAGGGCATCAGCGTATGACAAAATTTTTTGTGGTTTAGTTTCTAGTTTTCCTTCTATTTCATTTAGTTTATTTAAAATTTTCTTACTTGTTGTATAGTCATCCCACATCCTTTCCAAATTATTTTTACAGGTTGGACATAACCATGTAATTAAATTTTTTATAGCTTCCATTTGATTTAGTTGCTTTTTAGTTATGTTCATACACGTTGTATGATACCATGATCTACATTGGCCTTCGCAGAATATTAATAATTCATTATCACTTATTGATTTATTGCATGTTTTACAAACCTCACTGTCCTCACTCGAATCATCCTCGCCCGTATTGCCGGCGGGCGGCATTGTTTTAGTTTTTGTTTATCGATGCAGTATCAATAATACGCATATTACTTTACTTAGAATAACTAGCGCACGACGTTGTTAACCGGTCAACGGCTAGAACTATACTGAAACTATTGTCTAACTTCACAGTTTAGAATTGACAGATCTCAGAAACAACTTCAGATTTGTTCTAGAACAAATTTCGACGCCATTTTAATTCTCTCCGTATAGTTTTGTTTTGTAAATTCAATTTGATATTTCGGCAGAAATTTATAAATATAAAGGTAATAAAGCATATAAAATATATATTACATGAAAAATCCTGGAGAAAAAGACGTTTCTGCAGTACTAGGTATGTCCCGTGTATATTAAAAATAGGTAGTAAATAAACACTATTTCTGTATTTTTTAGATGGAAGAAAATTTTGTTTAAAAATGTTTATGATCGGCGATTTTTTGGCAAATGAAAACAATTTACAGCAAGGTAAGATAATTTTTAACTATAGCCAACATTAGTTATCTCCAGTATGTGCGATTTATTGTCAATAATGCAATAAATCTGACAGATACAATCTGATTGTTATCCGACTAAAAGTATCTTTTTGCTTCTTTTTGATTTATAAACCAGGTCTCGGTAACCAGGTCTCTTTGGGAATAATGGGCGCTTTTTTTAAACAGTATATTTATATTTTATACCTATTGATATTTTTACATTGTTAATTTTAGCATAAAAAAATTGTTTTTCTGTTTTCAGGTTTTTGTATAAGGCTCCCGTTTTCATGTTCTGCCCCTGATGGCTGTGAATAGGTGTATTTATTTACAAATTACTGTAAGTCATGCTTATACCTTACTAATTTACGTTAAAATTGCATATAATTAAGTAATTGCTATAGAGATCATTCAATTCTTTATTTTTGATATTATTTAGTCACGTTGTCTCATATTTCAAATAAATATGTTTGAATAAAATTTTGTTTTGTGTTATTTATGATAAGAAAGAGTACACAATACATTTAAACTAAAAGAGGGCCCGCCATTGAATAACCGGAAACGGAAATAAAAATGAAGCCATCATGTCAACCTGTCAATTGGAAAATTAGTTCTCCAGACGACAACGAAGGCTTTCGGTGACGTATCGTGTTTCCACGATTTAACACAGAGTTGACACTTCTTTCTAGTTAATTATTTTATGGTTCTATTGGGTGAACTGCAAAGAAGATGTGAGGGCCTGGTGTAAGAAATGTGACATTTGCGCAGCCATCAATGGGCCACAAAAGCGTGGTAAGCCCCTTTGCGCCAGTACAATCTTGGCAGTTCCTTCGAACGAATAGCGATCGACGTGGCTGGTCCTTTTCCGGAGACGAACGATGGCAACAAATACATTGTGGTAGTAACGGATTACTTCAGCAAATGGGTCGAGGCCTACGCGTTGCCAAATCAAGAAGCGTCCACCATTGCTGATGCCCTGGTTAAGGAATGGATCTGCAGGTTTGGTGTTCCCATGGAGCTGCACTCAGTCAGGGAAGAAACTTTGAGTCCAATCTGTTCCAGGGCGTCTGTGAAGTCCTTAACATCCGCAAGACCAGGACGACTGCCCTACACCCACAATCCGATGGGATGGTTGAACGCCTGAACAGAACTATCAACCGTTATCTGGCCAAAGTAGTCTCTGACCACCTGAGACTGGTCCCTGACCACCTGACCAACTGACCCAAAGAGACTGGGACAAATTTCTTCACCTGTTCCTGTTGGCCTACCGTTCATCCGTCCAAGAATCTACAGGGTAAACTCCAGCCAGCATCGTTATGGGACGGGAAGTGCGCCTACCCTGTGATTTGAAGTTTGGTTGCCGACCGGGGGAAGAAGTCGCCGGAGAAGATTATGTCCATACACTACGTCAAAGGATGGACGATAACCATCAGCGAGTCCGCCTAAATATTCAAAGCGCTAGTGACCGAATGAAGGAACAGTACGACATTCAAGCTGAGCATGGAGGATATCAACCAGGGAATTTGGTGTGGCTATACAACCCGCAGAGACGTGGTGGATTATCTCCAAAGCTACAATCCTCGTGGGAAGGGCCATACGAAGCCGTATACCGTATTAGAAAATTGCCAAAAGGAAAACCGAGAGTAGTCCATTTCAACCGTTTTTTCAACCGAGCCCCTACCAAGGCGAAATAGAAGATCGTGCTGGGACCGTGAGAACCTGCAGCTTTGATCCCCTGATTCGGAGATGTCCTTTGACAACTTCATGGCCCGATACAACAGCAGTTAGAAGGCTCGCTATGGTGTGACCAAAGAAGAACAACGAGACCTCTTTTCCGTGCCTCCTGATTATTCATAATGCGCATGGCCAAGCAAGACACATCTTCTACCTAGTTACCAAGAAATGGTCCCCAAGTAAGCCGACTTATCTCAATCTATGGAAGACCCTGATTGAACTGAGAGAAGCCCTGCTAAACAACAACATTACACGATTAGCCATTCCGAAGCTGGCGTGTGGACTCGATGGTTTGAATTGGCGTACAATCCGGAACATGATTGAAGTCTTGTTTAGATTTACGGGAATCGAAATCCTCGTTTGCTGCTACAACCCAAAGCTGAGCTGCTTACTATATATACCAGACTTCTCAATGTACCAGGGGCCAGCTTTGCAAATACCTTCAATCACCGTGTACATCTCGGGACGAGCAGGTACCTAAGAAGGGGGTAGTGTTGCGGACCCGTGTAGACTCGACCTAACCTAAGTATATGTCCCGCCCTCAGCTGACCTTAACATCGCATTAAAGAATAGACACCGTAATGATTCATTCGAACGTTCGAGAAAAAACGAGTTCCACTGGAATCGAGTAGTGCATACGAGAACATTCGAAACCTTCTCTATGCACCTAAAGGTCTATGGATTATTCGAGAAATTCTTTAGCTGTGGGTATAAAATCCGACGGCTGGAGCGTAAGGAGGCCAAAAATAAATAGACGAGTACAGTTGACGCGCTAAATTCAAAATAAATTCTTTCTAGATAAATAGTTATAAATCGTTTGTAAATAGTTCTTAAGTCTTTTACCGTTATTGTTTTTGTTAATTAGTGTTAAATAAATTGTGTTTAAATAAATTGTGACTTTCTATCCACACGGAACCGACAAAAAACGTAACAATATAATAACTGTTACATAATTAATTTGTTTTTGTTTACTAAAATATTTTGATTAAAAGAAAATATGTAAAAGTAGGCAACGCTGTGCCGATCAAGCTTAACGACATGACTAAAAGTTTATTTGATATGAACTATACAGGGTGGCGCACGTCATTCGCGTCGGTTGATTATACGAAAATGAAAAGATGTAGAAACAAAATATTTTATAAGCAGTCACTCTCTGTGGACATGTTCTGCTATTTTTAACTTAGGGCACAAACATAGTGAGGCATCTCGATGCGATGCTCGCCAAGATGCTGGCCGCGCTGCTCGCCAGGATGCTAGCCGCGATGCATCCTACGCGCACTGTTTTAAAACGGCGAATAGGTGCGCGCAGGCATACTGAAGCATTTACCATCGCCGTTTTATTAAGCACCAGTTTATTTAATAGCAGTTATTAATTAGTATAGGCTTGGTGCATTTCAGTTGATTTCAACAAATTCCGACCGCAGCGCTTCAATGGCAAAAATCAGAAATTATCCCTATCTATTTCACGTCACCGTCATGTTGATCGCATAGAATAATATTGAAATCTGGTGGTTTTGTTATAATATTTAGGTATTTTAGTTTTTTGCTAGTGCAGTTATTGCGACAAAAAAAGAGATAAAACACTCAGGTACGAAGTTTGTGTGATGTAACGCTGTTTCGGGTAGTAAAAAATAAATGAAAAAGAATTCGAACCAGTTAATAAATGTTAATAAAATTGGCGAAAAAAATGTTAACGCGTAAAGGAGAGCGTAATTAGGGCGTTGTTGGGTGCAATTACATTCAATAACTCAACTTTTCGGATATTCAACCCTCCCGAAACAAAATTTTATAGCTTCATAGTTTCTCACACCGATTTGATCAAAAGCAAAAATGGATTCAAGCAGTTCGACGAAACAAGTGAGTAAACAAAGTGCTCGTTACATCATCAAAAAATTAAAAAGACATACTATGAGAGGATAAAATATAATTTGCAATATTAATGATATATCCAAAAAAATCCTTTATGGGTATTTCGCCACTGCACTGCTAGAAAAATCTACAAAATAAAATAGTTATTTTTTGTAAACACTTCTGCGTTAAACCTAAACGGGCGCTGCTTGTCAGAAGTTGTGTTTACAGTAATAAAAATTTGCCTAACAAAGAAGAAAAAAAATGCTTAACGTTTCGGAAAGTTTTCTCTTTCCGTCGTCGGAAGCAAAAAAAAATATAAAGAATCAAGAAAAAAACTATTTAAAATATTAAAAAAAACCATAAAGGATTTTTTTGGATAGATGAATCCGCCACATAGGTATAGACATTTTTTATTAATGATATAATTTTTTTAATCAACTAGCGATTAAAGTACTTGCTATAAATAAATAAACTAATTTCGATTTGGAAAATAGCTACTGTCACTAGAAATTTGCCATGACGACATCAGCCCTCTTTGTTGCCATTCCATTGAAAAATTGCTCTTTATTCAAAATCTGAGCTAGATAGGTATAGGATACCCTAATATAGTTTGAAAGAGCATTTGAATCTGTTTCAATTTATTTGAAAAAATACATGTTGTATTTGAAATAACAAGGTTTTTATGTAAAATAAATATTTAAAATAACTCATCAATTTTTGGTACCCCTGTATAAATTTGTAACGTTTTTAGTTCGTTACATGTCTTTTTTATATATAATATATGTCTGGCCTATCATCACCGGATTCCGTATCGTTCAGGCCTGATAATTTATTTTGCACGCTTGGCGTAATTTTTACGTTCCCTAGTCGCCAACCCTGTTATCGTTTCACTGCTCTGTGGAGGCGCTGTCAACATCGCTCCAAGGTTAGGTCGCTCTCCGCGCTTAACCTCACTTTTGTTCACCCGACTTTTAGAAATGGTAATAATTTAAATCTTGCTGCAAAATCTGAATCAGCTGCCATTTCGAAGCAACAGGTAAAGATGAGATATTATCTTTATTAGATTCGTTATTATTATTGAATATTTTTAGGGTAGAGTTTTGGATTGACCCACCTTAACTCATATTTGTATTTTGCTGGCACATTGGTGTTCTTTTGCTTTTGTCCTCCAGAATGTTACATGGAAGAAAGGACAGTTTCTTTATTTATTATTGAGCCCTCGGAAGTATTTCGAGGTAGGTTTATTTTGTTTATTAGACCTTGTTTGGTTTTAAACAAGAGTTTCGTATTTTTAGGGTCTTATGGACGGACTGTGTCCAAGGTTATGGTCCAAGGTACGGGCATTATCTAAGGTCCTAGTAGTATCCAAGGTACGGGTAGTGTTCCCCTGTACCGTTATCTTATGGACGTACATTATCTTATGGACGGGCATTATCCAAGGTCCTAGTAGTATCCAAGGTACGGGTAGTGTTCCCCTGTACCGTTATCTTATGGACGGACTGTGTCCAAGGTTATGGTCCAAGGTTATGGTCCAGGTTACGGACATTATCCAAGGTCCTAGTAGTGTTCCAAGGTACGGGTAGTGTCCCCATATTGCCACAGTATAATAATAATAATAATAATAATAATAATAATAAATGGTCTTTATTAATAATTAATCAATTACAATAATGTATTAATTAATTACATAGGCGAAGTCTAGCTCACAGAGCCATTCATACTTAACCTAATCAATACATTTATAATACGCATAATAAGAAAAGAAACATAAGTTCGAAAATAATGTCCAGATGAAAATAAAAATAAAATGAGCAATAAATGTGGCTCGATTGTATGGACCAATACGTTGTAACAAACACAAAAAATTTAAAAAGTAAACAATCAAACAAAAAATATCACAATAATTATCCTAAGCTTGGGGTCTGTTGTTCCAGCAATAAATAGTTTTTCAGACTTGTTTTAAATTTAAATGATGAACATAGAAAAAACAAAGTTTGAATATATTTTCTTAAATTATTAAAAATACATACAGAGTTGTAAGTAAACGATTTCCGAAACATGGCCGTTTTGTGATTTGGCATAGTAAGCATTTTTTTGTGTCTTATATAAAATTTAATTTTCTGAAAAGATCAAAAGGAAGTGTAGTATCTACAATATTCTTAACGGAGGTCAATATTCTTAATTTAAATAATTTATTTAGTTTTAGCCATTTGAGTGTCTCAAATGCTGAGGAAATGTGATCATACTTTCGTTTATTTAGTATCAGACGACAGTAGTTGTTCTGAATCCTCTGTAGTCTATAAGCATCAATTGAACTGAGGCATGGAAAATATACCATACTGCAATATTGCAACTTTGAGAGTACGAGACTCTGACATAACGTTTTTTCATGTTATATGTCAATATATGCTTCTGGGAATACAGAAGTTTCAAACTCAAATAACATTTTCGAGCTAACTGAGTAACATGGTTTGAGAATTTAAAACTTTCGTCTATACACAATCCTAAATTTTTAACAGATTCTACATTTTCTATAGGCTGATCATTTATATAAAGTTTTATTTTTGATTTCAAATAAATTCGATACTTTTTAGATCCAAATATTATTGTTTTTGACTTGGTTGGATTTAAACGCAAATTATGATTTCTAGCAAAATCGAGGACTCTCTCTAAATCTGCATTAATGTCTATGACTGCTTGTTCATATTCTTTACACTTAAAATGGCTGTATATTTGTGTGTCATCGGCAAAACATTTTATGTGAGATGTCTTTATTACATTTGGCAGATCAATAGTGTAAATCAAAAACAATAATGGGCCCAATACTGAGCCCTGAGGGACACCAGAGGATATACAGAGATTTTCAGAGAATTCATTATTTATAGTAACTCTCTGGCTTCGATCTTCTAAGTAGGATTTCAAAAAAAAATCGCTGAAACATTGTCAAAGCCAATATATTTACATTTTTCAACCAACAACGCATGATTCACGGTGTCAAAAGCCTTGCTGAAGTCCAATAGCACAAGAACAGTTGCTAAACCGTTATCACATGCTCGAAAAACATCATCAGATAATGCCAATAATAAAGTTTCTGTACTTTGACCTTTTCTAAACCCCGATTGTTCTTTCGGTAGCAAGTTTGCATCATTTAAATCATTTATTATTTGGCTATACACAATCTTTTCCAAGATTTTCGATAAGATTGGCAATAAACTAATTGGTCGCAAGTCATCATATCTTGATGGGTTTGCAGTTTTTGGTAGAGGAATGACTAATGCCTCTTTCCATATTTGTGGAAAAAATCCAATTTCTAAGCAACTATTTATAATATGACATATGTATCTATCAATGCTGGGTAGGCACATTTTTACCATTTGTAAACTTAAACCATCAGAACCTTTTGCATTTGATTTTATACAATTTATAATTTTAATTATTTCAGGCACATCTATAAGTTTAAAATCGAAAGACAAATTTTCATTAAATTTATGGTTGCAATAAAAACTTATTCTCTCTGCGCATGCAACATCGCTGTTCTCAAATATTGAAGTAAAATACCTGTTTATATGATTTGGATCCGATAGATCAGGTGGTATGTCAATGACAGGTTTGCCATTGGTTTGCCACAGTATGGATACAGCGTAAGCCCCATGCTGCTTCGCTACCATTTCTAAGCCTAGTCAGTAGCTACGGCTGTATTGATTCATGGTGTCCTCATTCTGGCCCCTTTTGTTGTTTTGGCTAACAGGATCGCCGACAGACAGTACAGAGATATGAGCCCACCTCACGCTGCTACTCTTTGAAACAAGATTACTACTAAGTGTAGATTTAGGTTCTGGTTTTCAGTCGATTTTCAGTCTTAACTTAACGTACATTTTAAATAATATCGTACAGACTATATTTAGTGGTTAGATTATTAAGAACATTTATGTCGATTTAGTTGTTACAATATGATTTAGATTTTAGGTTTCATTACATTACGCCTTGTAATAGTATTACTTTCTATAGATATTATTATTACGCTATATTAACAGATGAATAACCAGACATAGATTCTAGAATCTACAGGTTGCAATATATCAGATTTAACACCGCATAAAATTTAACAATTTAAATAAAGTAATGCTACCTTTCTTATATTTTCTATAACGTTACACGCATTGTATTTTTTCATAGTCCTTTCATAGAACATATTTAATATTATTTACATACATAGCTTTTACTCGACATATAACCACTATAATAATTATTAAAATTGTACAATGCTATTTACCATCAGGATACATCATGAATGAATATAGTCACTGAAGTAATAAACAACTGTGTTTTTTTTTCTCTGTACATGCCTGGCGCCCAATATCTATATTTTTTGTTTATTGTTATTGATTAGTTTTCTCTCCAGTGAAACACCTTATCCACGACTGCTCTCCGATGAAAAGCTGCCGTTCGCAGTGGTAATGTTTATAAAAAACGCTACAAATTTAAGGAAGCAATACAATTTTTCAGTAAAGTTTATTTCTCTATCTTTAAACTCAGCACAATAATTAATTCTAAAAAGTAATGTACAGGGTGTTGATAATCTATTCCATTGTAGCATGCATAATTTAAATATCTTTAAATATCTCAAAAACCAAAGCTTGTAAACATATTAATATATAATAACCCTTATAATAAATGCCTTATTTTGTGTCCAAGGATCCAAATATGAAATGAAATACCGGAAATGAAATACCGGGTGTTCCATAAGAAAAAATATAACTTTGGTGTAAATCTTAGTTCTGACATACCCTGTACATTTCAAAATAATTTTAAATTATGCACATGGTCTTCCCACATATGCCCATAAAATATTTTGTTTCTACGTATTTCCGTTTTCGTATAATCAACCGAGGGGAATGAGTATAACACCCTGTATATTGGTGTTCCATTTAAAAAAATATTCGCGATCCACTCACACTTTTTTGAGCCACCCTTTAGAAGTTCAAATATTTTCCTCAAATACATCCTAATACATACTTTATGTCTGGACTACAAAATTCTTAAGTTGTTTATTATAGGAGCTGCAGATGCCCGACGCACTAATGCCGGACCCTGTAGAATCAATGTTATTACATTGTTGGTGATAAATTAAATATTAGCATTGTGAACATTTTATTCCACCCCACTCTAGTTCGACATATGCTCAACGAATTGTGATCCTAAACCGACCAATCAAATGTAAAGTTTTAGGCATCCGCGTCCGCTTCTGGCAAAAAACAAAAATTTTGTTTCCTAGGACGCATCGCGCTGAACATATAGGTGCGTGGCGAGGTGCGAGGCTCCAGTATGTTTTGACGTATAAATTTGTACATGTTTGTCGAGATGAAATGCCCCGCACTATGTTTGTACGATAGTCGCGATGCATCCTACGCGCACTTACTCGCCGTTTTAAAACAGTGCGCGTAGGATGCATCGCGGCTGGCATCCTGGCGAGCAGCGCGGTCAGCATCTTGGCGAGCATCGCATCGAGATGACCCACTATGTTTGTACCCTTAGTCTTAGTCTGCTCAATTAGAAGTAACAACTGGTTACCGTCTAATTCTAAATAATTGTTGCAACAAATGATGAAATACAAATCCATTTCTAGGCAAAAACAAATTATAAGAGTTTTAATTTAAGGCGAGCTGATTCTCAAATAAAACAATTATCTTACCTTCCGTATTTCTGAGATTCTCTTATTTCCTCCTGAGTAACGGCAACATTATCTAATTTTTGTAGTTGTGGTAAAGCTTTGATCACTGCCAATCGGTACCTACAAATAAACACTATTGGATACAGATTATTTATTGCCAGATATTTATTAAAAATACCCACTAAAATTAAGATCAATTCATACAGGATATCAATGTTCATAAGAAAATTGGAAATATAAAAAATTTCACTTACCCTTCGATATTAGAACAGGGGTTTTCTCCTAACCACAGATTCTTTAAATTAGGCAAATTTTGCAGGTATACAACCTCGTTGAGGTTTCTGATATCGTTCTGTCTTATGTAGAGTTCCTCCAATCTTTTGCAGAATTGAAAGTCGGCCAAACTGTCGATTTTGTTTATACTGGAGAAAAATCAATAATTATTACTACGAGCTGATTTTCAGTTCAACGAAAATTATATTAGATATCATTACTAAAATTTGAAAGCTGTTTCACCAATTTAGTGTTAATTGTTTATCAAAGTTATACAAATATACCGTGTGGTGTATTGGAACATGGGACATAAATTGTGTACCGGTAGAGACATGTAAATGTCCCTACCATTGTGTATAGGTGTAACATGTAAATTTTGAACAGGTTAAATATTATCCCCCCAGATGATTTTAGGTGAAAGTTGTATTAGACTTTTTTGAAGAGGCGTTAAAGTTGTACTTTTGTCTAGAATCTCGTTATATTTAGAATCGGCATTTAAAAGTTATTTGCAAAAATTTACTTTAAAATTACTAAAATTTATATACGCCCCAGACAACGCTACAATTAAAATACCAACAAAAATATCATTTTGTCATTGTCGTATCTGATGTTACATTTTGTTTACAACTTTACTTTAATTTAACATTTGGCGTTCACAAAAATCAAGAAAAAATACGGGAAGTTTTTTGGGAGAAGTGATTTTCACCCACTTCTACATAAATTTTAGTATCAATATTTTCCAACTTCACCAACGGCCGATTTTCTTTTCGTAAAATGGTCCCTCTAGTATTTACTACATTTTTTGTCTCTTGTAAAAAACGCCACATCGCATAGCTTTTGTCAAAAAAAATTGAAGAATTTATTTAATCAAAGCAGACCTACAAAATATACAAGAATTTCCAATATTTCGTGGACAATTTTTTGGATCAAAAATAAGTTAATTGCACCTAATTTACCTTTATACAAAAGTGCATCGTTTGTCCGTTAGAGGGCATCAATCACAGATACCTGAACGTTAATTAATTTAAAAATTATTATTTTTTTAAGTTTTCTATGCAGCTTATCGTCAAATATAATTTGTGATACTAGCATAAAATTCCATGTTTACGCCAACTAGATTATTACAGCATACTTAATAGATTTTATGCGCCTCCATAACTTAATGTGACAAAACATTAATTTTTTCCTCAAAAAGTATGCACGGTGGCGATTTTTTACAAGAGACAAAAAATGTACTAAATACTAGAAGGATCATTTTACGAAAATAAAATAGGCCATCGGTGGATTTGGAAAATATTTATACTAAAATTTATGTAGGGGTTGGGGTAGTTTTCACCCTTTTTCTTGAATTTTGTTAAAATCGCGTGTTTTAAGCGTGTTTTGGTTGCTTTTGTTTCGATCTTGTTTAAACCAAAATATAAAACAGATAAAAAGAAAAAAAACAGCCAAACCAACCCAAACCAACCAGACAAAACCCTAACCGACCCATACAAAACCAACCAATACAAAAACAACCAACACAATACCAAACCAACTCAACTCGAGCCAAACACAAACCAAAGAAATGAAAACACAGCGTGTTTTCTTTGCTTTGGTGGCTTCCAGCATACAGCGTGTTTTCATTGCTAGAGCTATATAACTATAGCAATTGTCCCGCCGCACGGTGGAAAGACACAATATAAAATGTTGGACATTGACTTAAAAATAAAATTTTAAATTAAATAATTTTGGTAGAAGATTTTAATTACTTAAAGTCCAGACCGTTATATTTTATCCAACTCAAAAAAATATTTTTAATTATATGTCTGTTTGAAAAGTTTCAAATGAAGATATTACACTGACTTAATTATGGCATTCATTTCTTGTGAAACAACCTAGTTTTATAAAAAGTGGCAAAGACATTAATAATTTTTTTAACCATACATATATTAGTGCAAACGATTGTTTTCACTTTAAAATAAAAGATATATATAGTCACAAAAGTTTGGGAGAACAATTATTGTATATAAGAGACACATAAACATTTTTTTGCTACTAAATACTAGATTTAGTACCAAAAAAATATGTATGTAGAAAAATAAAAAAATGGCCAAAGTTGGCCAATACTTTATATATGTCACAAGGTAGATTAAGCCTTTCTAATAACGAAACTAATTTAATATCTTGCCCCAGCTTGCCCCCTCTAAAAATTTCCATTTAATATATTACTAATACATGCTATACTAAAATCAAAAACCTTTTCAATTCCAATAAATCAAATTATCTTTATCAAGAGTCAAATTATCTTTATTTTCTTATAAATTTATTAATATTTAATTATTAATTGGATAAAAAATACAAAATGACGCTTAAATCAAAAACAGATACAGGGTGCTACAAATATATGGAAAACTTATAAACTATTGGAAAAAGAAAAAGGGTTAAAGTGCAGCGTGGTGCAGCGTTGAGCTTTTTTGTTTTTGAACACCCTGTAAATTATCGGTAACTCAAGCTAGACAAGTGCAGACTGAAAATTAATAACGCTATGTTCTAAAACAACGCGACTCAACAATAATTAAAGAGAACGTCGATCCATTCATGGTATCGATCTCGAGCCACTGTTCGCTAAAATAAAATAATACGGAGGTACATCAGCTATTATTGCTATGATTAGGTGTTTTATAACGATATAGGTGTAAATTATCGATAACTCAAGCTAGACAAGTGCAGACTCAAAATTAATAACGCTATGTTCTAAAACAACGCGACTCAACAATAATTAAAGAGAACGTCGATCCATTCATGGTATCAATCTCGAGCCACTGTTCGCTAAAATAAAATAATACGGAGGTACATCAGCTATTATTATGGTACGCAAGATTATTAAATACTGCTATGATTAGGTGTTTTATAACGATATAGGTGTAAATTATTGATAACTCAAGCTAGACAAGTGCAGACTCAAAATTAATAACGCTATGTTCTAAAACAACGCGACGCAACAATAATTAAAGAGAACGTCAATCCATTCATGGTATCGATCTCGAGCCACTGTTCGCTAAAATAAAGTAATACGGAGGTACATCAGCTATTATTATGGTAAGCAAGATTATTAAATACTGCTATGATTAGGTGTTTTATAACGATATAGGTGTAAATTATCGATAACTCAGGCTAGACAAGTGTAGACTCCAAAATACGCTATGTTCTAAAACAACGCGACTCAACAATAATTAAAGAGAACGTCGATCCATTCATGGTATCGATACGTCTCGGTTTATAACCTGATGGTGATAGTTCATGTCAGATCAACAACAGGTACCTTAAGACTTAAATAAAGACAAATTTACTGTGCTCTAATTCAACACTTCTCTCAGACGGAGCAGATTGCACCAACAAAAACCAGAAATGATAACCAAGAGACAGAACTGTAAAGAAAAGTTAAAATGAAATGAATGTGGAAAACATACCCTACATCTGTCAGCATCGTTGCAAGCATCCCCTGCACTGTAGTGTACATCAACTAAAATGGGATAAATAGAGCAAATCTATAACGATATCAAAATAAAACACTAAATCACTACAATACACCAAAACACTTTTACTTTTACACTGGACGCGCGTTTCGCTAACCATGTTAGCATCATCAGCAGATGATTATAAACTGATTGAATTTATAATCATCTGCTGATGATACTAGCATGGTTAGCGAAACGCGCGTCCAGTGTAAAAGTAAAAGTGTTTTGGTGTATTGTGGTGATTGCGTGTTCTATTTTGCTGTGTAACACCAAAGGTTCCAACCCTCAACTGTAATATAACGATATCGCAAAATGACTCTACATGTGAATGGCCGAGTTCAGTTTGTGCCATTGGCCATGTTTCGCGCCATACCAATCGCACAAACCGGCTCGTGCACATTCAACAACAAAAAATACGCAACTAAAAACCTTCTGAACGTCAACTCAGAAAGCGAAGAAAAACAAAACCTACTCATCGCTTAGGGTAGTCGACGGAAGGTCAACGCCCTGTCGAGCAAATGGCGACGGAAACCTAACCAGGTATGTCAATCAAATCAATATAATTAAATCAATAAATATAAGTATTACTATAAGTATTACTACAAAAGTAAGACTTATTAATTATAAAACTTATTAATTATAAATATTTCAATAAAAGTAACACTATATACGTAATATGTGGATAAGGTGTACGGAAAGAATTTCCGACACTCTCGATGTTATGAGACTTATCACACATACTACGGTCGCATTTGACTGACTCTTACCGCCACGAGGAACCCGTACATGGCTATTCATTACTGTTGAGCATGCAACTGACCAGTAGCACACTCAACTCGCCCACCATGTAGAGCGGATACGTAAGTTACAAGGACTTACAACGACCATAGGCTAGGTCATAGCCATAGATCAAACTCAACAGCAAATGTCAAAATGACAACCAAACTCAACTCAGAGAGTTACAATAAACCAATACTAGGTTCAACCCAAAACTGACTACAGTCACAAAAATGTAAGAAGCGACATTACTCAAATCCAGACTCAAATATGTACAAATACTGTACATAAACTAAAGTACTAAACTAAGCTAAACTAAGCTGAAGTAAGCTACGTAGCTAAACCTAATTAAATAAACGTATGACCATTTCCCAACAGTCATACACAGGATGTAGTTGTCTTCATGACAATTCATAGGGAACTAAACTAACAACCATCTTGCTAATAGCTATCCTAAACCAAAAAAATAGTATGGTTGCTCGCGAAACAACCACACCAAAACCAAAAAAACTAGAGATTCTGCAGTTCAATAGAGAAATCGTCACCCCTCTATGTATGCTAATAAGAATCTCCAAGTATCTGTACATCCCATACAGACACTGCCAAAATTTACCAAAATACACTTGATATAGATTGTCATCCAGACAAATATATCTCACGGTAATGACTAAAAAAACTAAATATGATAGAGATGTCGTCAAGACAAATGTATCCCATGGGAATCACCCAAAAAAACTAAATATGATACAGATGTCGTCAAGACAAATATATCTCTCGATAACGAGAAAAACTAAATTCGATATACACTCAGATGCAAAAAAAACGCAACGGAGAAAATTTTGGTCAAATTTAAAGTGTTATATTTTTGTTATTTTTAGCCCTATTTTTATGATTTTTTTAGCAAGCTGTATATAATTATATCAACTTTAATTCATATACTCAGTTTTTTATAAACTTTAGTATTTGGCATATTATACAGGGTTACTCGAGGGGTTGTTTTTTTACCCTAACTTTAAAACACCTTGTGTAATAATTTCGCGTGTGAATTTTCCTAAATTATGATTTTATGGTCAGAACCATGTCTCCTGAGCATTTTGTTTTTTGGATCAAGTCAATACATACTTTGGTTAATTTTTAAGAGCGAAATGAACTTGCCACCAACAATTTGCAATTTTTTTCAATTATCATTTCTTTTTGAAGTTATTTTTGAATATGACAAGGCAGCTTTGGTGTGATTATTGTGAACTATACACTACTATGAACTGCCCATCAAGTTCGACGTTTGGGAAATGCTTGGCAAAAGGGTTAGAAGTCGAGAAGCGTTACCAACTTCATTAAATGAACTTCACTTAGTCCTTAAAGAAGAATAGGAAAACATAAAGCAATATGATATATGCAGTCTCAATGACAGTATAAACGGACGTATAGAGGCAGTTATAGAAGCCAAGGGAGGTAATACAAAGTATTAGGGTATTTTTTACAATTTTTGTTTTCTGTTTGTATACTTGAGTATTACAGATTTTTTCTTTAATATCTTTACTTCTGTTACCGTTATTAATGTTTATTAACACCCGGACTGTATCGTTAGTTTTTAACGTTTTTTAAATTTAGTATATAGTATCCAATGCAGCGCAATATGACGTTACGACAATAGTCACCAAAACCATCGCGTCATATTAAAAAATTACATCAAAATGTAATGATAATTGAAAAATTGCAAATTGATCGTGATATATATAACCCTTTAAATTTGACCAAAAATTTCATCGTTGCTTTTTTTTTGAGTGTTTGATCTTGATCTGAGTGTGGATGTCATCTAGACAAATATATCGCACGGCCGGGAAAACTAAAACTTAAGTCTCATGCATCAGAATGCATAGACGAACTAGAAGAATCATCTTCTACGGGACTATAAGGCTTAAGATCCTTAACATGCCAATTTCCGGCAGAAGATCCATCAGGATTCGATAAAGTATAAACAAGGCGTGAAAGTTTCTTAGTTACTGTACATAAAACGAACTTAGGTGCTAGCTTAGCTGCGAATTTGTTAGCTGCATTCGACAAAACCTTGTTGCGACGCCATACCTTATCTCCTACACTAAACGAGATCTCCCTCTTTCGGAGATTGTATGCATTTGCGTACTGAAGATAAGCCTTATTCATATTTTTCCTAACATCCAAAAATAAATCGCGTAAACCTCCATGTTCGGCAGCATAACCCTTTCTACCGCCAGGTAAAATTTCAAAATCAACATTATTCATGGCATCTGAACCATAATAATCCCCAGACACGAGTACATGACGACCAAAATTCAAAAAATAAGGTGTGACCTTTGTGATATCGTGACGACTTGTGTTAATTGCAAACTGAATTTTAGGTAACTCTGCATCCCAATTTTGATGTTCATCGATGTAACAACAAATTGCTGTAGAAACCGTTTGATTACTGCGTTCTACAAAATTGCACTGAACACAAATCACGCAGGACTCTACCGCTCAAATTCGGTGCGTTATCACAAATCACATACTGAGGTACACCATAGATTAAAAACACATTATTCTCTATGAAATTACTAATATTCTTGGTTGTAGCTGTACGTAGAGGATATACTAGCGTATATTTAGAAAACCAATCTCTTTGCCATGGAAATTGTGCTTCTTTCTCTTTCCCCATAAAACCTATTCTCGCAGCATTTGTGGCTTTCTCTGTGCTCCACAAACTTTACATGAACGAACATATTTTAATACTTGATGGCGCATTTTCGGGCAGTAATATAATTCCCGAATGCGAGATAAAGTTTTATAGAAGCCAAGATGAGCTGAGGTAGAAGTTTGCTTGTTACAAAGTCTAATACAACTTTTGCAGGAGATTATCTGGGAAGATAATATTTAACCGTTTCAAAATTTACATGGTATTTCCTATATCCCGTGTTCCGATGCAGCACACTGTATACTAAAAAAACAAACAAATAATATATTCATTTAAATTATACTATAAATTATTACCAAACGATTATGACGGTGTGTAGTTAGTAGAATATATTCAAGTATTATTGGATACCATTCAATATTTTAAAAATTTAATTAATAAATTTAAGTATAATGTGCTTTTTTAATTGGATTAGGATCAAAAAATAAACAGAAGTCCTTTGTTTTAAATTTGTCGACGTTTCGCAAATATTATTTGAATCTTTAGGACACTACAAAGTTAAGAGACAAAGTTAAGAGAGCAAAATACAATCAAAAAATTTTAAAAATTTAACAAACAACTTAAAATACATATCAGTGGAATTCCACACATATACAATTGGTAAAACTACCCTAATGTTAACAATTAAATAAAATATATGTATATGTTATAAATTTAAGATCGCTTGTAAATAAAAATAATAAGGGATAAGGCCAGGATATAATCAGGATATTTTCTTATTCGCATTTAACGAAAAAAATCGACGATGGTGGCACTGTTTTATACAAAAAACTACCAGGATCAGAACTAAATCAGTCATCAAACGATCTCAAATTACTAAAAGCACTTGGAAGAAAATTATAATAAATGAAAAAAAAAATAACACTTAACCTAGGGTTGGCAACTTTGAAAATAAAAAATAGGGGCGAGAGGATAAAAAGAGGCACAGGCGAAACATTTTTGAAACGTCGCTCAAATGTCGAGAATTTACCAAAAAGTTATATAAACGGTATGCGATAAATATTTAAAACAAACAAAAATACTTATACTCAAAACTTATTAAAATAAAGCAAACCATTGTCAACAAAACTTTTTTTAAGACATAAACTAACAGTAAGTTGTAAAACTTGGAAAATAAGTTGGTTATAATAATGGTTTTATAATTCGGAAGCTCTCTTTTTATTTATCTAGTAATGCTAAAACACTCTATTTTAAAGTCGATTAGAGAAAATAGTATGATTCATTGGCAAGTAATGTAAACATTTACGATCCCAAAATATAGATATTACCTGTGATATTACTAAATGGATATTTGAGGTGAATTTGCCTCACAATGCAAATTCACCTCTTAGTATTAATTATTAATTCTTTATCAGAAAATGTTTTTTTGTCCTGGCATGTAATGCTTTACATTTTATTTTTTAATTTCAAATCGGTGAGTTTTATCAAAAAAATACAAGAGATAAAAAAGTTTCTAAACAAACTTAACTATCCAAATTAATTTTTTTGCATGTGTTTGATAAGATTTTTCTTTAAATTTCGTTAACAAGAATGATAGGGGTAGTTTATTTCAACCCCTTCCACTCATTTTAAAAAAGTGAAAAAATTACCAGAAAGTGTGTTTTCATAACAGTAATGCTTCCATAAAATTTTATTAGTCTATCTCTTTTCGTTTTCAAGATAAAAAATAAAAACATTATTTTTCCACCATCTTTGTACCGCGATATCTCCCTAATGGTTGACTTCTGACCCAGCGTTTATGAAGCAAACTACCCTTTATTTTGAACAAGGAATCACCCCCTGAAGTTTTTCGCATTTGTTTTGAAACACCCTGTATAAAAATGGGATGTAGAATCCGAGCCACTTGTTTCACGGAGCCGCGGTGTATACGCCACTGGTTAAATAGACGCCCCAATCCTTTTGATGGTTCGCCAAAGGCTCCGGAAAAAGCGGAGACAACGCCGTCCGGCTGGGCATAGGCTCGGCTCGAAGCTCAGACCCCGTCCAAATATGACGAGTCAGCCTCAAATCCGCTTGAGGTTGACTCGTCTCGGGCGTCTCTCGCACTCGTCTCGACATATTTATACGCAGCGTTAGATTTATCTCTCAATTATGTTTGGAATATCTTTTTTTTGAAATCCAGAATAAAAATACCTCATTATTAATTTAAATTTATTAAATTTAACACCTCTGCAGCTCCACCTGTCATAATAATAATATTATGACTCATTATAATAATATCATTTGCATTGGTTGCGTTAACCATTTAGTAAACGGAGTTGCAGGTCTCGAGTCCGTTTCCTATGCGATTAACGCAATCGGTTGCGCTAGCCGTATAGGAAACGGAAAAATGCTATACGGCCCGTAGATAGGAAACCTATCTCTATTTTTCTACATCTAAGAGCACAGCTCTCGGCATCTGGAATGGATCCCTAGCCTCCGTGATTGGGTTAGTTATTCTTAATTCTTCGGTTTGTAAAGTTGCCACCTCGTGGCTACGCTAAAATTCCCAATGACAATATCGCATGCGAATTCCGTAGATAGAAAGTATTCAAAAATGCATTTTTCAGGTCGCATGCGAATTACTTCGTGCGAATATACGGGATATCTCAAAAAACATGTGCCATCTCTCGTGGGAAGATTCCGCATGTAAAAATAAGATTTATTTTTTATGTCAACATAGGTCCGATTCTGCTTTGGTTCCTAGCTACAGAGTGTTAAAGTCTTAATATTTTTTTTGGATTTCTTATACTTTTCTCTCAAGTACTTTTAGCGTTTCGAATGAAATTTGGAGGGTAAAAGTTACTATAAATGCGACATATTTTAAGGCTAAAAAAGTGTCGCCATATCCACCAGGGACGTGCATATGGGTTATCACTAGAATATTTTTCTAAAAAAAGCATGTACGCCACTGACTTTTTGCTCTTGTTGGCGAAATAGTGTAAGCAGTTTAATGCCGTTGTAATAAGTTGTTTCTTGATATTTTGTCGATATCGGCTTCCTTGATGAGATTAACGCAATTTTATTAATTTGCCTTGATTCAAGTCTAATAGTAGGTAACCTTTAAAAAAATTAATATCATTAACTTGCGAAAGTTTTAAATAAGTACTCATTGATGTCTAATCAAAAAATATGAAAAAAAGTTCCAATAAACATGGGTATGGAAATGCATAGTTTTAGAGTTACAGGATGATAAAACTTTTTAAAATTAGGTTTTTTGTAATTATCTTAAATACCATATACTCTGTTTTTTTCTCAGGTAAGATTTCGACAGACGATGACAGAAAAAAAGCAGATGACTTCCATACCAATCGATTCATTTCACTAAAAAAAAGTTTCTAATATTTTTTAAAGTAACTATGGATGGATTTATAAGTAAATACGTCATGCGTCCTCTCTTGTTGTTTTTAACCATTTTTATTGGTTTATTTCATAAACGACAAATCATATTTCGATATTATTTGTTTGACGCAACGATGAACGACAAACGGACTCCGATGCGTATGAACTCGACTTAAGATTTTTGAGGGTTGTCAAACTCTTGCCAAATTATAGGTTATAATTTTGTGTCAAATAGAAATTATAAATATTTTGCATTTTGCATTTTGGACTGTGTTGTTACTTACGTTTCGTGTTTTTTAAAATAAAGTGGAGGAAAACTCGAGGGAAAATTAAGTGTTGACCCAGACCATAGTTTACAGTTAATATTCGGTGTCCAGAGACCGCCAAAAACACAGTTTGCCAGAGACTATGACCAGAGAGTTGTATTAGCCACAAATAAAGTTGTTTACCATCTCGTACCTATATCGTATATGGTACCAAAAACTGGAGTATCTGTAAAATAACATCACACGATAGGTAAATATTACATTTTAGTACTAGCAGAAAAAAATAAGATTAAAGTTAATTAACCAAAATCAGATTTTTTCAGTTTTATACGGTTCTTTTTCACAATATTTTAAAATAATCACTTGTCACTCAAAATTTAAATATATTAATTATGCGTTCCAATTGTACCAACTTATTTCTTTA
Source organism: Sitophilus oryzae (assembly GCF_002938485.1). Taxonomy (NCBI): domain Eukaryota; kingdom Metazoa; phylum Arthropoda; class Insecta; order Coleoptera; family Curculionidae; genus Sitophilus; species Sitophilus oryzae. Next base: position 176,657 of record NW_022146169.1, read on the forward strand.
TAAAATAAAATACACTAGTTTGAAATTAAAATGACAGACACATCTATCACTGTCAAGGATTTTGTCGTTGGACAGACTATATTTTTTTATTTGAAATCGATGTATATTGGACTAATAGTAATAATAACTAATAGTAGTAATAATGTTTAATAATAAATTAGGTAAATTATATAATTTATTAATTTTATTAATTGTGATTAATACAATTGCCTTAATCTAATCAAGGAGGCCAAATTCGACAAAATAGCAAGAGATAACTTTTAATTTGCATTAAACGACCTACACAATTTTGATATCAAAAGAAAAAAGTCAATGGCGCACATGTTTTTTTTTTGGAAAATATTCCAGTGACAACCCATATGCACGTCCATGGTAAATTTATCGACACTTGTTTAGCATTAAAATATGTAGCACTTATTAGTACTACACTATAGTAATAGTAATAATATGTAGCACTACACAATAGTAATTTTTATCCTCAAAATTTCATTAAAATCACTAAAAGTACTTGGAAGAAAATTATAATAAATCGCAAAATTATTAAGACTTTAACGTCCTGTAGCTACGAAACGAAGCAGAATCGGACCTATGTTGATATGAAAAATAAATCTTATTTTTACGTGAGGAATCTGCCACCGAGAGATGGCACATGTTTTGAAACACCCTGTATTCGCGAATGTTTTCGTCGAAGATCGAAAATTTGAGCTAAAGACCAATTGACCCAAAGTCGCATTAAAGATTGAATACTAAGTGCTAAGAAGTAGGTTATAATGAGTATAGAAATTTTGATTATCTTTATGATAATCGTTTTTTTTAATAGAAAACGCCTGCATTGTAAAAACTGTTTGACCTTGCCAACAATAATCTTCGCTCACGATCTTTTCCTTGTAGGGAGGTCCCGGTAGAGCTTAGGCCCACCTGTGACTCATTTTTATGTATAAGGAAATCAATCGACCACAATAAACAATATTTCAATACACACGAGATCGCCCCCTTAAGAGTCTTTGTAAATAAATAAAAACAGCATTGTTTATATCATTTAAAATGTTTCAGAATTGTAATTGCCTATACAGCATGTCCCCGGATTTTATTGACCTTTTGGATTTTTTTATTGACATTTTGCGAAAATGCATTCTTCATAAAAATTTTTGCTTATTCTAAAATGGTTAATCCCGTTTATACTTTTCCAAATTTCCACACCGTTTTAGAGAAAATTAAGAAAAACATGAAAATATAGTAATAGTAGTAATTTTTCCAAAAGAAGTCCTTTTTACGAAAGTCCCAAAAATCAAAACGCGTTTCTATGGTAATACAAATTCGCTTTCATTCTTTGATAGATTATTTAATATAATTGTAATTAACAGAAATTTTTGTTGTTGTTTTAAAATGTTAAAGAAGTACAAAATTTATTTAGTTCAATGCTACGGAAAGGTGATGAGAATTATCGGAAAATATGATACTTTAAAAACAGCAAAGAATATGTTATATACCAATATATCAAAGGATGAAATCGAAATGATATAACCATAGCAACGCGTTTTGATTTTTAGGATTTTTCAAGGAAAAAATTCAACCATATTTTCGTGTTTTTTTCTTAATGTTCTATTTTCTTAATCTTCTAAAAACTATTGAAATTTGGAAAAGTATAAACGGGATTAACCATTTCAGAATAATCCAAATTTTTTTATGAAAAATGCATTTTTCTCAAAATATCAATAATAAAAAAAATCCTCTTGTAAAGACAATCCAGGGACTACGATACATTACAGCTTTTTTAATACTTCAATGTTTTGAATAAAAATTATATTTTCTCTTTTTTATATTAACTCGATATGAATGTTTCATAAAGAATATGATTAGGATGAGATAAGCACGATTTAATGTTTAAAACAGCCTCTACAATATTCCCGGAATGTTTTAGGAAAAATTTCTGGAAATTTTTCGCAAAACATTTCTAGAAATACTTTCAGAAGTAAACTCAAATATAAGCCAGTGTTATAAAAAGTAGTTCCCACGTTTCCTGAAATTGTTCAAGACGCGCCGTGATTGATTTATTGTTAATCTGGATTAACAATAAAAAACAAATGTCTCGATCAATTTCAGAAAATGTGGGAACTAGTTTTTATAACACAGGGCTGGCTTATATTTTTCGTACTATTTTGTGAAATAGCACGAAGCAATCAAGGTCAAACGTTGTGTGATAGCTTCAGAAAAATAAGCAAACATGGAGCATGAATAAATATTCATTAATTTGTAATGGAGTGTAATGTAATACAATATTAAACTGATATGAAAAATCAAAAAGAGCGCGTTTAGAAAACAGTTACCGATGGTAGATTAAATTGGCTATTCCTCTAAGGTTACACAAGAATATTTAATCAAAAAAATCCTATATGGGTATTTCGCCACTGCACTGCAAGAAAATCTACAAAATAAAATAGTTATTTTTTGTAAACACTTCTGCGTTAAACCCAAACAGAAACTACTTGTCAGAAGTTATGTTTACAGTTATACAAATTTGCCTAACAAATTTGTATAACTGTAAACATAACAATTTGCCTAATCTGAAAGCGCTGATAACGTTTCGGAAAGTTTATCTCTTTTCGTCGTCGGAAGCCACAAAATACAAAGAATAAAGAAAAAAACTATTTAAAATATTTAAACACTTTTTACACTTTAGTTTTTTAAAACAGATACGTCTACAAGAACCGTTGACCTTCTGTTAAAATGACATTATATCAAGTTAAACTTCAAAACTAACAATTACTACCTGATAACAATTACTTAATAAGGTAAAACCAAAGAGCCCCAAACTTTCTGTATGAATATTTTTAAATTTTACATATGTTATGTTTATTTATCTTATATTCTTTAAATCAGAGAACCGATTGCCATACATTACTAACATCTACAGTCTACAGATGCATGAGTAATACATTTGTTTTTATTAGACTGTTTAAAAAAGCTTCTTTCATTATAATTTTGTCGTTATTAAAATTTATTCTGTGCCCTGTGTCCCATGAATAGTTGAATTTAAATATTTTAAATAGTTTTTTTCTTTATTCTTTGTATTATTTTTGGCTTCCGACGACGAAAAGAGATAAACTTTCCGAAACGTTAAGCATTTTTTTCTTTGTTAGGCAAATTTGTATAACTGTAAACATAACTTCTGACAAGTAGTTTCCGTTTGAGTTTAACGCAGAAGTGTTTACAAAACATAACTATTTTATTTTGTAGATTTTCTTGCAGTGCAGTGGTGAAATACCCATATAGGATTTTTTGGAGAGATGAATCCGCCACATAGGTATAAACATTTTTAAGAATATTTAGTTTTAATCATTGTCTAACATTATTAATTACAATATAGTAAAAAAATATATTTCCAAAACTTAAAATCGTAAAACTGCTGGGCAATACAATACGCAGTGACTAACTGTTCTGGCGTTCCGCCTTTTATAGATTATAATCCACGGTGTTAAACTATTTAAAAAATCGTCTAATTATTTCTTATTTTTGAATGGATTTAGATCAAACCATGTTATTATATATAAAAGTATCTTTTATTGACATCGGGTCAAAAAGGTTTGAAAAAAAAACACTTTTTAGGTCAAATGGACTTGATCAGTTTAGAGATAAAATTAAACTGTTAGGGGAGCAAAATGAAGAGCTACAAGAACAAGTTAGGGTAATGAAGAATACTCTCCAGAAATATGAAAATGTGTGTTGGGCGATGTTGATAAAACTGTTCCCTTGTAAATTTATTATATGTGACATTAATGATGTAAATAAATTATATATTAGAGTAATTGTAACAAAAATTTACCTCATTTTCTGTACAAAAAAGTTAAAAAAATATTATCATTGAAATATTTGAACAAGAACAATTGACTTTTGATTAAATAAAACCAAGGGACACCCATCGTCAATTTTGCACTCTATTTTGCTTTACTGCTAAATATAAAAAAAATATTATTGCAATCGCCAATTAACGATTCAGGAATTTCTTTGTTAAAATCTGACAACGACAACTGACAACGTTGCTCATGACTCGTAACTCGTAACAGACTCTGCTCGTAATTACATTCCTAACCTAAAAATATGAGTGTAATATGAACGAGCGGAAAAGTAAATTAAAATTATTCTTTGTGGTGTGTTTGTGACTTTATTATTTCGTGACTATATTCGTTTGACAATTTTGTTTATAATGGGCGTTGTTTACGGCTGTGTTCCCGGATGTTTAAGCAATACGGAGGCTGATATGGGTCTTATGCTGGATTCAGAGTTCCGTAGCCGTAAGACGTAAGCCGTATCGTTAGCCGTAAGACTTAAGACGCAAGGAAAGCCATTCATAGTTGCCGTAAGACGTAACGATAACTTCATCGTAAGCGTGCGCATTACCGTTTTTAATAGGTTATGTTGTTGTTTAGGTTGTGAATGTTGTGAATAAAACTATAATACTCCTTATTTATTTTGTTATTATTAATTTAATTGAACTAAAATGGTCACGGACAATTATATTTTCGTTGCCGAAGTGAAATATCTGTGAAATATATTATAAAAGTTATAGAAATGGCTACCGAGTACCACCGAACCTAGCCGACAACACCCGATTCGATAAGACGTAACGTAAGAATTAAAATTGGTTCATTTCTTACGTCTTACGGCATACGGCTTACGGCATACGGAGATCTATGAACGCAATCATATGATTGTGAAGGTCGATATCCCTTACGTCTTAACGATACGGCTTACGTCTTACGGCTACGGAACTCTGAATCCAGCATTAGCTTCTTTTCATTCCCATTGGATCCAAAAAGTCTAGTAAGATTTTTCAGAAATTCTAATGTTTTTGACAGACTCATGCATGTATGTACAATTATTATTAGATAATGAAAAATATTTTAATAAATTCTAGTAGTTCAGTCATTGGGGATTTTTGCTGGGAAAAAAGTCCGGAAGTTTTGCAACTTTGCAGGTTTATAGGTTTTGGGGTCCCTAACTAAAATCCATAAAATGCACATTTCCACACTTGCCGTCGGCGCCGCCATCTTGCCAAGATGGCGCCCAAAATCGGTGTTTTGTGAATATCTCGAAAACTATGCGTTTTTCGCGAAAATTTGAAGAGAGCAAAATTAAAGAGAATACAATTTCCTATAAAAAAGGTTTTATGGAAATTTTCGCTGAAGTCAGCCATTTAGGCACAAAATATATGGAAATTTTACAATTTTGCGTAAAATATGATATATTATGTATAGTCGATTTTCCAAAATCAAATGTCGATTAAGGTTCACTAAAACTAGTTTTAGTTTAGTTTCTTCAATTTTGTCATAAAACAGTGGCGTATCATTAATTCGCTCGTTAATTTATGAATAATTAATTTTAATTATTGAAAATGTGTACTTGTTTTCAAACCACCCACTAGGTAAAGTACATGGCGCGTTTATTTTAACGTTTTTACAAGTTAATTCTTTCATTTAACGGAGGCCTACTCCACTAGATAAATTAAAAACTTTAAGTTATCTGCACAAGCCCGACGGATCTGGCTCATTGATGTCAAAGTCGATCGTGTCTGCTGTGCTGGACTCATCAGGGTGGTCTCTGAACGTCCAACTCTTCATCTTCAGCCGCCAGAGGGATATCTACAGGCAAGTCCAACTCCTCTTCATCGGATTCGTCGAGTTACACTTCAGTGACGTTGCCACAGGAGTTCCCATTGCAGTATTCACAAATCATTGAACATTTTAATCCTGCTTTTCTGCATCCGCAGTCTTTACCATAGTTGTTGGTTTTACATTTACAGGATAATGCCAATAGGGATTTTGGAGCTGGATATCTGAACGTTGTGAGTGGAGTAATGCCTGTTTTTGTTTTCTTCCAACCCCATTCTTCGGGATCTTTGGTACAACCAGACCAATGCTGAACCTGGTGGTAAGTTCGCAATGAATGCTGTCCAGCACGGCAATTAATTATTCATAAATTAATGAGCGAATTAATGATACGCCGCTGTTTCATGACAAAATTGAAGAAACTAAACAAAAAACTAGTTTTAGTGAACACTAATCGACATTTGATTTCGGAAAATCGACTATAATATGTATATAATACTTTACGCAAAATTGTAAAATTTCCAGGGATTTTGTGCCTAAACGGTTGACTTTAGCGAACATTTTCATATAACCCTTTTTATAGGAAATTTTATTCTCTTTAACTTTGTTCTCTTCAATTTTTTTGCGAAAAACGCATAATTTTCGAGATATTTACAAAATACCGATTTTTGGCGCCATCTTGCCATCTTGCCAAGATGGCGGCGCCGGCGGCAAGTCTGGAAATGTGCATTTTATGGATTTTAGTTAGGGACCCCAAAACCTATAAACCTGCAAAGTTTCACACTTCCGGACTTTTTTCCAAGCAGGCCCATTTTTTGATCCCCAATGACTGAACTATAGATGTTCTGAGTGGGTTAAGAACTGCAACAGGCAGGATTTTAGAGCACCCGTAGATTTGCATAGAGGGTATAGATTTTGTGGAAAACACTTTGACCTACCATGTTTGCAGGAATGTCTCAAAGCCATCTAAAGAAATTTGCGGTCCCAACTTTATTTATGTCAGGTATGTAGGTTCATAAGCATTGTTACTCGTATTCATTTTACTTGTTATTTATACCGTATGATCGAAAAAAAAACGGCGTCAGCGATGGCTATGAATTGAACATCGCGGTCATTTTATATATAGAATTATATGGGGAATGTCATCAATCATTTCCAAGCCAACTGGACGCAGTTTTTTTTTCGATCAAACGGTATAATATATATATTGTTACAAATGAAAACATATTGGACGATTTTTTCAAATTATTAGTTGCTTGTTTATCTGCACAATCGATTTATACACTTGCATAAACGAACATTTAAATAAACAAAAATTGTTTATAGATCAGCACTTAGAAAATCCACGTTTTGTCTGTTGGTGGTGGTTCTGTATAATCTTTTCAATATTTTTACAACAAATATTATATTACTGAAAAACAAAAACTTTTGACAATAATATTTAACTTTCAATTTTGCCTCTAAAAAATTTGTTTGTATTATGATCGAAAAAATTAAATAAATATATTTTTGTAGACAATTCGATGATGGAAGTTGGAGCCACTATTACTGTTGTTCCTGTTAATGTGAAAGAGGCTGCTAGTGCTCTTTCAGAATCTACTTCACCAAATGTAATTGCTATTCCGTCAACATCCAAGGAAGTTATATCTGAAGATGAGTAAAATACTATTACATTTTAAACACAATGCTATAACACATTGCACATAATATAACACAATGCAATAGTTATGTTTTCAATTTTTTTTTTATGTTTTCAGTTGTTTCGGAATCTACTTCACCAGATGTAATCGCTATTCCGTCAACATCCAAGGAAGTTATATCTGAAGGTGAGTAAAATACCTTATAAACATAAGGCTAAATATAGATCTGTACTTCCATACCAATACAGGGTATAGAATTCCAGTTTTCAATAAATATTTTTTTTGGTAGTTTGCTTTTATAATATTTAGAGAAGAGCAATATTTCAAATAGATAAATAACATTTTTTTCCATAGCAACTGTTAAAATTGTCTTATATCTGTCAAAAATAGATAAAATAGTACTTTAACCGCAAGGGAGTAAGTACATTAACTCGCGCTTTCATCGCTCGTGAATTAATCTTTTCGGACGACGATAAAATACCATTTTATCGTCGTATATTCAGTATAATGTTCAATGTGTTAGATATATTTTGTTATGTTTTTATATGCATTTGCATATTAATTAAAAAATGTTAAGGCTTTTTTTAAATGAAGTTAGTTTATGTTGTTTGGTGTAAATTTTAAGTTACTTATGTAGGTTAATTACTATCTTTTTTTCTTCACTTGTGTTCATTTATGTTCATGTTTTTTCAATTTTCTCATGACTAATCACTTAATAATTTGATATTATTTTCATTAAAAACTAATTTTTTATCGATTTTACTATATGTATATAGATATGTTCCTAAATACGATAGGTTCCTAAATACAGATTTTCTTTCCAATTTAGGTATTTTATCATATCATAGATATAGACATATCAAAAACCAGAAAATAATCTTTTTTTTCTTTATTTTTAATTTGTATTAATAAATGTTAGGATCATTTAGATTTAAGTAATTGTATTAGATTTTGTCCCTAATATCACATTGCTAGGATTATATATTATTTTTGCATATTTATAACAAATAAAATGTTATTTTATTTCAGTCAAATTGTTTTTATTATGTTCTGTCTACATTTTCAAATGAAGGTTCGTCTTGACAACAAAAATTTTAAAATTGTTGAATCATAAAATCATGACAACGTCAAACTTATAGTGGATCCTGAAATTTACATAAACATAGTCACAAACTGCAGCAAAAGTCGCCTATTCCTATATAAAATACACTACAAATTAGGTTACTGCAGCAAAATCCTTATTACTTAGTAGTTCAGTCATTGGGGATTTTTGCTTGGAAAAAAGTCCGGAAGTTTTGCAACTTTGCAGGTTTATAGGTTTTGGGGTCCCTAACTAAAATCCATAAAATGCACATTTCCAGACTTGCCGTCGGCGCCGCCATCTTGCCAAGATGGCGCCCAAAATCGGTATTTTGTAAATATCTCAAAAATTATGCGTTTTTCGTAAAAATTTGAGGAGAGCAAAATTAAAGAGAATAATTTCCTATAAAAAAGGTTCTATGAAAATTTTCGCTAAAGTCAACCGTTTAGGCACAAAATCCCTGGACATTTTACAACTTCGCGTAAAATATGATATATTACGGTACTATAGTCGATTTTCTGAAACCAAATGTCAATTAGGGTTCACTAAAACTAGTTTTAGTTTAGTTTCTTCAATTTTGTCATGAAATAGTGGCGTATCGTTAATTCGCTAATTAATTTATGAATAATTAATTTTAATTATTGAAAATGTGTACTTGTTTCCACACCATCCAAGAGGTAAAGTACATGGCGCGTTTATTTTAACGTGGTCTCCCCGGAGGCCTATTCCACTAGGTAAATTAAAAATTTTAACTTATCTGCAAAAGCCCGATGGATCTGGTTCATTGATGTCAAAGTTGATCGTGTCTGCTGTGCTGGGCTGGTCAGGGTGGTCTCTCAATACGTCCAACTCTTCATCTTCAGCCGCCAGAGGGATATCTACAGGCAAGTCCAACTCTTCATCGGATTCGTCAAGTGACACTTCAGTGACGTTGTCACAGGATTTCCAATTGCAGTATGCACAAATCATTGAACATTTTAATCCTGCTTTTCTGCATCCGCAGGCTTTACCATAGTTGTTGGTTTTGCATTTACAGGGTAAAAATGCCAACAGGATTTTGGAGCTGGATCTTTCAACGTTGTAACTGGACCCATTCTTCGGTATCTTTGGTACAACCAGACCAATGCTGAACCTGGTGGTAAGTTCGCAATGAATGCTGTCCAGCACGACAATTAATTATTCATAAATTAATGATAAGCCACTGTTTCATGACAAAATTGAAGAAACTAAACTAAAACTAGTTTTAGTGAACCCTAATCGACATTTGATTTCGGAAAATCGACTATTCATAATATATCATATTTTACGCAAAATTGTAAAATTTCCAGGGATTTTGTGCCTAAACGGTTGACTTTAGCGAAAATTTCCATAAAACCTTTTTAATAGGAAACTTTATTCTCTTAACTCTCTCTCTCTAATTTTGCTCTCCCCAAATTTTCGCGAAAAACGCATAGTTTTCGAGATATTCACAAAATACCGATTTTGGGCGCCATCTTGCCATCTTGGCAAGATGGCGGCGCCGGCGGCAAGTCTGGAAATGTGCATTTTATGGATTTTAGTTGGGAACCCCAAAACCTATAAACCTGCAAGGTTTCAAAACTTCCGGACTTTTTTCCATGCAGGCTCCTTTTTTGATCCCCAATGACTGAACTATATTGCAAATCCTGCATTTTTTCATATGCCCCTTTATACAAGTATAATATTACTACTGACGTCTTATCCATTTCAATTCCTTACATAATTTTAATAAAATAGCATATTATCTAATAAATCAAGTTAGCATGCAAATATCTTGGTGTAGCAAAACCCGCAATATGCATCATACTGCAACAAAACCCGCCTTATCCGAATTATTTGTGATTTTTCTCTTTAAAAATTTAATATTAATTTTTATTTCTAGAAAAACGAGATACAAAACAATGACTCAACCCAATGGACACTTTTTTGTAAAATAACGCTTTAAGGTGCGTATTCATTATCCGAACGAACGCACGAACGAACGAATGAAAGTGCGGTATATTTAGACGGGGACCGAACGCATGCGGCCGTTCGTTCGTTCGTGCGCTCGACCATCCGCTTCGAGTCGGTACATCAAAGGCGTTTAGACGTCATGGTACAAAGAATACAAGGTATGATCGATAGCGGCTCCAATTTCGTTCAGTTCGCGCATACCACCTGTGACGTCACTAGGAAAATAATGAATAAATAAAAAATAAAGAAAGTTGACAGGAGATCTGCAATTTTTGGGGTTATGGTTAAGAATTGTTTATTTTAAGACTTTTTAGTTCGTTTAATTTAATAATTACTAAAACCAGCAGTTCCAAAAATATATTTAAAAATAATAATTATCTATTAACATGGATTTGGACGATAGGTAAGAATACTGAATTTATTTCTATATTCGGTATAAAATTGTTTATTAGGTTTTTAGTTTGCGATGTTTATGGTAAATAATTTTCATTTTCATTGCCTCTGAATTCACATGAGGACAGAGTTGAGGATATCTATGGAAAAGTAACCACAAGAGGAATTGTTACATCATTTAAAAAATATTGGGAAGTTTATTGTTTCCCATCGAAAAGTAGAAAATGCCAATGCAGATGAACGTATTGTAATTGTGATAGAAGTAATTCTAAGGGTGAAGTTTATTATAATTAGTGGAAGTAATACCAAGGGTGAAGTTTATTATAATTAGTGACCTCTGCTTCTTTTTATATGTAGAAGTTTCTGGTTTTGAGAATAAATCGGTTGAACGACACCCAAAATTTAAAGGAAGTATTTGCATACCCAGAATATGCCCATCAAGGATTATATAGCTCAAATTTCCTTTAATGGTAGGCAATTATTCAATGCAAATTAACTTTTTAAGTGACTAAAATATTAAATAGTTTACAATATGGTATATCACTAAAAATATATTACTTTTAGGTACAATTAGGGCCCGATACATTTCAAAAAGTAGAATATTATTTTATATTAAATGAGGTATTGTACTAACAATCAATTTATATTAATAACGGAGATTAAAAATAACAGAATAAATAGTTCTTTTTCTTATCCTACAAAAATAAACTATAGAATACAACAGTATTTAAAAAAAATAAAAGTGATGTTCCGGCCGAGATTCGAACTCCGGTCTCTCGCTTCCTAGCCCGACTCCTTATGCACTGCTCCATAGTAACTTGCTTAGCGATAATTCAATGACGGTATATAAACAAAAAAAAATAGGTTTATAACAGTATCTTGACGATTTGAACTGGCGCGCGAATGAAGAAATGCGTGCGGTCTTCTCGTGCGGTTCTATCGTGCGGTCCCCGTCCATACCACTAGCGAACATTCGTTCGTTCGTTCGTTCGTTCGTGCGGATAATGAATACGCACCTTTAAACATTTGCTCAAACAGTTTTTGCATATTTTCTCAAAACAACGTTTTTGGGATAAGACGGGTTTTGCAACCTGACGCCTCAAATATACATGGTTATTGAATTACGTATTAAAGAAAAAATAAATTTATAGGAAATTTTATTTAATAAAGGGTAGAATTTTTTGCCAGCCCTTATTCTAGAAATTGGGGTTTGATATATATGATTTTAATTCAGCACTTTTTCGTATTATTTTTACGTAATTTATTTTGTCACTACTAAATATTACTTTTTTCAAATAAATACTGTTAAAAAACAGAATACGCTAATGTCAAGATTCACACGTATCTGAGTTCGACCCTGGCTCGTTTAAAGCCATCAACTAATGATCAGCTGTGCTGCGCGCAGAAGGATGAAATCTGTGCGCGACGAACGGAATTCTTACAACACACTTGAAAGGCACCCATGGTATAAAGAATACAAGGTATGATCGATAGCGGCTCCAATTTCGTTCAGTTCGCGCATACCACCTGTGACGTCACTAGGAAAATAATGAATAAATATAAAATAAAGAAAGTTGACAGGAGATCTGCATTTTTTGGGGTTATGGTTAAGAATTGTTTATTTTTACGACTTTTTAGTTCGTTTAATTTAATAATTACTAAAACCAGCAGTTCCAAAAATATATTTAAAAATAATTATCTATTAACATGGATTTGGACGATAATAATAGGTAAGAATACTAAATTTATTTCTATATTCGGTATAAAATTGTTTATTAGGTTTTTAGTTTGCCATGTTTATGGTAAATAATTTTCATGTTCATTGCCTCTGAATTCACATGAGGACAGAGATGAGGATATCTATGGAAAAGTAACCACAAGAGGAATTGTTACATCATTGAAAATATGTTGGGAAGTTGAAGTTTCCCATCAAAAAGTAGAAAATGCCAATGCAGATGAATGTATTGTAATTCTGATAGAAGTAATTCCAAGGGTGAAGTTTATTATAATTAGTGGAAGTAATTAGTGACCTGTGCTTCTTTTTATATGTAGATGTTTCAGGTTTTGAGAATAAATCGGTTGAACGAAACCCAAAATTTAGAGGAAGTATTTGCATACTCAGAATATGCCCATCAAGGATTATATAGCTCAAATTTCCTTTAATGGTAGGCAATTATTCAATGCAAATTAACTTTTTAAGTGACTGAAATATTAAATAGTTTACAATATGGTATATCACTAAAAATATATTACTTTTAGGTACAATTAGGGCCCGATACATTTCAAAAAGTAGAATATTATTTTATATTAAATGAGGTATTGTGCCAACAATCAATTTATATTAATACCGGAGATCAAAAAATAACAGAATAAATAGTTCTTTTTTTTATACTACAAAAATAAACTATAGAATACAACAGTATTTAAAAAATAAATAAAAAGTTATGTCCCGGCCGAGAATCGAACTCCGGTCTCTCGCTTCCTAGCCCGACTTCTTACGCACTGCTCCACATAACTTGCTTAGCGATAATTCAATGACGGTATATAAACAAAAAAAACAGGTTTATAACAATATCTTGACGATTTGAACTGGCGGGCGGAGAGTGCTGACCAATAGCGCCTGTTATCACCTGTGACGTAGCGACCAACCTGCGCAATATCATACCTTGTATTCTTTGTACCATGAAAGGCACCGACGTTCAGTGAAATTTCTGATTTGTATCTGTTCTGTGCTTATACTATGACGTCAATTTGACTTACCTGTTTAATTATTATAACTTATCTATTTTTATTAGAATTGTATATTTTTATAACAATTTTAGGTAATTATTGGGAAAACTGGAAATCGTCCGATTTTCACCAAAATTGGTTACACCCTATTTTGAGGTCGTAGATTACGAATCTGAACTTTTTTCTTGGCGGTCTCTTACCGTTTTTTAGAAAATCGGAAAATAATTTCAACATTGAATTTTTCTTTATTTCGGTCCTATAAAGTAATAATTTCACTATGTTTTCATTATATTATAGTTTATCTAAAAGCCACACTTTATTGAGGATAGAAAAATGACCAAAATTTTACTGAAAAACACTTTTCTTAACAAAATAACAAAGAAAATTGAGACCAGATGGAAGTTTGACATTTCATATATCCTTCTTTCTCTCTCCTATGTCATGAGAGAGACAAATATATTCTAGACCATAGATCTAGCCAGAGAAGAACAATCGTAGAGAAACGACAAAAACCGTCGGCACTAGTCGGCAGGGGGGCCAAGTTTTGTGACCTTCAAATTGGCGTATTTGAGAGATCGCCGGTTTATTTTAGTTTAACAAATTGGCTAAATCGCCACCAGCGGTATAGATAATTTCTTAGTTATAGCTCTAACCACAAATTACCTATTACAGATGCGAAAGAACACCGAATTCCGCGTTTCGGTTTCTGTGACCTTCAGAAAGAGTTCATAGACAATCTGCATCAATGTATAGTTTGCGTTATTATTTGTTTGGGTTAAAATAATCTGCACCAATATGTGATCGAGGCATATAATCTCACAGTAATTTAATAGATTGCTCGTCATATATCAGTTCGTAGGAAATTAGGGAAAAAAAAGATATTTATAGTATAAAAACATTAATTTATTTAACAAAATTTAATTAAAGATGTGACAAAATAGTTACATTTCTATTGGTTCTATCGGACTTTTTTCGACTATATTAATCTTTATTTTTTGTAAACTTTAATGCATAAAATATTTTCAATCTAATAAATAATTTAATGATGTAAATAAGAGGAAATTTCTCACATGGGTGGTCAAATTCTATAGTTTTCATTATATCAAACAGCCTCTGAGAAATGTTTTCTTCAGTGAAAAACTCAAAATTTAATGTAAATAATTTTTCCAGCCTGTAAATAAAATGAACAAATTTTTCATTTGGCGATTTTAAACTACCATAAGTGCCACTTTCAGATTACAGGCTTTTAAATGGGTAAATAATTTCGAGTTATCCAGATCTTCTCTTCCGGCAGCCTTAAGCCAGGCCTTTGCTCTAAAAAAATATTTTAGATGAAAATAAGAGCGTATTTTGAAATATACTGGTTTTGATTTAATTTAAAATTTACAGAGATTTTAACATGTCGAAGAAATATATTTAAAAATATACGTGTATTTAACAATAACAACGACATTTAAATTTTCGGCACACTTTCAGTTCATAGAAAGTAATGAAAATTACGACACTTTTCTAGTCAAAGGTTCCAAGAAACCTTGGCGCCGCTACCCTCATAAACCCAAAACAATAATAACTTATAGGCCCTAAGTTGTAAAAATTATTAGCCGGTTTGAGATTTACAAAGGGCTAATGCATTTATGGTATATGGCAGACAAACTTACTTAAATTGTCGTGTTTGTACCTACATACACCGAATAATAATATAACAAGAAGGGTCAGCCGGCGTTCTAGCTTTCATGTGGCGTTTACAAAGACGAGCCGCGGCGGTAGCAAAAAATTTTATGGTCGTATGCAGCCGCTGGGTCGAGCGTTCGAATACGGGGTTTCTTCACAAATAAATGCGGCGCGGCGGATGGAATTAAATGTAAATAGTATGAAGTCTGGTCGGTATGTATTTGAAATAGGATAACGTATAACAAACAAACATATTATGTTAAATAAATATATTAATTGTGTATATTTATTTACACAGAACAAAAACTAAAATAATAACAAAATTAATGACCTAAAAAAGCATAATCCGAGGCAAAATAATCTAAAAATTTTAACTTTTGAACATAAACGTTTTTTATTAAAATAAATAGACAAATAAAAACATTTTTTTACAAAAGAACATCACGTCAAGATGGATGATCTCAATTTTGTAAGTTTTTACCAATAGAGCTAGGTAACAACTTTAATAAATATACTCCGTACAAAAAAACACACCGATTTTAAATAAGAGCTTCCGCTAAAAAACACAGCCACGTTGAAATAACGTAAAATAGGGCGGGATTTAGAGTGACTCTTCTTGCTATATTATTATTCGGTGCTATATATTATGTAGTCTAATAAAAATAAAAAACTACCTAAAGAAAAAGCCACAAAAAACTGAAAGACAAAAACGAGTCAATCCACAAAAGGCGATTTGTCATTTTTGTCAACCACGCCAAAGTTGACAGAATTAAAAACCACACTATCATTTTAGAGTGAGTAGGGGGAGTGTTTTAGGAGTTAGGGAGTATAGTTTTAGGGAGTGTAGGATGTTTAAAAACCTACTGCCTTACTTACACTGCCCTAAACTTACATTGTTTAGGTAGACAGACGTCTGCAAAAGCTATATAAATTTATGATCAAAATTCCCAAAGGTAATAGTAAAACTTATCAATTAGAATTATATTGTAGGGTCGTTTATGACCTCAGAGGTATGAAGGTTTTTATATGAGATGGGACATTCCTAAACTAATATTACAAATTTAATTAAAATGAGGACGGGATAATAACACTACGTCTGCCGTAAAATATCACGTTCTTAATGTAAAAAAACAGAGCGTACGTGTCGATTCTAACTTCGTCAAGCGATGAGTCACGTATATTCGTGGCTTTATCATAATTTATGAACAGATCTTAAAAATAAAAGGAACGTAGTTTTATTTAAAATAATGTTGCATGCAATGCAGGCAAGCCGGCAAGAATAAAGACACACCTGTTTTTGGGGTTTAAAATACAAACTCCAGCAAAAGAGCATTTCATTTTTCTATTTTTGTTCATTTAAATCGAATGTACTTAGATATTTTATCAGTTTGAAAATACTAAATTACAATAATTCCTATTACAAAAGGGCGAATAATACCTAATACCTACTTATTAATCATTTTTCCTTACCTTAACTTATCCCTCTGGGAACCTAAAAGTGATTTTCCTCCTCCGGTTTTTGTAGAACAGTATAAATAAACACATTTGTATCCCATTTTAAATAAGATATACAAATTACCAAAACTAAGAAATAACAGTTCGAAAGTTCAACAAAAATCCTACACGCGTTTTTAAAAACAAACATATAACCACGCACTATGTCACACCAGCGAGCTTCAGCAAACGAATACGATACAGCAAGGACTTCCGGACTAAACGACTGGTGTATTTATATCACTCAATAGGCGTGTCGGGTTTGTAGAGCGGTTTTCGATGCAGTCGCTTTCTTTCGCATCTGTTGTAGTTAATTTGTGCTCTAACAATGAAAACACACTGAGCGTTTTGGTTTGGTTTGGTTTGGTTTTGGTTGGTTTGGTTTAGATTGGGTTGGTCTTGTTTGGTTTGATTCTTTGTTTATTTTCGTATGTTAGAAAACTTTTTCTCTTGTTTTACCAAAATTGCATTTTTCCTCAACTCAAGCTCTTTATGTTTGCCTTATCAACATTAGAATGGACACTTCATTTTATAAAATATTATTAATATATTTTTCAATGTTTGTTTTATTTAATTTAGTTTGATTTTTACTACAGATATAAAAATTTTAAAGAAAATTCAGTGGACTGGCAACATTGCTTTCCCTTCTGTCGGTTTCATGTCAAATCAAGCGTTAAAATTTTTATAACGTCAAATATGTGTCAAATATTAAATTAAAATATTTTGAAATTCCGTGCATCTATATTTTCTCAATTTTTTTTAAATGGAAAATGCGTTTTTCTATATTTGTATGTCATGTTTTACCAGTTTGTACGCTTTTACCTGCCCAGCACCCCTATTCGCTCACCGGTCCCGTAAGTTTGTTTGGTTGAAAAATACTTAAAGAAACACAATTTCTCTTCTCCCCAGCATATTTACAATCTCTAAGGTCAATAGAATGTGAGTATATAAAATTTTTTTCCATATAATACAAAAATAGCCGAAACCGTATATGCAACTGCTGCCAATCTTTTTGACATTTTAAATTAATTTTCATTAAGGTGTATTCCGTTGCTTACCTTGGTTATGGTTTTATGTTCCGTTTCTATCGGTTTCCTGAAAGTTTTCTTATTACGGAACACGGTTCCTGAAAATTTCGGTTATAACTGTCACCAAACTAACCAGCGCGAGAAGGCTGGTTTTTCTGGTTTTGTTTGTCAATCAATGTCATTTATGTGAGAGAAATCAAGCAAATATTGGAAGTTCGAGTGAAATTCTCATTTAATTTCTAACATTTGTTATAATATTTTGTATTTACATCCAAAAGCAATGGAGGTAGGCAGTAAAGGTAAATAAGTTTCATTAACTAAATAGAATGACTTTTTAGGACCATTTAAACTTATCATGCAGCCATTGTTTCTTAAATCAGGAACATTTAAAGAAAACATGAAAAACAAGACAACAAGTAATCGTGAATGTTTTGTAAGCTATAAAAATATAAATATTGATTAGATTTGTTTATTTATTATTGATCTGTTTTAATATTGGACCTGCAAATCTTCACTTGAGCTGTCTAACGAGTTTAACAGTTTATTAATAAAGTACTTTTCAATATTAATTATCGGGACGGGTCCGCCATCTACTAGTACATTCTATTGTCTGCTTCGCTTACTTGTCGACTTGATTAAGAGATGGCGCTACAACAAAATATTGTCTTCAGGTTTCTGGACACGTTGCGGTTTTAGTTGCTCGCTTCTCCGACAGATGGCGCCACATACACCTTGACAATATTTTTCAATGTTTGTTTTATTTAATTTAGTTTGGTTTGGTTTGGTTTGGTTGGTTTAGTTCGCCTGGTTTTGCAACGGAATACAGTCTAAAAAATCCCGAAAAATATAAAAATGCATTTGATGGATCTCAATGTCAAGTAGATTTTTTAAATTCTACTTTGGAATAAACTTTCCAAACTCAATTTTAAATATTTGAGAACAAGAAGAGTAAATATGGATTGTATTGAAAACTTTTTTGGTAGTATTAGACAGCAAAATGGTAATAATATGAACCCAACACCCATACAATTCCAAAGAGCCTTTAAAAAACTTTTTTGTCAAAATTATATGCACAGCAATGCTATGAATTGGCAAAATGATTTAGACCTTGTATTAATGGATGTAAAATCAATAAACATACCCGAAATACATGATCACATAGTATCAAAATCTAAAGCTGCAATTGGTCTTCCGGATTATAATTATTGGAAAGACAGCAATATTCCTACTCAAAATGCATTCAATTATGTTTGTGGATATATTTAAAAAAAAACTTTAGACAGTCATAAAGATTGTGAGAATTGTGAACTCTACTGCCAACAATTTCATAATTTAAGTGTAAATACTTTACTGATACATTTCAAAGCATTTGATAATAGTTTACGGCGGGCTGCGATCTACTCCCGAATATTTTGTGAAATATATATACATATATGAATTAGAAAAAATATTTAATTCTAATTTTGAGAATATTAGTACTGGGCCATCAATTTCACAAAAACTGTATAGTCTAATTAACAAAGAACATTTGGAACATCCATGTTCTCAATTTCCAAAAGACTATGCTCTAAAACTCTTTATCAAGCTGAAAATATTCTATACTATAAAATATACGAATAGGGACCTCAAAATAAAACAAAAAGATAAGAAAACTATTAGAAAATTAAATATTTTATCGCATATATAATTCAATAGCGGCGCTAATTTGAATTGTGTTATCTTTAAATGTAATACGGCTTTTTATGTAAAATATGATTTTTTAATAAATAGGGTGAGTCTTAAATAAGTGCAAATATTTTCAGGGCTGGTAGACCTCGATAAATGAAGCGTATTTTGTCTTTACCGTTTTTCAAACAAGTCCAGAATAACCGAGATACTTTGAAAATAAAAAAAAAATTGTTTACATTTTTAGAACCGCTGAATCCTGTCTGGGTTTTCTTTCTTGTAAATTTAATCTACCACCTATGTTCTCATATTATAAAGATAATATTATGTTTTTTAATAATCTGCTGATGCACTGCAGAAGTAAAGTGTTTTGGTGTATTGTAACGTTTTTAGTTCGTTACATGTCTTTCATATATAATATATGATGTCTGGCGTATCGTCACCGGATTCCGTATCGATCAGGCCTGATATTTTATTTGAAACGTTTGGCGTAATTTTTACGTTCGCTAGTCAACAACCCTGTTATCGTTTCACTGCTTCTGTGAAGGGTTGTCAAGATCGTTTCAAGGCGCCTCTCTGCGCTTTAACCTCACTTTTTGTCTGGCCTCTGGCTGGACGCTCACCTTCACCAGCCTTCAGAGCCCTGCTTAGAGAAATTGCAATTATTTAAATCTTGCTGTATAGTTTGAATCAGCTGCTATTTCGAAGCTACAGGGTAAAGTTTTGGATGTCCCAACTTAACTTGTATTTGTATTTTGCTGGCACGTTGGCGTTCCTTTTCTTTTGTCCTCCAGAGTGTTACATGGAAGACAGGACAGTTTCTTTATTTATTATTGAGCCCTCGGAAGTAATTCAAGGGTCCTATGGTTGGATGCCCTATGTACGGATGTCCTGTGGACGAGTGTCTCATGTAGGGATGGTTTATCTTATATATAGAGTGCCCCAACGTGGATGTGGCCTGAGCCCCATGCTGCTTCTTTTCCATTTCTAAGCCTAGTCAATAGTTACGGCTGTATTGATTCATGGTGTCCTCATTCTGGCCTCTTTTGTTATATTGGCCAACAGGATAGCCAAGTGTAATCGGGAGATTAATATATTTAACAGAAATTGATATTTAAAATATAATTCTAACTAGCTTGACAAACAATGTCTTCTCCCCGGGCCGAAATCAACAACCTCCGACATTCAACTGTTTCCAAAGCCTACTACTCCGCTACTCGCCAACATCAGCGGACACGGGGTGCAGGCA